>NW_027527441.1:1530691-1545140 GCF_008692635.1 Crocuta crocuta
CCCAATTATGTCATTCATTTCCAAATCAGTCTGCTTCACTCTACGTCTTCCAGAACCTTGCACATAATTGGTGCTTGGTCAATTTAGGTTGAAATTAAGACATACTCCTGGCCTTTCTTGGCTCTTCTTTCATCCTTGAGAAAATGTTTCCAGATTATGCAGCCATTTACCAGGCTTCTTGATCAGATAAATGTTCTCTTCCTACGGTCACTGGAATTGCACTTTCACTCATATAGGAACAAGAAAGAATCATTATCTGCAAATATGTGCTCATCCCCTATCGTTCTCAGCCACCCTCACTGCTCTGGACACACTGGCCTCATTGCTATTCTGTGAACAGAAACACATACCGTTTATTTTTGCCTCAGGGCCTCTGCAATTTCCCTCTCTGTGTGGCTGGTTTTTTACCCTCAGTTCAGCCAAATCACTGTTCTTGCAACACTGCCTCAAAGAGGCTTTTTCTAACAACTTATCTTAAAGGACTCCCTGTTATTCTCCATCCCCATTATCCTGACTTGTTTTACTTAATCCTATAGACTACACTTTTAAATTGATTTATTTATTAGTTGCCATAGCCAGAACTTAAGTTCCATGAAGCAAGGACTTAGTCCCAGTCACTGACCTAACTCAAGCACTAGAATGACAACTGGCATAAAGGAAGAGCTGAATAAATATAAAGTAAATTCAGAACCCCAGACTGGCAGAGAGATTTTTCTGAAGAACATTAGAATGAAAGATGGAAGATCTGAGTTCCTATCCCTGCTCTTTCCTTAACTAAAAAGTGGACTGAGTTAATGCTCCAATTTCAGTATTTTTCACTCTTTTTTCTTTTAACAAACCCAAGAAGACAAATTTATTTAAATCTAACTTTTTAATAATATTTTTTATTTAATTGTGGTTTCTTCATTTAGACTCATGGTACCTCCTTATATGGCGAAGACTTGTAGGCTGCTGGCATATACTGGGACAAGTCAGCTTTCAGAAGGAATTGTGACATAGACGAAAAGTGACCAGAATTTACCCTGGAGATGTTGATATGTGTGGAGCAGCTTAATGAAATGACAGCCCTTGTTTTGTAAAGCAGTTAATGGACTTGACAAGAATCACAGTTTCCATGCAAGGACACTGGCAGTCCAAATAATGAGTCTTTAACTCACTCACCAGGACTGTCATATCCTCAAAATGCATTTGTTAGGAGCTGTATTGGGCCAAATGCTTAATAAATTCAATCATCTTTTCACTAAGTGCATTAGCATTGCCCAGCTATGATCCTGTTGGATTGTATTAGTTGTGCTTAAGCAATTACAAATAGGGCAGTGATTCCAAGAAAGTAGGAAGGGATGGGAAACTAGATCTAATTGGTTGCTTTCCTGAATCAGGATGGGGCAACAAACCGAACCGGGATACAAAGCCAATTACGAAATCCATTTAAGTGTAACAAATGAAGGTCTGGAAGACTAAACTACTAATTAAGGGCAGGAACATTAAAATTTAAAAGGTGACCATTTAGCCTTAGTCCAATGAAGCATATCTCTTGCCAAGTAAATTGGCAATAGAATTTTGGAAGGAAGACCTTGCTAGAACTGTGAAGCACTAATGGGAGGCTAGAGTGGGAGGCATGAAACCAAGGAGTCCAACTTCCAGGGGCTTCTTTACTTCCTGGCTGATTCTCAGAATCAGGGATTTCCTACGACACAAGTTATTACAGGCCCACAAGTCAAGGACTCAAAAAGCAGCAGCAGATCTCAAGCAAGGCAGAGTTACGTAAAAACTGGGGTCAAGACTCTGAACCAGAGCTCTGTAGTTTTAGGCTCCCTGAGTAGGAGGACTAGGCAGAAACAGTTTCCACATAGGGCTTCTCTATTGTTCATTCCTCCCTCCTGTGAGCATCGATGATTACACAGTGCCTATGGTTCTTCTATTCTGTATTTCATCTTGGCACTCAGAGATAGCACATATTCTGTAGGGGGCCCAGCATGGTATTCTGGAGCAGCTTACTACCCTCCCCAACAATGGACTCTTTCACCCATTCCCTACTGTAACCTCACCACAATGACCTACCCATTCTATCCCGTTTGTTCCAGAAGCAGCTCCTTGGTGAGAAGAGACTAATATGCAGATATTAGTCCTACAAATTTGTGAGAGGCCAATACATGGCCTTTCCAGAAAAACACTATGTCTTTATACAAATAACATCCAATGCATATTGAGTTTTATAACAAGAGGAGGATTTGAAGACCATTTATTCTAGAACCTTTCTCTATTTACCCCACAGGGAGCCTCAAGTCCAAGCATCTCATTGCTCTGACCATTGCAACACAGTGCTCTGTCCAGTGACCGGAACTGACACTTACCAAGACAACATGTTAGAATATAAACCGGAGTAGTATTCAATTTTTAAGCTCTCTGGCAGGATTGAGGAAGGACGAGTATCTTAATACCTCATAAATCACCCCCAGCACCTCTATCCACTTGTGGGTAGGAATTGCTAGCAGACAGAAGTGAAAGATATTGGAAACACTTATACAGCATTACAGGCATAGTCTTCTTAGGGACTTAACACATCTCAAGTTGTGTCAGATGTCTAGGAGGAATGCCACCTGCTAAGAAGCACAGCTTTGGGGACCAGCTAGCCTTGAGTTTACATGCTGGCCTCATCATTTTCTTGAACAGCTGTTTATGCTCATTTCACCTCAGTATCTTTATCTATGGAGATAAAACCTACATTTCGGTGGTATCATGAGAATTACAAATATTATAGGTACATGCATATATAAAGGTAAGTATGTATAACAAAGATTCTAGCATGCAGTAGGTAGTCAAGAATAATCATTGATTTAAGGCATAAGGAGGATACATTTCTTAGTTATTGTGAAGGATGAATTGCCTGAATAGCCACCAAACCACAAATGTCAGCCATTTCCTAGTCCTATACATCTAGCAGGGCAACACTATCAAATTTGCACCTGCCAGAAAAGAATGCTTTGAATGGCACTGGTCCCAAATCAGGTTCCCCTTCCAGTCTGCACACACACATGATCAAAGTTCATTTTTAAGTACTGAAATTATGAAAACTGGAGAGAAACGCAATATCCACCTCTTCCTCAACCCCTTGCAAGAGTGACCTCACTGCCACGGAACGCCTCCCCCCACTGCCCCAGCCAGGATGATTCTTCCATCATCTGTCCCCTGTTCCACTCCCAGCTGCACAGCCTGTTGATCAGTTTCTGCCAGGTGTCATCTGGAAGGTCCTCTGGACAGAGTCCCTCAGTAGGATATGGTGTTCCTTTCATGAGTACCAAATCACAGGTTGATATGGGAAAAGGCCATGCTTTCCTTTGCTATGTCTGTAAGTTTATTGCCCACAGCACAATTTTATAAAGCTAAATGGGTGTTAATGATTTTACTCAAGGATTGGAGTGATTTAGATGAACTCTAACAGAAAAATTCAAAGTGTGTGCCAGCTATTGCTTTTCCCGTCATTTGAGGGAAGTACCCGAGAGGTGACTCACTGCTGGGATGTTTTCCTTAGTACATTCATCTCCACCACCTTGCTCCTCTGCTCTAAGGCTTCTGTTCAGAAAGCATCTCCTTCTAATTTGTACTCTATTGACTCTCATCTCTTGGGAAGTCTATCCCTTCCAATGAGGGTGGCAGTAGCTTCCAGAGGATTGACTTACTAAGTCAAGGTAATGAGCAGGGTGAGTCCAGGCTTCACATTTTGTCAGAGCTGGCCACTGACACCTCAAATCTCAGGAATAACTCAGAGGTCTATTCCCACTTTAGAGGCACAGCACACTCTGTACCTCACACAGAAACACTGAAGCCGATTCACCTTTGAGACCTCTATTCTGTGTGAGTTATGGCCACACCTAGTCATTGTCCTAATTGTCCAGTAATTGTAAAGTCAAGTGCAAATGCATGCCATCACAAACACATAGGATTTCCCAGAATGGTAATTACCAAAGACAGTGTAGCCTAAAACCCATCAAAGGCAAAATAATGTATAGTTTTCTGTCTCATGTATTTCAAGGTGCTAATTGTGTGACTATTTTATATGCCTTTACACAAATAATTATCTCCTGCTTTCAAATTCTGCATTTTCAGGTCTTTCTGATTTCTCTTAATGACCTCTCCCATGGGTACCAAAGACCTGGTCAAAGATTTGAAATTATCCTTTGATAGAATTATATGAAGTTCTTTTCCATGGACATTCCCACAGTGTGGGATGGGAAGGATTTATTTTGTTTCCAAATTGAAGTGTATTTAAAGAAACAAGTTTCCTTCTAGAAATCCAGTTACACAGCCTTTTCTCTCCAGGTTGACATCTTACAGGCTCTCCACTAGAAATTTGCCTTTTCTGGAGCTGGTTTCAATTTGACCTGATGTCAAAAAGGAAAAATCCCTTTCCTTTTAAATGTTATTGATGTGCAACTGGAATAAGCTGGAGCAAAACATGAAACAAATAGCTTTTGTTGCCTAATGGACCACGCTTTTTAGTCAAAGACCGAAAGAAATAAAGGGATTTCCGGACTTCTTTAAATGGGTCCCACAATATCTAGCCTGGTGCTCAGATGCTTTCCAAATCCCCTTTGAGAGCTTTTTAATCCCTACCAATGTGGAGCAGCAAGTCAAGGAATTGTATATCTTTTTCCACCTATGTATTTGTCTGGCAAGGAGCACTAGATATCCTAGATACTATTAGAGCCTGAGCTATTAGAGGAGGACATGCTTCTGAACAGGCAGTAAGGAGGGTGGGAAAAACATTTAACCTAATGCATATTCTTTAGACATAAAGCACTGATGTCTGCAGTTAACACGACGTATGGTTGTATTGAGCAAGGAGGAGAAAGCTTTCCAATTCAGTTAAACGTCTATTTCCACAACATATATAATTGAATTACATATCTGATTTAATCAGAAAATGGGAAAATCTTGGGATGCGCAACACCCTGGGCCGACTACCTTCAACGGGAGCTCATGAGCTACCTCACTGCCAGCTTTAATACAGCAATTAGTGCTGGCAAAATTCTATTTGCTTATAGACCTAATTAGAGATCAAGAGAGTGGCTCACTTTTGATAATTGCATGGCTGTGGCCCATCTATCAGCCATTGTTAAATTGTTGTTATATTAATGTAAAGCTTATAATCACTGCTGTTCCAAATTGAATAAAATGTTCTTGCCAATTCTCCAATGCAATTAATTTACATAAAAGCCTCTGGAACCAAAATTAAAATGATATACATCTTTGCAAAGGCTTCAGTTAAAACAAAGCTAAGTAATAAGGAACTCATACATCTTTTTCCCCTGCATTTTTATGTTTACCAGAGTTAATGGCCAAACAATCATTAAAATGTGCCTAAAACTAATTAAAATTGTTATGCTCATACCTCATTTACTATGTACTCTAATTTATTATTCAAAGCATTAATATTTTAAACTCCCTGTCCCAGAGTCCGGGGAGATTCCAGGCAGTGGAAGAGCAGGTCAGCAGCTCCCCTTCCTTCCAAGAATCTGCATATAAATCACACGAGTCTTGCTGAGGCATTTGATATTGGCTCAGAAGAAATGCTGGTGTAAGTAGGCCTGGCTGGTTTGTTCCTTCTGCTTGCACTTAATAAATAAAACACAGTCATGCATCATCTGAGGGTCTGTACAGTACTGCAAGGAAGGACAATTATGTGACAGGTGCCACATTTGTATCCACTTCAAAAGAGAGAAAATGAATTGTTGCATGCAGTGTGCCAAGGACCTCCCCCATTAAGACCAGTCGAGGCAGGTGTATGGGGTGGTATTAGGAATCCTCAGAGTTCCACTGTAGATAGTCAGGTGATGTGATCGTTTATAGCAGAGCCAGATGGGAGAATTCAGTCTGTGGGTCTGATATTAAAAGTCATATTAATAATGTATATGCTCTCTGCTAATTTTAGGTCATTAGTCTAGTTATGTTGTTACTCAGTGACTGATATCTACCATTTATTTGGAGACTACTCTGAGGCACTGTGTCTTACATCATTTATCTATTTTAATATATACAACAATACTATCATTGTTGCTATGTTAATGTATGAGGAGGAACCAAAGCTGAGAAATATTAAGTAGCTTGCCCGAGGTCACAGTGTTGATGACAGAGCAGGAAATTAAGCTCATATGTGTTTGTTTCCAAAATCCATGAGCTTTCTATTCGATTTTTCTATTAGAAGGATCCACAATCCTTCTAAATAATGTCAATTCTTCTGAAGCTGATCGGTACACCATTCCTTCCTTACACGTCTTCTACATAATCTAGCTTAACAGGCTTTGTTCTTTAGTTCTTCCTCATGTGCTCTCTGCCACCATGTCACCGTAATTCAGATCTAAACACGGTACTTTGAATAGACCAAACATGTGTTGGATATCTTCCATTATGGAAATAGGTACTAGGAACCGAAGCCTGTTCTAAGCAGAACACTTGCTAAATCCCTGACTTAAGCTGAGTCAAGTTTCACTGCTCTGTGGATGGAGGGATATTTCAGACTGACTTGAGGTGAAAGAAAATACTAGTTATTTTGGCAAGATGGGAGTGCAAAATGTACATTTTTCTTGAAACCCACTTTGGAGTTTTGATCTCCTGACTCTTGTACTCAGTCACACCATGAACGTGGACAAATCAATCCCTCTTAGGGTCTATTTTAATCATCTGTGAAAACAGATGCTGTGCAAAAGTTTCAAAAAGCATCCTTGAAGCTCTGTTATCTCTGATTTTACTTAGAAGTGCTTGAACCTAGACTATGACCATAACTTCGGGCTCAACAAAGTTGAAAAAGGAGTCACAGATGTGCTCCAGAGTAGGATTCAAAAAGAAATTGGAAACTGCAAATTCATGGGCTAATGGGTACTCAAGAATTCAGTTTATAAAAAGATCATCAAAAATAGAATAATTTTGTCAAAGGAAAGGTCTCCATGTGTGCATGCACACACACACATGCACACATGCTTGAGTGTGTAATTCCAATATATTGAACAGGTACAGCAAAAAACAGGGGAGGGGGCAAAGGCTGTGGAAAGATTCTAAAAATTTTCTAGTTCCTGACTTCCTTCTTTAGCTCTACAATAAGAAACTGTGAAACCCCAGGCCTCTGAAGACTTTCAATGGCAACTTATTCCAATGAGAGAGAGGCGGTGGCAGAGAGGGGGAGGCATCTAAGAACAAAAACAGAAATACATGAAGCTCTCTGTAAGTTTAGTTTATAAAGAGTGGAAGAACCAATGAGTGGTAAGAAAGAAATCAAGCAGAAACAGAGAGGAGTGGATTTAATACTACTGCTAGAGGAGCCAAATCTAAGGTGCATCAAGGCTCAAGACATCATCAACCTCACAGACAGTGCTCAGAGGGAGAATGAAAACAAAGAATCACTGCTTGCGAGGAATGGACACTTTGGAGGAATGCTATGTTTGTTCAAAACATTATTTCCAACTGTGGCAAATCTGTGAAGAGGATCAAAATAAAGCCAAGAACCCTTTGATTGTAAAGGTGTTGAAAAAGAACAATGGACAGTGCAACCTTTTTAAAGACATGTGAAGATTTTGAGATTTGGCCTTGCAGAGATTTGGGGACAGGGTGAAAGATGTTCCTGGCAAAAGAAAAGGCTGCCATGCCAAAGGAGGGAAGAAGGAGGACGTGATATACATCTGGGCACAGGAGAGCTAGGCTTCATAGTTACAAAGGCTGGAAAGTAGTAGAAGGTATGTTTATTCTTTCAACAATTAATTAGTGAACACCTACTATGTGTTCTAGGTGCCAGGGGTACAGTAATGGACAAAATAGACAAAAATCCTTATCAGTCTATGAGGAGACAGATACTTGAAAGATTGTGCACATGATAAAAATACATGGTATGGCAAAATACTATAAAAAGAAAAAGTAAAAAAAAAAAAAAAAAAAAAAAGAAGGAACTTGNAAAGTAGGAACCTGAAATGTTGAAGTGAGAGTTGAATGGGAGACCTCACTGCAAAAGTGAATTTTGAATAAAAACCTGAAGTGGTTACCCAAATGAGGGGGTGAAAAGCATCCTCACCAGAAAAAAACAAAAACAAAAAACCCCACTTGTGCCAAGATCCTAAAATGAGAGCAAGCCAGGAATATGAGGGTATTATAATTGGATAGGGAGTGAAGGGGAATTTAGGAGATGAGGGGAGCAAGGTAACCAGCGACCAGCTTGTGTAGGGCCTATAGAAGACATTAAGGACATAGACACTTACTCTGAGACAATGAAGAAGACACTGGAAGAGGTCTTATCCAAAGAGGGGCTTGGGTCCATCTGTATTTATAAATGATAAATCTAATCTACAGTGTTGAGAGAAGATAGCAGGAGGCAAGGACAGAAACCGGGAGAGCCTTTAAAAGGCTAGACCAATAACCCAACTGAGAGAAGATGGTGAATTGGGTCAAGATGGTGGCAGGGTGGGGGAGTAAGTGGTCAGTTTCTGGATGTATGTTGAAGGTAAGATGTGTGAAAGGAAGAGAGCCATCAGAAAGGACTTCTAGGCTTTTTAGCGTCTGCAACTAAAAGAAAGACAAATGACTGACAAGGAAAGACTGAAAGAGGAATTACTTTCTGTTCCATGTTGTTCTGCTTTTTGATGGAAAAAAACCAGGAACTCAATTTTAGAGGTGTTAATCTTGATACGGATATCAGACATCAGGTGGAGGTATTTATTACTCAGGCAGTTAAATAGATCAGACTAAAACTTCAGGGGGAAGTGTAGGCTAAAGGTGTAGATACAATATGAATGGGATGTAAAACCATGAAAGATCACCTAAGGAATAAATATAGGTAGAAAAGGAAAGTGTGACAGACTCAGACCTGGAACTAATAGTTTCAACCTGGAAATGTAAAGGAACACTGGTGAAAATAATCAAAGAGGGATCAAAAAAGTGGAAGAAAAATCTTAAGGATGTTGAAGCCAAGAGCAGAAAGTATTCCAAGAAGCAGAAAATAATCAACTATGTCAAATGCTTTTGACAGATCAAGTTAAATTAGTATTGAAAAATGACCAGGCCATCTATCCACACAAAAGATATGAACTTGAGGAGGGCAAGTATGGGGACATGGTTAGGGCAAAATCTGATTGGAGTGTATTCAAAAGTGTATAAGGAGAAAAATGGAGATGATGAGTATAGGCCTTTTAAGAAGTTCTAGATGGAAAAGTAACGGGGCAGGTGATAGAGGAGGAAATGAAATCGAGGTGGGATATTCCTCTCTTTTCCATTTTTTTTAAGATGCAAAAATGTTTGTGTAGTAATGAAAATCATCCAGTCAAGTTAAGATTGGAAGAAGAAGAGAAAACTACGTCAAGATATTAAGTGAAGTGTGAGGTTGATAAATTTGACTTTTGTTTCATAGGCAATAAGGATGTACTGGAGTCAGCAGGTATAATATGTTCAAAGCAGACAGAAAATTAATATTGTTAAAAGTACAGACTAGTGGGAATCATGGCCTAAACCACTTTATTTAATTTTTATTGAGAGAGAGAGAGAGAGAGAGAATAAACACAAGTGGGATAGGGAGAGAGGGAGATAGAGAATCTCAAGCAGACTCCACCCCAGCACAGAGCCCAACACAGGGCTCAATCTCATGACTGGAGCCAAAATCAAGAGTCAGACACTTAACCCAATGAGCCACCCAGGAGCCCGTACATCACATGGTTTAAATCACCTTCCCTCTGCATTCCTAATGTTATAAAAATAGAATCTGGCATACATAAAAAATATTGTGGAGTGTTTATTTCCAAAGTACGTGATTAAACCCTGTTGATCCTTCTAAATAATGTTGATTCTTCTGGAGCTGATAGGTAAGCATTCCTTCCTCACATGTCTTCTACACAATCCACCTTCAGTCTCTGTTCTTTAGTTCTTCCTCATGAGCTCGTCACCACTATGTCCTCATAATTCAGATCTAAAACTGGCACTTTGAATAGATCCAATGCATGGATGTCTCCTGCTATGGAAACAGCTGCTAGGGTGAGTAAGAGAGTAACTCAAGTATTCACTGAAATTGGGAAATTGGGAAAGAGTGGGGCATGGACCAGGTTAACTGATGAAATGGGCAAGTGTGCCCATCCTCAAAGACATCACCATGGAACACGGTAACAGGCAGTAGACTGTAATCACCATGTTGAAGAGAATCAGCTTATAAAAATGCTCTTGGGCTGTTATGAAGATTTAAAAATTATAGGTTAGTAAACCAAATTAAAATAAAAATATAGCCAATGTTTTTGGGCTCATTTCCCTTTACTGTGATTTTGAAGGCAATGAATGATGAGCATGAGCAAACAGTTAGGCCAGAATCCTTTAATATTTGCCTAACAAGATACATTATCATTTAAGAAGGAAAAAGTAATATGTGTTAATTGAAAACATAGAAGAATATATTTCTTGACATTTTGATTCCAAGAGATACAGCTAGTTTTACAGTGTCTGACATATGAAGAAGCCATTTTAAAAAATGAGAACATAATCAATACCTGACACCTTGAGAATTCTTAAGTAGATGTAAATCATCATAAGCCCTCACTGACCCAGGATGTTAGCCCCGACTGTCTGCACCTCACCCCTAGTGTCTACACCAGACCTACCATTCGCCCCCACCATTAATGCTGTTTTACGTGGATTTGGGTGTCAATTCCTAGTTTTCTGATACCTGACTTTCCAACATGTTCTCACCTTCACCCCGACTTAATACTGGCCCTTCAGTCTCATTTACTGTGCTAACCTTCTCCCTCCCTCTCCCCCAGTTGTTTTCCACTTGGTCTTTCCCAGCCCTGTATTAAACCTTGGTTCATTGCCTACTTGGGTGGACTGGATAGACAACCTAGATGGGACCCATGTGAACAACTCAAGAAAAGCTTCAAATCCAGACATCAGCAACCTTGACAGCCTCACGGTGCAGAATGAATTATGCCCCTTGGATCTCCAGGCATGGGCAGGGAAGAAGAAAGAAAAGAGGAGGAAGGGGGAGAGAAGAAAAGAAAACCTGAAAAATACAGAAGCAGAAAGGGAGGGCACATTTGTCCTGGTCTGGATCTACATGTCATAATATTCCAAATGCCAATGGAAGGCCCAGTGCCAATCCATAATTCATTTCTCAAATGCATGTGGCACAAGAAAATAAGGTCAATTTAATGAATTTTTCAGAATTCAAATCTGTTCAATTTATAGCTCTGTCATTTATTGTGAAAACATACCCTGACTAGGTTTTATATTGAAAATGTTCTATCACAAAGGATTAACCCAAGTGACACTGTTTGCTTACTTTTAATTCCTGGCAAAACAAAGAGTGAAGAATTATGTGTATAAGTATGTCACGTGTAGACTGTTTACTCTGAAAAATCCAAAAATCTGGCAACCACTGTCTAAAGCAACTCACTTCTGTATCAACCATGCAAGTTTGGCTGAGGCACTTTTGAGTAGCTAAAAGAAATCATCAGTGTAGCCTTGGGACATATATACCTCGAGTTCAGTTAGCAGCCACTGTTGTCTTAATTTAGGTGGGTAAAAGACACAAAAATAAAGCCAGTTGCATCCTAAAGAAGGAAAAAGCAATGTAAAACATCATGAAAGAGCTATCATCAACTATAACCTCAACATCTGTAACCGTGGGCACCAGCCTGGCTGACAATCTTTAACCCTTTGGAAGAATGGTTTCCTAGGAGCTTACGTTGGTCCTTGTATTCTTCTTTTCCAATTTCTATGAAGGTGCCTGTTTGGATTTGTACATGCCTTCATCTTATTCAGGCTGAACTTAAATGCTTCCTATGGCTGCGGGGCACCTGGGTGGCTGTCAGTTAAGCTCCCGACTTTGGCTCTGATCATGATCTCTCACTCAGTTCGTGAGTTCGAGCCACACATCGGGCTCTGGGCTGGCAGCTCAGAGCCCTGAGCCTGCTTCATATTCTGTGTCTCCCTCTCTCTCTCTGCCCCTCCCCCACTCATGCTTTCTCTCTCAATAACATTAAAAATAAATGAATGAACGACGAACGTTTCCTATGGCTAAAACAGTTCTTCCTTGGTTGTCTTTCATGTACAAACCTCCCCATGGTCTTCTTTTCTTTCCCCTTTCCTTTCTACGCAGGAATTTCTAGGAAGCCAGATTTGGTTTGCTTCAATATGGCTGACCCTAATTACCATGACACAGGACCTCCTAATGTTCACTCATATTCTCCTGCTTCTAAATCATTCTTTTTTTTTTTTAAGTATATTTATTTATCTCGAGAGAAAGAGAGAGACATACTGCAAACAGGAGAGGGGCAGAGAGAGACAATCCCAAGCAGGTTCCATACTGTTGGTGCCGAGACCGATGGAGGGCTTGGACTCACTAAGTGTGAGATCACGGCCTGAGCCAAGATCAAGAGTCTGACACTTAACCGACTGAGCCACCAAGGCGCCCCCTCTAAATCATCATTCTGAGTAAACTTTGGTATAACTTCCCTCTGCTGTTAGGGTCTCATCCAATGTGACAGCAGCATTAGCAGAAATGTCAGCCCTCAGTTCAATAATGAGGACCAGATTCTATTCTAGCTCAATCTTTTTTGCCTATAGTAATACAGGTGAAAGAGAAATGCATCCACGCCCCCTTAACACACTTACTTCTGACCTTTCATGTTTTCACAAGAAGTCAACATTTGCAAAGGCAATAGTACAAAAAGGGGGGAAAACAGGGAGGGAAGAGAGAAAGTAATAATCTAGCATTTTTACTCTGCCAAAGAAGTAGATTTACTCCCAGCAACAGCTGACCTTTTTCAAGAAGGACATCTTTAGACAGGTGGTTTTCCTGTTAATCATGAATTATCATTCTGCTCCGAGGTTATGGGGCTGCTCTCCTCTCACACACCAGACATAACGCAGCAATGCAGGCCAAATGCTCTGAGAATCACTGAATGCTAGCACTGAAAAAGTGTTTAGAGGTCAGCTGATATAGAAATTTATTCATTTCAAGAAAACATGCCTTGAGAACCTTTCTTTGTGTGTGCACATGTTTGGGGTGGGGGGTGGGTGCGTGGTATCCGCCAGGCGATGTACTAGGTGATGGAAATATACAGGTGAAATAAACAGCTTCTGTCCTCTTGAATAAACACTAGTGAGAAAGATTAAGTGACTTAGCTGAGGTCTTACATGTAGTGGCTTTGCAGTGAGGTACCCTCCTCCTTACACAACCCTCCTGCTTCTTTCTTCAAGGCAGATTTATTAACTCTTCTAACTACCAACAGTATTGATAATCTCTTCCCTCATGTTCTATTGAATTATCCTTACATCGTCCTTATTCATCCTTGTGTCCACCACTAGTTAGTGGGGTGCCCTGAGCATGCCACATATTTATATCTCTTCTTGAACGTGTATGTTTCCTCTGGGTGTAGACTCCACCACAACTCATGTGGATGGAACTGTGTGTAAGGCAGGAATGGGCAAGGGGAAAATATATAACGACGGGGGATTGGTCTGCTGTCCCAGTGACCTCATGGTTTGGAGATTTGGAGGTCAACAGAGAGGTTAGAACTGAGTTGTTCCACACCAGTAAAGAACAGTCCTTTCCAATTTGCTTGACCCTGGTCTGCTTTGTGCCTTTTAACCAACTGAGATCCAAAACTACTGACTGCATAGCTTCTCAAGCCATACAAAACAGTAAATAAAGCTTGAGAAGAAGCACAGTTCTCCTTTGGCTCATAGATTTTAACGCTTTTTCCATACCATTTGTGACAGATACAAAGAGTTTTTTGCTCATTATTATAAACATAATAAACCAGTAAAACCTTAGTTTGCAAGCATAGTTTGTTCCAGAAACATGCTGTGAGCCAAATCACTTGTATATCAAAGCAAATTTCCCCAAAAGAAATCATGGAAACTCAGAGGACTCATTCCAAAACCAAAAATTTCATATAAAAGTGATAACAACACTGTAATAGGACACAAAATAATTTTAAAAATACAAAATATGAAGAAAAAAAATTAACCTGCACTTGCCTTTGAGAACCTTCACAGCTGGAGTGAGAGAGACAAGAGAGAGAAGGGTTATTGTGTAGGACGACTTTCACTATCACTAATGGAATCACTGCTACCTGTTGGCCTGATGGAATCATTTTCTTTTGTGCAACGTTAACAAGAAACCAATCTAATGACCTAGAATGAAGCAAAGAAAGCATTCCTAAGCTTACTTTTCTTTGGAAAAACCAAGGACTGTCCATAGGTTCTTTGAAGTGACAAAAAATACACTAGTGCCAGTTGTGGGCACCTTCCAATGTTCTGAAAACTCAATGATTTCTGTCAAATACCGTACCCTAAGACCGAGCATTCAAGCATGGGAAAGGATTGCCCACAATCACACACACACACACACACACACACACACACACACACACACACACACACACAGAGAGAGAGAGAGGAGGGAGAGAGAGAGAGGAGAGTGGGA
>NW_027527441.1:1545196-1606509 GCF_008692635.1 Crocuta crocuta
CACACACACACACACACACACACACACACACACACACACACACACACACAGAGAGACAGAGAAGGGAGGGAGGGAGAGGAGGATGTGCTCAGTTGTGATGTGATGTTTGACGTCACATACTACTTGTATTGCAAGATATCACTCGTTTATCAGGTTAAAATTTATTAGAAATGTCTGCTCATCCTGGGGAACACTCACAGAACAAGTTACTCACAATCTGAGGTTTACTGTATAAGATTTCATATCATGTACCTATGAAATGTTCAAGTGTAGCAAAAACTACTGGCTAAAGCTCATCAGAAATAATCTACGTAAACAAAGATAATTTTGATACCTAAAAGTCTCATTTACCTTTTAAGAAATGATTTTGCCTTAGAAAGACTTCTGTGAAAGCATAATAAATGATTTTACTTTTCTGTAAGTGACGCTGTTACAGCTTAAGAGAATTTTCCAGGGGATTCACCACAAATCAAATTAGTTTTGAAGAAGCACAAGTTGGTACTAAAAATAGAAGACCTTACTAAAAATTGAAAAAGTACAAAGTTTACAAATTGTTTTGTTTGGTTTTGATAGGGGAAAAATGACCATATTAGAAGTGAAATCCTCAGAATGATATCTTAATATTCCAAACGTTAACTGTGACATTTCTACTTCCTGGTTCAGCGTTACTCATACAACCTAACTAGCTAGGCTCACTGTGATGGAAATCCATGCCTCCCATGGAAATATTCTCTCTACACTGCAGGGTCTGGTGAGGGAACAACTTCATATGTAGCCATTTTAAGACAACCATGGGGGAAGGCTATTAGAATGATATCAACTCCAGGGAGTAGACCTAAAAAGGGAGGAAAAAAACCTAGACCTGGTCAATTTTGCAAAGAAGCCACATTAACCTTCCCCTAAAGTCAGAGCTGACTCTTCCATTTTTAGGTAAGTTCAAATCTCTTATTGTTTGAATTAGACTGAGCCTATTTCTGGATCCTTGCCAAAGTATCATTACTAATTTGTAGGGTCATTATAGCCCCAAATCTGGCACTTGGTCTTTCTAAAACTCCCATTTTATCCTTCTACCTAGAAGCAATCAAATTCTTGGAGAGTAACTCATGCTAACTAAATTAATAACAAAAATATTTTTCAATTAGAATTACAATTAATTATTTTTCAACAATAAATGGTCAAAAGAAGATTTTGTTTCTTTGGCAATTACATTTTCTTCCTATCCGAAATCTACATCAGAAGCCAAATTTTATCTGGCAGTATTTATGGTGACTTTGAATTTGCAATAATTATAGTCATTTGTATAACTCTAATGAAGCATTTTCTGAAGTATACTTCTAGAGTACAACTTTTGGTGGATATTAATAGCTGTTATATAAAATAGGGATTAACTAAGTCAAACTTATTTGAGAAAGTCTAGATTAAATTTAAAGTGCTTTTACTGCAGGACTTCTAACAACCTTACTAAATTAACATGCTTTGTAAATACCAAGAAGAAGATACATTGTGGGTTATGCATATTTGACTTTCCTTTTTCTTTCTATCTGTCGTGAGATAGAACCATGTAAGGTTACTTCTTGTTTTTGTCCTATTAATTCTTTAAAATATACCCTAAACCCAATATTCTCACCACTTCCATTACTTATGCCCTAGCCAGCTTTCACCTGGACTATTGCAATAGCCTCCTGACTGGCCTTACTCTTTCTACCCTTCACCTCGAATTATTTATTCTCCAGAGAATAGCCAGATTGATTCTTTCAAAACTGAAGTCAAATTCTATTCCTCATCGACATAAAACCGTTGGAGGTGATAGTTAGGCTTATGGCATTGAGTGTACTGACGGTTTCATGGGTATATACAAAAACATAAAACATAAAAAACACCAAAAAATAAATAATGAAAAAAGATTTCTAAGGCCACTAAATAAAAAAAAAATCCACAAACACAAAAACAAAGCGAAGACCCGGTGGCTTCCCATAACACAGCGAAAGTTGAAAATTGTACCATGAACTAAAAAATTCTTTTTTACCTGTCCTATAGTCCTATGCCTTCATCTCCCACCCTTGTCCCCTGCTCATTCTGTCCCAGTCCCCGATGCCCTGTTACCCCTCAAATACACATATGCACCCTTGCCTCAGACTCTCTCCCTTTTCTGCAGCCGTTGCCCACGTGCTCTTTGCCCACATGTCCTCTCGACTGTGCTCTTCATTTAGTCTCATCTCTCATAAGATACCGCCTTCCCAAGCTATCCTGTCAGTAATAGCGTCCTATCAGTAATAGTCATCGCTATCCCCTTAGCACGGTTTATGTTTCTTCAAAACTCTTTTCACTATCGTACATCATATATTTGTCAATTACTTTTTGTTACCTCTCCTGAACTGTGCGTTCCACCAGGACAGGGATTCTGTTTCAGTAACAGCTCTTTAACCGTGGCCTTCATAGGATAAGCATGGAATAAACTTGGTGGAATCAATAAAAACTCAAAGTGCTCTCTCCTCAGAAGAGTAGAGAAACACTGACATTCTTTTATCTGGGCACCAGGCTGACCATTCTCTAGTCTGTTAGCAAAATTTAACAGAATATTTCTTCGGGGTTTCTTCTTTCTGATGATAGCCGTATTCTAATCATGTTTTTCTTGATTAAACATTTCCCCTCATAAAGCGCCTTTACCGACACAGGTTAATTTTAGAATAGGTTCTTTTTTTCAGAAATATAATCTCACTCATTACATGACTTTAAAAAAAAAGCTTCATTTTCTGAGCATATTTTTAACTAATGTTAGCATCACTTTGCTGATAGCTTCATGTACAGACCACACTTATTCACTGAATACATTTCAAGAAAATTTTCATATATTCTTAGTTTGTAGGCACTGGATACCTTGTCTGACATACAGCTTGTCATTAAGAACTGGAGTTTTGTGGGTGGAACTGGAGTTAAGCCCCCTACCACGCATGTGTTATTTATGTTTTAGGTTTTTCATTAGTAATTATCATTAATTAAAAAATATCTTACAATATCATTAGGAAGACTAAATGAAATAAGGCATTCAAAGTGCTTAGCACAGATCGCCATAGGTGATAAACAATCAAATGTTAAATGTTCCACTATGTAGTACCACTGTCGAGCCTATTATTAAGCACTAATAATCAGAGATTCCTGATGAAAACCTCTATGCTGGTTCAATAAGATTATTTATATTCTATGAAGCAAAGCACTGATTCTAATATAAATGAGCTAAACCTACAGCCATAGCAACAACCTACAGATAAAAACTGAATATAGCAATTGTACTCCTACAGATTCTATAATCAAAAATAGTTCTCAAAGCCAAACCTCTAAATTGAGCTGATAATCATTCTTAGAGGCACCAAGGGATAGTCTTAATTTCTGTTTTTGGCTGTAAAAAACAACCAAAAAATAATGATGAGAAAACAGTATGGAGGGGTGCCTGGGTGGCTCAGCTGCTTGAGTGTCTGGTTTGGGCTCTTATCATCTCATGGTTCCTGGGTTCGAGGCCTGCATCAAAGCACTTATGCACAGTACTGATTTTGTGATGGTGCTGGAATTGGAATACACACCTTCAAACTCCCCAACCAGTCATATGAATGCCATAATATTGTGTTTCCCATTGCTGCAAAAACAGACAAACAACTACAGAGAACAGGACAAATGAGCAGGTAAGGGTCAGGAGATACTACCAGGGTAGGGATTCACCACCATCTACCAGCGTGTGCTACCCATGGTTACAATAATGAAATACTTCCACACTGGCTGACAAATAGCCACTGCCCTGTACCCATCACATGCCCTCTCCCAATCCTGTGTGCACCGATGCCTGTACCCATCTAATCCTTTCCTCTGGAACCCCTCATTCTGTCACATTCAGCAACTGAAGGATCAGTGCTACAGGAATCTCTGCGTGCCCACTGCTGACTGCTGCTTCCTTGGTTCTGAGCATTTGGTGCAAATGCAGTTTCTGTTTTGAAGATTTTTGAAACCATCGCTGGCTGCTTAAGGCTTCACAGAAATGGTAGAAAGGTCAAACACTAGTATGTTGATGGCAGCAGTGATAAACCAGAAAGTGCTGGATATAAAGTGGGGTTCTCTTGATCTCTTCTAGGCACCCAGCCACATTCCCATGACCCATGTACAGTCACCCCTAAAGGGTCTCCTCGTGTTTATTCCTAATGTTTGTATTTCAATACCAACAATACTGATTAGTTCATCAACAGATAATAAAAATGGTCGTCTACAACTCTTGTCAAAATTACCTATCTGGTTGATTTCACTTCCTGCCAAAGTATCTAGCAGAAGGCGGCTTGGAGACCATGTATGAAACAAATGGCTGCCTGGAAGACAGGCACAGCAGGGTGGCCTCACAATGGAAATAATGTGTGAATGTCCAAGTCCTTAAAAGAGGTGGTGTGGGGTGAGCAGGTGCAGGCCAACACACTGCTCTCCTTTTTTTTTTTTTTTTTTTTTTTTAATAGTTTTTTTTCAAATTAGTTTCCACATAACACNACACTGCTCTCCTTTTTTAGAGATCAAGACGGAGTTAGAAATTTTATAGTTTAATTCATTGCCTTTGGTTTTGAGAAGGGGCTCCTCTCCTCAGGAGACGTCTTGCAAAATTGTCAGAGTCTAATTTCTAGGCAATTTTCTTGGAAGATAGATAGATAGATAAAAATAAACAAATTTTTTAAAAACAGCATTCTATATATAGTAACATGATTGTTTTCCTTTTTCCAAAGCTCCAAATTTTGTTCTAACTAGTTATTGATGCTCCTAATTTCGTTTCCCATTTTAACATGTTTAACCACATGACATCTTTGCCTCACTAAATAATGGAGTAGAATATAGAAAAACATATTATGGTAATGTTGGAAAAGGCACATTTCTCCTAAGAAAATGGGTCACTGGAAATATAATTCGGTAGGCAGTATACTGGGGGCACTTTGGAAGGTGATGGTACTGTGTGCGCTTCAGCTCACCCATATCTGTTAAAGTTTATTTACATCTAACCATCGCTGCTTTAAAAATAATTATTATTCTAGTTTACAAGGGAAACAACAAAAATGTTTTGATAAAAAACAGTCTTTTGTCATAATTTTAATGGTAGGACTGCAAGAAGCTGTGCTTTCAGAAGGTATACGAAGACAGAAAAGAGGGTAAAAGGATTGTGAGGAGTGGAGCAGAGAATTTGAATTTACAGAAACTTCATACCTAAATATAGCTTTCAACAACCTTCTGTATTACATGTATTTCTCCATTGTACAAAAGAAAATGACTTTGTCTTAGGCTCTGCTGACATAACTCTAATTCCACTAGTTCAGTAGTAAACATTACCGGGATAGTTCCATGAAGGTATAACTGGTTGGATTAAATTTATTGAATTAACTCATTTCTTGAGTATCATGTAGACCAAAGCTTCGTGGCACAGAGACACAGCTTTTTCAACTTATTTTGGTGGCATTTGATGTTGAGCAGCAGAGGGAAAGTTCAAAAACTTCCTATTATACAGACGCCCAATTACCAGCCCATCACCCCAGAATCTGTTTTCCTTAAGCCTAATGGAGCCTGAGGATACCATAACCAGGAAGCAGGGAACATCTATTTCTGCCACCCAGAGGACGGCACCGAAACCCCTGTGTGCTCTTTATAGTCTTCTGGGAAAATGATTAGTGGGGCAAACAGGCAATATACTGCTTAGAGTGCAATCCATTATCACCCAAGGCTGTCTTAAAATGACAAAATTTGAAAACATCAAACAACCTCTTTAGAACGGAAACAGGTATTACTGCGTAACGGGGTCAACAGGCAAACAGCCACAATATACTCTAATCGTACAGTTCTGTCTCTTACTCTGGACAGTCATTTCAAATAGAAGCGAGCAAAAAGCCGCTCCCGGTGTTTGCAGATGACACCCCAAAATTCACAAAGATAATGCTGCTAAATGTTCGCGAGGCGTCTTCAAGAGCCCAGTGCGTTTGCAAACTCACTTTCTTCCCGGCTGACTTCACAGTGGGTGGTGCAATTTTCGGATACAATGCAGGATTCACTGGCACTATAATTTAGAAAATTTTCCAAATGGGGTCCAGCGTCCCCCTTCTTCACCTACTTCCTTTGAAAAACCAGATCCCGCGCTTTGAGCAATCCATCCTTGTTTCCTTTTTTTCCGACGTCAATGAAATAAGGCGCATGATCTTCCCACCTCCCCTCCCCACCCCCCATCCAACCTGCCACCCGCTACAATTACTTTCCACACCACCCTGCAGGAACTGGAGGGACAGGCATTAAAACACAGCCACACGTTGGAGGCGAAGCTGCTCCAGCCCACAGCTGAACTTAATAAAACGGTTAATGTCAGAGCCCGCCGGCTAGCTTCCCAGGAATGCCACTCGCTCAGAGCCCTTCCATGCCAGCCATGCGTGTGGCATTTCATCCTTCTCCCCATGCAGAACCATGCCATCTGCTAGGAGACACAGATCTACCACATGCCAGGTGACATTTCCCTTTAAATTCTTTTTTTTTTTTTATTTACTAGGAAATAGGCTCAACAGCAGACAGCAAGAAGATATTTGAGCTCTACCTAGGCCTGTTTTTTCCAATCTCTTGATATTTATTATATTCTAGCTCTGCGTTTGAACGGTTGGTGAGTAATTTGTGGGCAGGCATCCTTAGGAATAAGGCTGTAGATAAGTAATAAAAAGCTCCAAGCACTGGCACTGTAATAAACCAAGGGGTAACTATGGAGTTGGATTTAAAAAAAAAAAAAAAAAAAAGGAAGAGGAAAGAGTCATTAAATCAATAATACTGAGGTCTGATGGAGCTGTGTGAAGTCAATAACATCATAAATTTTTATACTGACTTCAGCATGGGAACATGCTATTATCTGTGGCAAGCAATGGTGGAAGAATTTAGCTCTGATGCCTTGTCGTCACAGAAAATGAGGTGGGGAGGTTTGGAGAAGCTTCATGCTTTTTTGTCCATTTGGAATAAGGGTTGAGTGCTACATACATAGATGGCGGTGTATGTAAAGTCACTCGGACTGTGGTGGGCTCAAAGGAAAATACGAGAGAGGCTGTTTTTAAAACTAGAGATCAATTCTTACCTCCAGGTTTAATTCAAATTGTGACTCAAATAGGTCCTTTCCTTTCGGGGATATCTGTAAAAATCTTAAGCTATAGCTTTGGAGTCTTTATATAGGACAGAGAAGTAAACTACAAAATTCATTCGTGGGGTCCCAGTAGCCCCTCTGTAGGGGCAAGCTTGTTCACTTAAGTACCAAGAACAGTCTCCAAAGCCAGATCAGTTGTACCCATTACACTTGGCGCACACCATATGACTTATTATTACTTGGGCTAATCATGAATGTTAATAGAACACCTAGATAACATTAGATTGAGTATACATAATAAGGAAGGCACTCAAGCCTAAATACAATCAGAATTCATGTTCTCTGTATGTAATTACTTGGTCAATTGTTCAAACATATACAAATTATTTCACAGTTTAGTACTCCTGGAATTGACTAATAAACAATAGATTTCTATTTAATGAATTCTTACTTTCCTCCACGTGCTATGCCCTTCTATTAATTCCCTCCTTGACTTCATACATTCAAAGAGACACCCACCTCACCTCACCAAAGCTCACCCTCAAGCTGTCAATGACCTCCGGTGACTAAGCTCCGCCACGTTCGCTTGGGCAAACAGACAGATGCATTCCTTGAAAACATCATTATGATTCTGTCACTTCTTACTGATGCCTGCCTTCTCCTAGCCTCCTGACAGAACACTTAAATGCTGATTTTGTTATAATTCTGGTCTCCGGTCTGGCCGCCCCCTTCTAGACACCCCCTCACCAACATCATAGTAACTACCAGCTCACCACCACCATCACACTAGCCTGCCTTTACTTTCCTGTATTTGCACCTCTGCACCGGATACTCCTTCTCTGAATGCTCTCCCTTTTCTCCTCCTGACCAGGTACTCTCACGGCACCTGTTACTTCACAGCTGTAGCCTTTAAGCAACTTCAAATTTATACTAATTCTCTAACTAATGAGGACATGTGTGCTTCTGAAGTAGTTTGTACACTTCCTGAAGACATGAGAAATCTATTTCTCTGATCTTTGAATCTCCAGCATCTAACACTCTGCTTGTCACCTACTAAACCCATAATAAAAATCCGTTCTGTGAAAGGATGGAGAAATATCATTTCTCCTATGCTTCTTCCGGACTCTTACTCCGCTGTTCACTAAGTACAAGGAAGGTTAGGAATGGACTTGAGTTCAGGATGCAAAGAATTGGCTATTGATTCATCCATAAAATGCATACTGTGCCTTTTCTAAAAACAGGTTAACAAGAAATTGATCATCACTGTACTCAAAGAATTTATGTTCTGGTGTGATAAACAAAAAAACAAAAACAGAAACAACACATTGTGACAATGCTTAAAAGGAAAATACATAAGGAATCAGAATAAATAAAATATCAGGAGTGTCCTTGGGGGTGGTCAGTAAAAATATCTGAGAAGAGCAGCTGAGAAACCAAGCTGACAAAGAAATGAGCTGTACAGAAAAGGAATGGGAGAACATCTCAAGTCGAGAGAATGGCATGTTCAAAGGCCCCAAGTAATAATTGATCTGACATCTTCCAGAAATAAAAAGAAGCTTACTGAACTAACCACAGAGTGGCAAGGGATGAGATTAAAGATGGTCTGTGCTCTGCAGACCAACATAAAGACTGTAGATTTTATCTAAAATGGGATGATAATCATTGAAAGGTTTTACGTAGGCAGTGCCACCCTCTGGTTTACATTTGAGCAAGATTACTATTGCTTCTGTGTGAAGAATTGATTCAAAGGGGCAAAATCAGAAGGAAACTGGTCAACTGGGAGTCTTAGGGACTTGTTAGACATAACATGGTGTGGAAAAGGAGGGAGCAACGGAAATGGAGTGCCATGGATACATTTGAAATGTATTTTGAAGAGAGAAATTAAAAAAACTTCTTAATGGTTATGAGTGCTGAAAGGGACACAAACACCTGGGTACATGATGGTGGTATTTGCTGTAATGGAAAGCTTGGGGGAGAGTAGAGAGAGGACAAGAGGACCAAATGTAAATTAGAGTAGGAATCTGGAGGCATTTGCTTTTCTGTTCATAGCCATCTCTACAAAGCTGTCCCTACACATTTTTATCATCCAGTTAAAATTACAGGTCTTTACCGTATATCGGTTACTGGAAAACAGGATTTTGCCCTTCTCAATAATATTGACTATATAACCAATAGGCTCTAAGCCTGATATGAAGACTAGACTTAGAGAAATTCTTTCAACATAGAAGGTCAGGGTCTGCCCAGAGCCTATAAAATACCCCCAGGAAACAACATCACTGTAACGGACCCACTGGAGTGAAAAGTAGAAAGCTAGTGGGGCAAAGGACTGGCGGTGTCCTCTCCTAATTAAAAAAGAAAGTCCATTTAGCAATGGTGCTGAGAAGTGAGCACCAGCTGGTCAAAAGTTATATCATCAGAAGAGAGCTCAAACTGTTCTGGAAGCTGAACAGAGGCTTTGATAGGATCTAGGCAATATAATTCAATTAAGGAAAATGGGCTCTTAACAGGGTTAGCAGCGCATGAAGGTCACTGGTGCAGATCTTTCGAAGATAAAATCTATGGCAAAACTAGAAGTCTAGAAATGTAGTACCTTTTGTAAAAAAAAAAAAAGGGGGGATCATCAAAAGCCCCCTTTGAAAAGTAGGAAATGAAGACATTACCGTCCTCCACGGTTGCAGTGGTCACAACTCCCAACAGGATGGGGAGACCACTGGAGACAGCTGGTAAGGATCCTACCTTCCCTCTTACTGAATGCCTGCTCACCCTCTCCTGTCAAAATAGACACCCACACACCAGAAGANTGGGGAGACCACTGGAGACAGCTGGTAAGGATCCTACCTTCCCTCTTACTGAATGCCTGCTCACCCTCTCCTGGCAAAATAGACCCCCCCCCCCCAAGGTAATCAGCTGAACCCCCACCATGACATCATGCATTATTTTGAACACTAGGTTACTCCTTTAAGACCCATCCTTCTTGATTTTTTTCAGAATCCTTTTAAAAGGTGCTGAAAGCAGAGACTCTCTCCTCAGGGAAAATGTGCCCAGGATCACATATTCATCTGCACACAGATTTAGGGTGTCCCCAGGGCGCTTTCCCCTCCCCCAAACCAATCTCTCAGGAATCTAAGGATATCAGGTCAGGCTTCTCTATTTTCGCTAAAAGGGAAATGACCTGATCAACAACATCTATTTTTTGGATCAGCCTGGTAACCATCCGTAAGTACCCGTGGTTACATCAGCAGCTGAGGCAGACCCTCCTTCCTCATCATCTATGGCTAGGAAAGAAAAATTCTTTTCTCAAGTCCCTTCCAGTCTATGGGCCTCCCAATATTTCAAGAGCTTTTGCTGTTACTGCAAATAAAGTTTGGTCTAAAAAGCCATAGTACGTCCCTTCTAAGGATAATAACTAAGATTTATCATGTATTTCCCATGGTCAGGCACACTCACATCAACCTAAGAAGTCAGTTCCACTATTAGCTCCATCTTACATTTGAAGAAATTTCAATAAGAGAACTTTCCCAGTATTACCATTCAATTTTCTCCTCAGAACATGGAAGATTACAAGTCCCAGTGTAATTGTATGTAGCTTGGGCCATATTTCTGATTATGTCCAATAGAATGTGAATAGAAATAATGTTATTCCCCTGTCCTGAAATGTTATGTGTGATGTTTTGTGGTTTGCTATACACTCATCAACCAGATGAATGCAGATATTCAGCAGAGCACCTAAGGGAGGCCAGAAGCCGGTAAAAGGAAGGGCCTGGATCCTTTCATCACCACTGGACTAGAGGTACCCAGGAAAGCCACTCCATAAGGAACATGTGACCTGGATTTTCTGCATGCTAGAGGTATGCTTATTACACATTAAGCCACTGTGTATTAAACACCTTAATGAAGACATTTATACATTAGCATTTGATGGCATGGGACTCAAACCCGGATCTTCAATTTCAAAACACTCAAGTTTAATGCAACACTATGCAGCTCCCCACCTAAATGTTTGGCACTTACACTTTTGATAGAGATACAGTAACTGATTAGTTACTTGAGCCACACAGATTTTTAAGGAGAGCTAAGGGGAGCCTGTCCCGGGGAGTCTGTGAATAGGATAAAATGGCAGAATATTTGGGCAGTGTGTCTTAGAAGTGGAAGAATAGAGAATGTTTTGAGAGTGTTGCCCAGCCTCTGTCTTAATCATATGATGGCCTGGCTGTAACATCCTTCTTATTGTTGGCCAGCAAACTCTGAACAAAACAACTTGGAATCTCAAAAAACAAAAAAAAACAAAACAAAAAAAAACAAAAAACACCACAATCATTCCCACAGAATGGTCTCTGAACCTCTAGGATAAAAAGAGCTTTCTGGGGGAATTAAGATAATTACTGAAGGAAGATTGACAGAAATTGTTACACCAGCATGAGTGACATCTGGCGCTGTGTTAATGAGAACTGGGACATGGGAAGATTGGGAAAGAAATCTTGATGATATAGAAGAGAAATAAGTGGCTATCACTTCAGTTGGAATGCTATTAGGTCCCAGACTCTTCCAGGAGTTTAAAAAAAAAAAAGTAAAAATAAAATAGAATTTGCTTGAATAAAGAAGGAAAAAAATAGAGGATCTGGGATTGAACTCTACTCTGTATCCTGGGAAACGGAAAATGAACAGATGGTCATAAAAAATGCAGAGATTTACAAATATGGGGGGGAACAAAGAGTTTTATAACTACAAAAGTGGAGCAAGTTGGCTCTTCACGCTGAGAGATGTTAAGACAGATGATGTAAGGAAGAGCGGTTGGCAGTGGAGACAATAATGGGAAACCTCTTTGTTAATAGCTTACATCTTTTTCCAGATGACGAACTGATTTCTAGTTTTCTTGTTAGATCAGTGGAACATATTGTTAGAGTGATTTCTTTCTACATTGGTGGAAAAGAAAATGGGGCAATGACATCACATCCTCTTCTTTGCTAAGGAGGTGAAGCAATTTCTACCAACAATGGACTCTATTCTTACCTTACAGATCAGAAAGCCCATGGGACATAAAGACCAAAAGGCCTCCAGTATGTCTTCTGCCATCACCCTACGCTCACATTAGGCTGGGAGAGTGACACAGTGCTATCGGGTATTATTTATTCTCTTTCTTCAGAGAAGAATTTCTTGTGAAACAATTGGAGTCAGAAGACTATGGATGATAGCTCACTTATAAAGATGTCACTTCTGTCCATTTTGATCTATCTTTTCAATGCAAGCCCAATCAAAATAGGTGTTGTCGCTGCTGTTCATCTGACAAGCTAATTTTAAAATCTATAGGGAGGCACATATATATGCATTCTGACTTCTCTGCAGAATATACAAAGAACATTTTCACACCAGTAAGAAAAAAAGAATAGAGGGCAAAATAGAAAAATGGGTGAAGGCTAAAACAGGATTCACCAAAGTGGGTATCCTAATTACCATTACCTATTTGCAAGCACGGCTGCACTCCCATCAACAATCCCAGAAATTTTAATTAAAAGCCAAATGAGATGATACTACACAAGCTCTAATAGCAAGTGTGGCTGAGGATACAGAGAACTGGACCTCACATACGCTGCTGGTGAATGTGGAACTTCTATAGCCTCTTATGAAAATATTCAGCATTGTCTGCCAAATGTGGCAGTCACATATGCTGTGACCAGAATGCCCATAGGTCTGAGTTTACAGAAGACAGACTCCATGTATATACCTATTTTTCTGGTAGAATGACTCCTGGTAATTCCTTTCCCTCTCAAAGTGTACTGGTTTGGATGATAAGTTTTATTCTACCAGTAGCCTAGATATTTCACAGTGAGGTATATACTCAATAGAAAGGTGTGTATATATGGTACAAAAGACATGAACAAGAATGTTGACAGCACTACTATTCTCAACAGACAAGTGTTGGGAACAGCCCTACTGCCCATCACAGTAGGATGATTAAATAATTCTTGGTAACTTAATCCAATAGAATGTGACTAACAGTCTACATTAAGCTGACAATAGGTCTGAATGCATACTAAATTTTTTTTATTTGTACTCTCCACAGCCCATGTTTTGGTTTTGATGATATAATTTGCATTTTTTTAATCTTATGTATCCATTAACAAATTATTATAGCTATATATTTTTATGACTTTTGCCTTTTAACATTCATCTAACTAATATTAGATTAATAGGCAATTTACCTACCACTGTCATAACACAAGAGTATTCTGTATTTCCCTATACAGTTGACCCTTGGACAAACAAGGATTAGAAAACGTGACCCTCTGCTATGCAGTTAAAAATCCACATACAATTTATTTTTGACTCTCCCTAAAATTAACGAATAGCCTACTGTTACTGAGAGCCTTACCAATATGTAAGGATTGACATAAACAGTCAACACATATTTTATATACATATTATATATGTACTATATTCTAATTTAATAAGCTAGAGAAAAAATTTTATTAAGAAAATCATTAGAGGAAATTCACTTACAGTAATTTACGGTACTGTACTATTATGAAAAAATCCATACATGTGGACTTGCACAGTTCAAAACCATGTTGTTCAAGGGTCACATTGCAGATTTCCTTTAAGCAGTGAGATTTAGATTTTCCTAATTTTAACTAGCATCCTTTTGTCTCACCTTCAAGAAGTCCCTTTAACATTTCTCATCTAGTAGTAAAATCCTTCAGCTTTGCTTGTCTGGAAAAAACTCTCTCTCTCCTTCTATTCTGAAAGAAAATGTTGCCAATGATAGTATCCTGGCTGACAGTTTTTTTGTCTTTGTTTTTGTTGTTGTTGTTTTTTCTTTCAGCATTTTGAATATATTGTGCCATTCTCTTCTGGCCGGGAAAGTTTCTGCTGAAAAATCTGCTATGTATATAGGGGAACCCCCATAAAACTAACAAATTATTTTTTCTCTTGCTGCTTTTTAAGATCCTCTGGTCTTAACTGTTTGACAATTATACCAGGTCTCGTCTCGTAATAGGTGTCTAGGTGCCTTGNTGTCTGTTTCTTTCTACAAACTAGTGTTTATAGTCATTATTTCTTCAAACAAGTGTCTACCCCTTTCTGTCTGCCTTTCCTCCTTCTAGGTCCCCTATAATGCATATATTAGTACACTTGTGTTGGGACATAAATCCCTTAAGCTATTTTCTCTCTTTTTATTCTTTTTTCCTTTTCTTCCTCTGATTGGATAAGATTCCACTGTGCTGTGGTCCTTTCTCCCACTGATATAATCTGTTGTTGAACCCCTTTATTGAATTTTTCAGTTCAGCTACTATATTCTTTGGTTCTGTGCTTTCTGTTTGGTGCCTTCTTACATTTTGTATCTCTTTATTGAAATTCCCACTTTGCTCATGCATTGCTTTCCTTACCTTTGTGAACATTCTTATTCTGAACTCTTATCAGGTAAATCATTTACCTCAATTTCATTAAGGTTTGTTTCTGGAGTTTTGTCTTGTTTTTTTGTTTGGAACATAGTGTTCTGTTTCTTCATTTTCTTGACTCTGTGTTGGTTTCTGCATTTGATAAAACATTTCTCCCAGGCTTCAAAGAGTGGTCTCATCCAGGGTTAGCCTTATAATTTAGCCTGACATTAGATCTTTGTCATCCCTGAAACTTTTGTAATTGTACAAGCTGCCATCTTTCTTCTTAGTGGCTCCTAGCAGTTGAAGGAGACCAAAACTTGTCAGTGTCTGAAAGGAAGAGATCTTAGCACCTAAATACAGGCTGATTCAAAATCAGACCCTCAGGCAGCTGTTTTTTTTTTGTTGTTGTTTGTTTTTTTGATTTGAGAGAAGGGGAGAGTGTGCATGCACACACACACAGGAAAGGGGGGAAAGGGGGACAAAGGAAAAGGGAGAGAGAGAATCTTAAACAGGTTCTACGCCTGGCATGGAGCCTGACACAGAGCTCACTCTCAGAACCATGAGATCATGACCTGAGCCAAAATCCAAAACTGACAGAGTCACCTAAGTGCCCTGAAAGCAGCTTTTAAAATGTACAAGCAAAAACCATAAGCTGAGACTTTTGTCTGGTCCCTCTGCCCTGAGCTCTGGATCAGGGCTGGTTAAGAACTCTTTCCTTGTTTGGTACAGTGAGGGACCCATGAGCGCAAGCCCCATTGGTCACCAGAGCCAGGTTATCATGGCATGCATCTCCTAGCAGCAGCTACAAAAGCCAGGGTACCAGACCCGGACACAAGTTCTTTCTATGGAGACACTAGCAACCCTTTTCAATGTGTGTTTATTTGTTTGTTTTTGCCATTCATGTGATTTGCAGGAATCAATCAGCTAATCTCCGGATCTCTTTCGGAGAGCATTGTTTCATGTGTAGCTATTGATTCATGGCCATGGGAGGAGGTGAATTCAACAGCTACCTATGTTACCACTGCAGACCAGATGATACAGCAATACCATGAACAAATCACATCTATATGTACAACAGAGCTACCAATGATCATTTGTATGGTAATAACTCATTTGCCTGTACATTGTTTTATCCAGTCTTCTGTGTGTGTGTGTATATTATATATATGTATATATATATATAAATATAATATAAATATAAAATATACATTACTACTTCAATTTAAAAACTTAAATTTCCATGCTGGCTGCATATTTGCATTTTCCCCCCAAAGAAAGAAAGAGTCCCTTCCTATATAAAGCAGAGGAAAGAAATACTGAAAATTCCTCCCAGGTAGCATACTCTGTCTTCCCCGCAGTGGTCTTCATACCGATCAAATAAACCTGTCTGGGAGCAGGTCTCACCTACGGCACTAACTCCAATCCAATGGCTTTGAATGTTTGGGGTTCTATGTTGGGCAAGATTATAAAGTCTTTATACCCAACAGCAACAGCACGTTGTAATCAAATATCATTATCTGCCATGGTAACTAGAGGGTTACATATGGGTTTACCCAGAGAGAAAACCACTCTCCAATTCCCAAAGTTACAACAAAGGGGAAAAACAGAAACGACAACAACAACAAAATACTTGCAATTAGCAAATTCATTTGAGTTGTGGAGGAGAAAGGAGAGGTGTGCATGAGGCTACAGGCTCCTAGATGTGATACTGAGAATAGAATTAAGAGGAACGAACAAGAGAGAAGAAAAAGATCTTAAAGCAGCACTGGGCTTTTTCTTCTTGAGCTTAACTTGAAGCCTTCTAATAAAAGATCAAAGGGGAAGATTCGACACGATGCACCTCTAGTCATTTTGGAGTATGATTATATTAATTTAGAAATAACTCAAAGGCAAAGGTTTTCTATCTTCTTATACTTTTGGATAACATCATCAGTCCAAAAATTTAACCATAGTCTGAGGCTACATTAGAGATGACTGGGTGACCTATGGAATGATTCTACTACTTTAGAAAAAATAAATATATCCTGTATCAGACAAAAGTCAGAACCAGTCTCACCAGGAGTACGGGTGTTTTGTCCAAAGACATTCCTCACTTTCTACAATAGGATCTGGGGAGAGAGTATCAAATGTAGATGGAGTGGCTAGAAGAAGTTTTGAGGAGCAGGCTTTCTTGGAAGGTGAATGTTAATAGCAGCATAGCCCTCAATGTACAAACTTTTCCTCCTGCAAAGAGAGTAACTTGGGAAGGATACATTTGGGATAAACTAAATTCTTAAGGTGGGTGGAATACACCCAGGTAGGTTGTATAACCCGACTATAAGGAAAAGCAACAATGGTCCTGGCCTGGAAAACATTCTCAATTCAGGTGATATAGGTTAAGATAGAACAATTAGTTTACAGTTAAACATCAGCAAGCAATTAAGAAAATAGCCACTAAGAGAATCAGGAGAGACAACAAACAACACAGATGTAGGTACTAATAACTTTAAATATGGAGATTATAAGATACAGATGTAGACAGGTACATGTGAAGCACATACAAAAACGAATGTTATAATCTCAAAGTTAAGTTTGTAATAAGAAACTATCAGTAAATAATAGATTTGAAAAGTAAAAAAAATCTAGAAGTGCAAAATACAGCTGTTCAAATAAAAAATAATGGGGGCGCCTGGGTGGTTCAGTCGTTGAGCGTCCAACTTCGGCTCAGGTCATGATCTCACAGTTTGTGGGTTCGAGCCCTGCCTCAGGCTCTGTGCTGACAGCTAGCTCAGAGCCTGGAGCCTGCTTCACATCCTGTATCTCCTTCTCTCTCTGACCCTCCCCTGCTCACGCTGCCTCTCTCTTGCTCTCAAAAACAAATATTAAACATTAAAAAAATTTTTTTAATTAAAAAAATAAATAATGATAGACAAGTTAAACAGCAGATTTAACACCCCTGTAGAAAAGTCCAATAAAACACAGAATGCAGCACATGCAGACAAAATTTAAAATATGAAATATATTTTTATTTTTATCATATATGAGAGAGGGAGAGAGCAAGAGCAAGTGAGCAGGAGTGAGGGGCACTGGGAGAGAGATACTCAAGCAAGCTCCGTGCTCAGCACAGAGCCAGATGCAAGGCTCAATACCACAACCCTGGGAACATGACCTGAACAAAAGTCAAGAGTCAGATGTTCAACCAACTGAGCCACTCAGGTACCCCATAAAATATAAATTATATTTTTAAAAATAGACAGAGGGGTTCCTGGATGGCTCAGGCAGTTAAACTTCCAACCCTGCCTCTTGATTTTGGCTCAGGTCATGATCTAATGGTTCATGAGACTGAGCCTCATTTTGGGCTCTGCACTGACAGCATGGAGCCTGCTTGGGATGGTCTTCTCTTCCTCTCTCTCTCTCTTCTCTGCTCATGTACACATGCTCTCTCATGTGCTTTCTCTCTCTCAAAACTTTAAAAAATTAAGATAAAAATAGGCAGAATAGTGGAAAGGTAATATATACATATACATGGAGTCCTGGAGGGAAAAAGAAAAAAGAATAGAGGAGGCATAATATTTACAGATATATGGATGAAAATTTTTCAAACTGATGGAAATAGTAAGTAGCACTGATAAAACCAGAAATTGTAACATATACCAAGCAGGATAAAGGAAAAAATTCTCCATAGGCTTGTTGGCATGCACTGCAGAACATCAAAAATAGGAATAGTCTTTAAAAAGCAACCGGGGGGGGTGGGGTGGGGGAACAACCCTGCTTTTCCAAAAGACAGAAAATTAGAAGAACGGCAGAAATCAAAGCAACCACAACAGAAGTTGGTAAACAATGGAATGCAGTGTACAAGTTATTTAACTTAGACATCATTTTAATCTAGAGAGTGAAACACGAACTCAGCAGAAAAGAACAATTATAATCAAATTCAGAAAAATAAAAAAACTATTCAGTACCACTCATCAAGCTAATGACCAGATCTAGAACACTGCCACAGAAATGTGTTTTCGATGCCTTTTATTCACCACAGAAAGCCTACGAACAGGAGGAAAATGGCTTTCACTTCGCTTCTGCCATATAAATCTTACATAAATCTATCTAAGTGCTGGAACTCAAAATCATGTCATAAAGTTTACCTACAAGGACACCTGGAAAGGAAAATTTTGGTCTTGTCAGCACCTGTAATCAAGAAAAGCCAAATAAAAATTTAATAGATGTCCGAGCAAATTGATCATATATGCCTAAATTTGCCAAGGCCTCTGGCATAGGGAAAGGAAAAAGGGCAGAGGGAAGACAATGTGGCTAATGTGCAGGAAACCTGCCATTGCAAGGTAAGTTCATAGCCAAGTGTAGGATCCAGATTGCAAAAGAACCTTAAAGGCTAAACTAAGGATTTGGTTTTTTATCCAAAGAGCAAATGAAGTCAACTGAATTCCTTGGACTTTTGCGGTAGAGTGGTTAAAAGATGCCACTCTGGGTTCAAACGCGGAAACCAGATTATGACAATCGGCCACTCCCACGGTTGACTTGTTGGGTGGCTGTGCTCCAGAATCATTCCTGGAAAAGCTGACCAGATCCTACTTCTTCAATCCTTCAGTGATTCCAAAGCACCTGTTCCTGATTCCCCATGCAAAATCCTTTTCTGCTTAAAAAATCTAAAATGATTTCAGTTCCCTGTAATGGAATCTGACATAAATCATATATATTGGTATATATTTATATAGGACTTAAATCATATAAATCAGATTAAATTATATGTAATCAGATTTAAACTTCAAGGAAATGAGATCTAAAGGTCATTAGAAGATATTGATAGATCATCCAAGAGATAGAGCATCAAGACCATTATTAAGATATTAAACTGTTTCCTTTGGTACTATCACCTAGAAAGAAGTGCCTATTAAAGGAAGCTTTAGCATATCAAGAATTTATTGTAGCAGCCAGGTGTGTAAAACTTCAGAAAAAGGGAACATGGTTTTATCTTCATTTAAAGAAAAAGTTATAAGCTAAAAATCCAAAATTCTTAAGCCATAGTCAAAGCACCAGCAACCCTTAAAAGACGTTGTTCTCTTTAGTAGCTCAAGGCTAGCATGGTCAAAAATCAGATTTGAAATCTGATCACTAGGTTGCTGAATTCAGAATAAGCTGACTTCACAGTCTCACCAGCTATTTTATCTGAAAGCAACAACTGTCCAACATTAAAATCCTAAGATTTGGGTTTGGAGGTACTTAGTGAGCTTCAGATGGCTCTGGGTTACCTGAACCCCATAAAATTTTAATAATCAAGGAACACCCCTTGGTAGAACTATCCAGCATCTTTTCTCTTGACTTTTGAAAGACCTTAAAATAAACTCATGTGAGGCAAGAGCATGTTAATTGTCCTAAAGCCCNGATAAAATTCCAGATATAGATAATTTGAGTCAGGTCTCTTGATTGGAAAAGGTCTGACATGTCATCATAGCCATAATGGAGGGAGATACAGGTAGTTAACATCATAAAGAAACTTATATGCATTTTTCACTGGTGAAGAATTCATTCACCTGTGATATATTACTGAGTACTTACCATATGCCAGCCAGTATTCTAAATACTGGTAACTTAGTAGAAAAAGGCATGAACACAGCCCATGGTTTCATAATAAAAGCATGACTGAAGTGAAGAAGTGAGCAGACCATATGTAGATGTGGCGGAAGAGCATCCAGGCAGACAAAGGAGCATATGCAAAAGCCCTGAGGTGGAAACTAATTTCTCCCTATTAGGAAGATCAGTGTGTCTGAAGCAGAATGGACCTCACTGAAAGTAACAGGAGATGGAGTCAGAAAAACAGGCAAGACTCCAAGCAGCATCATGGAACTTTGTGGGACATAGTAAAGACATGGATTTTGTACAATTGTAATATGGTAACCATGGCGATTGATGATCTAAGAGCATGCTCTAGAAGCTCATAAGAAGAACTATCAGGAGTACCCAGAGCCTCCTCATTCTCTAAGCATGTCCAGTAGAATAAGGATGCCCTNTAACCTGGGAGCTTTATAAACACCTCACTAGAGTAACCTGGAGAAATATTACCACCTCTAGTCATTTTAAACACCCATCCCCCATATACAGCAGATTGGGCTATGATTGCATAAACCAGAGCCCATGGTTAGAGCAGGGAGCCGAGTCAGACCAAACTATGTAGCTAAAAGATACAAAAATAGCTAATTTCCAAACAGTAACTTAGAGTATTCTTACTGGAAAATGGTTATCCCAAAAGAGGAAGTTGTGGAAGATACCAGCACCTCGCTACCAGAATATTTTTGGAGGAACCAGCTATATGAGTTTGTTCAAGCTGCCATAGCAAAGTACCACAGATGGGATGACTCGTACGACAGAAATTTATTTCCTCACAGTTCTAGGGACTAGAAGTCTGAGACACACAGTCAAGTTCTTCCTAGGCCTCTCTCCTTGACATATATAGACGGTAGTCTTCTGTGTCTTCACACCACCTTCCTTCTATACATGTCTGTGTCCAAATGTACTCTTCCTCTAAGGACACCAGTCCTACTGAATCAGGGACCACCCTAATGACCTCACTGTAACTATTTTTTAAGGACACTATATCTGAGTATAGGTGCATTCTGAGGTACTGGGAATGAGGAATTCAGCATATGAATTTTGGTGGTGGGGTGGAGGGGGGAGCAAGGAACCTACTTCGGCAAATAGTACATCTCACAAAGGATATTTTTCTTCTGTGCCTAGTTTGTGAACATTTATAAACAGATTCAAGATGCTTTCATGTTTTAACAGTTAATCTCGTATCGAGTGTTACTTTCCACCAGACTTTGTGCTAAACGTTTCACATGTATTATCTGATTTAATCCTTACATTAAATCTTATGTTTTTCACTACCCCTCCCCCCCCAAAAAAAAACAAGCAGCAGCCACAACAGCTTTCAAGAGTCCCTAGACCCAAAATTAAGAAAAGATCTGGTTTAATCCAGGATAGGAATCAATCTCTGGGTCTTAACAGCAGCAGCAGCAGAACTTGCCCTCAGCTATCCTAATTTCAGGACTTGCTAATAGTTGTTGGGCAGAAATTGCCACCTGGATTTGAGCAGTGATTTAATCCCATGAGGAAGTTGGAAGCTAAGCCAGAGTGGTGCAGGTCTGGAAAAAACGATCTTTGCATCATGGGAGTTGTTCATATATAAAATAGGTATCATCTAAAAACAAAGAAACAAACAAACAAAAAAACCCTCATGTAAGGAACACCTCAGAGAGCAGTGGCTTTTATCTGCGGGTTGTATTCCCCAGGATGTCTGTGCCCCAGCCCAGAATTTCTATGAGAGAGGCCTGACCATCAGTGTATCTTTTATAAGCTCTACAGGTAATTCTAATATGTAGCTATGGCTGAGAAACATTTTCATATAGATAATGCGATAAAGTATCTAAAGAATATCTTTTGTGAAGATAGGAAAAGAAAGAATAGCTCCTGATTTGATTCCTGTCCTAGACACTAACAACCCGATTCGGGTTCTGAGACAGGGTTTTAGTCATCTTACTAAAGATGGGCACCCCTGCAAACAGGGGCCTGTTCCTGTTGAAATAATAACTCACGAGACCCCTCCCCCCAGCAATGAGCTCCTGGGGTTTCTAAAATATTTACGAAGCGTGTATCATTTCCTGGTGTTATACATAATATAATATTTGCCCTAAAGGTACTTATATTCCAAAACAGATAAATTTAAGAATAGGCTGAAAAACTCCAGGGAAGTAGTTTCATTATATATTAGAAGTGCAAAGTTTTCGTTTCCTCTAAATAGCTTCAGGCGAGTTACCTATTATCTCACTTGGTGAGAGATACTGGATAACTGATGTCAAGTGACCCGTTTTTACTGAGGCTCTATCTACCTTGTTGTTGATCATTGGTTCTGGACCCGGACCCCCTAAAAACCCTCCTCACTTAACTATTCTTCCAACTGAGTTGAAGATGCAGAACTTTGAATGACTTACCTTTCAAGACTATGAAATTCTCAGGCACTAGAAAGAAGATTCTGCCACTGTGGGATATACAGACGTGAAACTGACTTCTGGTTGGAATGCAACAATATGTCTGTGTAGAATGCTCAGCATGTATGCTGATATTACCTAGAAGGCATTGCTGCTTCCTTCCTCTCTCTCCCCTAACAGTCTGGCACTGGGGTAACAAATATCTTTTATCTACCTTGTAATCTTGAAGCTCAATAAGCATTATCTCTATTCTATTCCTCTACAAGGGAGAAGTGAACAACATCTGGAAGATCTTTCTCTGCCTGATTTAAAGAGAGGTTTAGTGCAGTTTATTTAGCTGAACCTTCTTTTAGCAAATGAATGTTAACTACACTGAGGAGGAGACCACATAGTGTCTCGGTCACCAAGGTAGCACCAGCACCTAGTAATTCATGAACCATACAGAATCTTTCCTATACATTTCAGTGAAATGTCTACTGGAACACAGGTAAGTTTATGCACATGAATTAATAATGTTCTTCAATGCATTCACCAAGGTGTGCTCTGAGGAGAGGATCATGTTGGTCTTGCTCACCCCTGTAGCTCTCAGCACCAACAATTTATGAGCCGTAAGTAAACCTCCACATAGATTGCAATTACGTATTTATTTAAACATGGTAGTTTAACATACATTTTAATGTATACTTTGAGGAAATTAGTGTCCTTCTAATAACACATTCAGGAACGGTCCCAAAGAAATACACTGAGGCCAATCCTGAAATATGGAGAGTTCATAGGGAGAAAAGAATATATACCCTGATAAGAGGAACGGTTTTACAAAGTCATGAATTCAAGAAAGTCATGGCATAACTTGGGATATGGAAGACATCATGGCTTGACCGTAATGAGCAGTAGGGAAAAGCGTGAAGGGGAGACTGGAAAAAAAAGGCAAGTACTTAATCATATGGGCTGGACTAGAAAATTTGAGCTCTATGCTCTAGATTAAGGGAGACTGTTAAAGTATTTTAATCTTGGGGCTGCCACCATGATGCCCACATTGTAGAAGAATCACTCCTGGGACTCTAAGATTGGAAAGACAAGATAAAAGTGCACAGAGGGATACTATTAGGAGATAAGGGGGAATCTGACTAAAATGCATAAGTGGAATATTAGACATTCAAGAGATATTAAGGTGTTTAGCTGCCGTTTGCATATAAGCAGTCGGGAGATAAGAAATCTTGGATGACCACCCGATTTGTGGCTTATTAAGTCTAAAAGCTAGAGTTGCCATTATTCTAAAAAAAAAAAAAATCAGATAAGAAGCATCAAATATGGGGGAAGATATGGTAAACTGAATCTCAAATATATACCTGTGTTGTATCTAAGTGGCACACTCTAGAAAGCTAATGGAAATGACTGCAGTACCTGAAAACCTACCAGAAATCAAGTGTTACCCTATTGTAAACCTTACCTAATTTGTAGCTTTTACATCTTCATGACAAGAATTAATCTCTTCGGGCCAATGACCTGATTCTTAAAATATTTCAGTTAAGACCAGTGCAAATATAACATTGAATGTCAGAGTCACAGTGAGAATGCAGATCTATATGAATCTAAATGCCACATTTTTCCTCCTTTCCAGCACCTCCCCAAAGCTTAGGAGACCTATCAAGACTGAAAATATCGATTTGGAAGTAATCTAGCTATAGGCACTAGTTGGAGTCATAAAAGAAATTCACACAGGAGAGTCTATATGGTGACACTGTAGTTCTTAGTTACTGGTAAGACCAAAATGTTTGTGACATTACCCTTCTCACCTTTTCCTGGTCCCTATATTTTAGTATTATTTCTTCTCTCCTAATCCATTCTCTCTGCAGCTCTATTAGTATTTCTCAAGAACAACCCAAATCATGCCACACGCTGGCTGAAGCATCCATTTATTCAACAGATATTTGAAAATCCATTGTAAGACTTGTCAGTAAAAAGAAAAGTCAAAGCCCTGCCCGTAGGGAGGTCACAGTCTAATGGAGAAAGCATTTAATCAAGAGGAAAATTGAAAAATAATGTACAGTAAAACCTTGGATTGTGAGGAACTTATTTTGTGAGTGTTCCACAAGACAAGCAAACATTTCTAATGAATGTTAGCTGGATAAATGAGTGATATCTTGCAGTAGTATGTGACACTGAATATAACATGATCACAACTGAGACAATGGTTCTTGAAATTAGCCTTGATATGTAAGTGCTCTGCATTACAAGCATCTTTCCAGAACAAATTATGCTCTCAAACCAAGGTTTTAAGGTCATTGGCAAACAGAAGTCCATGGTTCTACAGTAACACGGAGGAGAAATACCTAAGCTACACTGTCACTGAAGCAGGTGGACACCCAAAAGAGAATGCTCTATAAACTCGATTTAGAAAGAGAAGAGAGGTGCCTTGGTGGCTTAGTTGGTTAAGGGTCTGACTCTTGGTTTTGGCTCAGGGCGTGATCTCATGGTTTCGTGGGTTCAAACTGGTAGTGTGAAGCCTGCTTGGGACTCTCTGTCTCTGTCTCTCTCTGCCCCTCCCTTACTTGTGCTGTCTCTCAAAATAAATAAATGAAAGAAAGGAAGAACGAAAGGAAGAACAAAAGGAAGAGAAGAGAAGAGAGGTGAAAAACCCTTCAGGGAAACTTTTTGGCAGAGAGGGCTTCTTTGCAAAGTGTCACAGTACCATGCTTTTAAGAAACTGACAGATTAGGGAGGGATAAGTGAAATGAGCTGTGGGAGAGATCAGGTGACAGATCATGAATTGTCTTGTGTGCTTAGCTCAGGAGTTTGGATTTTATTCGGAAAGAAATGAGAAACCATAGAAAGGTATGTAACACAGTGATGTGAACAGATTTACAGTTTGGAAAACTACTTACACTTTGATGGAGAGATATGTGTTAGATAAGCCTGCAAACAAGGATATACCTTAGAAGGCTAGAGGAGTAGTCCAGGTAGAAGCCTATAACTTTATTATTGATCCACATGAATGTCCTAGCCTAACATTCAATGTACCACACAATCTGGCTCTAAGCGCCCTTCCCAACCTTCTGTCCAATATCCCCTTTCCAACAGACTATGCTTCCGTCAAAAACTATCTGGCTATTTTAGAAGCCTTACTCTCATAGTCTGGACTCTGTACTCCAGACCCCCGTTTAGATGGTCTTTATGGAGTATAGCACATACCTGTGTGGCAGTTACTTGACTGCTCAAGACAATTAAGAAGGCTAATTTTAAAAAGAACAGATACTTTTTAAAATTCAGAATTTTTATAGGGCGCCTCAGTGGCTCAGTTGATTAAGTGTCTGACTTTGCCTCAGGTCATGATCTCACGGTTTAGGAGTTCGTGAGATCTCCATGTCAGGCTCTTTGCTGACAGCTCAGAGCCTGGAGCCTGCTTCGGATTCTGTCTCTCCCTCTCTTTGCTCCTCCCATGCTCATGTTCTGTCTCTCTTTCTCAATAATAAAAACGTTTAAAAATTTTTTAAATAAAATTCAGTTATTTTATAGCCACAGTAACCTCTTCACTTGAATTCTTGCCCAAATCTTTTGAGAATTGTTTATTTAAAATCTAAAGTAACTTGAGGGGCATGTGGAAGGCTCAGTCCACTAAGCGTCTAACTTCAGTTCATGATCCTGCAGTTTGGGAGTTTGAGCCCTCGGTGGAGCCCTGTGCTGACAGCTCAGAGCCTGGAGCCTGCTTCAGATTCTGTGTCTCCCCCCTCTCTCTGCCCTTCCCATGCTCTCTGTCTCTCAATAATAAATAGACGTTAAGAAAAAATTTTGGAAAAAAACTCCTAATTTGTGTATTTAATCCCCATGTTTAACCTCTCGAAATGGATTTCAGTGAGCTAGTGGTACTTTGGCACTACTCGACAAATACATTTCTTTACATCCTAATTGATACAATGGTCACAAATAATGCCAATTCTGGCTAAACGTCATAAGTAAATTCATGAAGTATGACTGCATTTCCAATTCTGGTGCAGAAGATTCTCACTGACTGAAGTTTTAGAGTATGCTCACAGCTCTTGCTGCCATAGGATTATTATTTTCCCGTTTCCTGAGGTATCAATAGGACTTAGGAAACTCCAGCAATTAATGCAGCTGTTTGACTTTTAAAAATGTTCTTGGAGATCCAACGAAGTTAAAAGAAACTTCCAAACATGGGTGCCAATTCGAAGTGTCTTGAGGAAATAATTTAAAAATACATTTTATGTCAAAAAGTAATAAATACAGCTTTCCAAGGCCAGACTTCATTTTTACGTGGTTGTAGAAATTATAGTGTGGCCAATAAAATGAGAGCGTCATACACCTACTAGAGTATTGTACAAATCATGAATTATACAACAGGCGAAAATGAGAAACTGCGATGGAATCAAACCTATATGGAAATAAATAAAACATATAAGCAAAGTAGCAATCATTGGTGCTGTTAAGAAAATGTGCGTGCACAGGGGGTTCCATGGGAAGTGAATGCAATATTAACAGTAATTATTTTAGGACTTCAATGCAACTATGAAATAGTTGGTAATTAACAAGTAATTAGTGCTGCAAGTTCTTTGAGAGATATGGCAGCGGTTTGCAAAAGACTGGTGTGCATTGAACAGAACTCTGAGAATGAAAAGAAAAATCAGACCTAAGGGACACTTTTTGGATTGGATATAGAGCTTTTTAAGAGTTTCCCCTTATCAAAATGATAGATAATGGAAGGAAGTCTGGTGTTTTGTCTGGCTTTCTAGGTCTGTCCATCTACTCAGATGATTGGGGGTGGGCGATGGAGGTGGGGGATTCTGTGATTTACAATAGGACATTGCTATCTGGTCTTCTTTCCAGTCCAGCACAAAGCCCTTAAAACCCTTGGAATTCCCTAAGTGATAAGATCTATAAAGGTGTTTTATTTATAAGAAGCCCCTTTCAACCGCACCTGAGGGTGGTGACTTTTGGAAAACCTTTATGTATGGTGGCTGGCAGCCAGGGGCACCAACCATGTGCTTGGACAGTTGGAATGTTCAACTCCAGGCCCCAGTTTTCCTGGGAGGAGAGAGGGATTAGACATAGAGTTCAACCACCAATAACCAGTGATGTGATTGATCGTGCCTATGTAAGGAATTCTCAACAAAACCCCAAAAAGATGGAATTCAGAGAGCTTTGGGGTGGGCAAATACGTGTGGTTGTGCTGGGACAGTGGCCCCTCAGGGGACACCACAGAAGCTCCACCCCCTTTCCCCACACCTCACCCGCTGTGCATCTCTTCCATCAGTCTGTTCCTGAGTTATAGCCTTTCATAACAAACTGGCAAGCTTTTAAGTCAATGGTTTTCCTGAATTCTGGGACCTGCCCTGGCAAGTTAATGGGACCTAAGGAGGAGGTCAAACAAACCTTTGAGTTATAGGCAGCTGGTAATTGTAAGCACAGGGGAGAACCTGGATTTGGGATTGGCATCAGGAGAGGAAACGGAGACAATCTTATAAGAATGAGCCCTTAACCAGGAGGATGTGAGGCTATCTGCAGGTAGCTAGGTCAAAATGGACTGAAATGGCAGAACACTCAGCTTAGGACACAGAATTGCTTGGTGTGGGGAAATGCACATACATGCTCATGTTTGGTGATCGTAAGTGTCAAAAGTAAAGATGTGAATTTTCTTCTGCAGAATGTATACAGGAAATGTTAAAATCCACACACACACCACAACCCACCGTGCATAAGCAAAGTTCATTTGATCTCCTCTTTATTGTCATTTGTGAAGAAGATGGTTTGATGTGATGAATAATGTTGACTTACATTTTTGTCCCATCTCTGGTCTTTAGGGTACTACCTTAAACAATACAAAGCATTTGCTTTGCATGAAATCACATGACCCAGCATTTGATGTAATGAACTGTATGTCATTTGTTTCTGCCCACGACCCCCACTCCTTCGTGGCCCAACCACCCTGCTCAACCACAAAAGCCTCCTTAAAGGTGCTGTATTAAGAATAATTCAGTCAAAACCATTTTTTTTTAAATGGAGGCATTTAGCTGGAATCTGGAGGAGTCAGGAGTTCAACCCTCCTGCACTGCATTCATGAGTCTATCCCTGATGGGCCATACAGTACAGCCAAACTTTGTCCCCATGATTTCCCTAGTGGTCGGAGTATTTCGATGGCTTCTGAAAGAATCAATGAACCTCTTATGTGACTCACTTTTCACCTTTATTAATCTGTCCCACAAGTAAGGGCAGGGTTGGGCTGAAGGAACTTATTACATTTATTGGTCAGAATTAAATTATTTACTCAGACTTTTAACAAGGCCACAGTATTTTGTGATCCAGGAGGACTAGAGTAGCCTTCCCCAGGCTAAGAGGAGTGAGATTTCCATTTTAAGGAAGTATTAACTGGTTATCAAAACAAGGAAGGCACTTTATCCCACGGGTTTCCTGGAAATATGGAATGTTTGCAGGAAGAGCTTGCAGATCCAAGCTCTTAGACTGATGATCATCTTGTTGAAGACCTAACTGATGAGTGATAATGGGCTTGGAGTAACTTCCATAGCTCTCCGAGTTTAATTAGATGCAAACCAGGAAGTAGTGTCCATGTTGACCCATTGATCGATAAGTAGACTATTACTTTATATATGGCTCTAATTTTCTTCTCACAGTACTTTGGAAAAAATATAAAGGATTCCTTGCAAATTCTCAAAGATAAATTCTAAACAATACACTTTATGACTCTAGAAATCTGACGTTTCCAACAGATCTGCTAGAATTAAGATCATCCCTCATCACTTAAAGATTAATACTGCCATTATTCCCAGATCCACCTACCCTAGGCTCTAACCCCACTCAAAAATTAATAGGCATTGTTAGGATTTATTAAGCAAGGCTTGATATTTGTTTTTAAAAATCGTTTATTGAAATATAACCCCCCAAATCTTAAGTGTATAATTAATTCAATAAATTTTCACAATGTAAACCCAATGATATATTTAGAAGATTCAAAAGGAGTCCTTGCCCTTTTTCCAGTTACTTAAGATAATCAACACCTAGGGACACCTGGGTGGCTCAGTCAGTTAAGCTTCCAACTTCAGTTCAGTTCATGATCTCACCATCTGGGAGTTTGAACCCCGCGTCAGGCTCTGTGCAGACAACTCAAAGCCTGGAGCCTGCTTCCCATTCTGTGTCTCCCTCTCTCTCTGCCTCTCCCTCACTCACACTCTCTCAAAAATGAATATTAAAAAAAATTTTAAGATAATCAATATCTTAACTTCAATCATGGATTAGTTTCACCTGTTTTTAAATTGTGTATAAACTGACCCATGTTGTAGATGCTCTTGTGGGTTTCTTTTTCCCTATGTTATACTTGTAAGATTCATTCACGTTGATGAATACAGCAGTAGCTCATTCATGCTCATTGCTGTAGGAGAGTCCATTGTCCGAGTATAAGACAGCATTAGGTAACCTTTCTATTGATGAAGGTTTTGTAATTCTCCCAAACTGGAAAAACCCCGGAAGTATGGTTGTATGTATTACAGCACACCTTTCGTGTGCATAGATGTACATTTCTGAAGGTATATTCTTGGGAGTAGAATCACTTCACTGGATGATAGTTTTTGCCTATGTTAAGCTCTAGCAGACACTGACAAGCAGTTTTCCAAAGTGATTGTACCACTTACAACTCCAGCAAGGGTGTTCTTTTTAGTGTGACTTTTTCCAGTGTGACATCTTTGCCATAGAATTGTAGTGGCTACCTCATTTGCATTTCCTGTAATGAGTAATATAGGTGGGCATGTAGCTACAATCCTCCCTTTGTCTTCTGTTTCCCTTCACTTTCCTTTCCTGCCTTCTTTTGAGTTAATCATCTTTCAACTACTCACTTTTCCTCTGTACTAGCTTGTTAATTACAGATTTCTTATCTATGAGAGCTCAAAATCTGTCCACTTGATTTATTGCAAGTTAATAGAAATTAGGATTTTATTACTTTCTAAATAATGCCAGAATCTTGGAAAATTTTAACTCCATTTATAACTCTCCAGCTTTTAGATTGTTGTAGATACAATTAAAATGTAGCATAACATTTCAAAGCCCCTAAGACTTACTTTTACTGTTTTGTACCATTATTACTATGACTCTATCTGGAATTATTTTTCATATTTCCATTACCCTGCGTTCTAGCATTTTTCTAGGTAGTTCCTTTACTGCCTATAAAATTCCCTTTAGTATTCTTCTTAGTATGGCTTTCACAACAATGGATTCTCTCAGGTTGGTCTTTAAGGTCTTTTTCTTTGAATTTTATTTCATAGGTATGTACGTCAGTGGGTAGTTTATTTCAGTATACTTTAAAGATCTTCCTCTATTGTCTTCTGCCTTCCATACTTTGCTGGGAAGTAGGTTGTCTCTCAATTACCCTTCAAAAGATAATTGTTTTTCTGCCTTTTTCATTAGCCTTAGTTTTGCTCTGATGTGCCTCATGTAATTTCCGTTGTATAGATGTAGCTTGGGGATATCGGTGCTTTCAGTGTGTTTCAAAGTTTATCCTCAGTTATAAGTGTAGTAAAATAAGTGTAGGCTACTATCTCTTCAAGGATCCTTTGTCTTATTCTCACTTTTCTCCTTTTGGTACTTCAATTTCATGTGCATTTGGATGATTTCATGTCTAATATAGCTCCTTTGTTAAATACATTATATATATACTTTATATATCCATGTCCTTTGTATATCTTTTGAAGGAGCATAGATATCTAGATTTCTCTGGTTCATCTTGGATATTCTCAACTATTTTATTATTTTTCTCTGTTCAATTTGCTCTTTATATTAATGTATTGAATTTATCATTTCAGCTACTTTTTTGTGTGTGTGTGTGTGTTAGATATGGGCTATCAATTACATTCTTACAGATTCCATTTCTCTGGTGAAAGTCATCATCTTGTCATTTGTTGTTGCCAAATGTCATTGAGTCATTTATGTTTAAATCAGTTAAAGTCAATGTCTGATAACTCCAAACACCAGGACATTTGTAAATCGGATTCTGTTGTCTATTTTTCTTAATTGATAAACCTAGTGACTTTTTACTCAATTCCAGGTATTTAGTAAGGATATTTTGCTGAGACTCAAGGTGTCGGTATCTTCACCAGATGGCCTACCTTACTATTGCTGGAAGTTACAATAGAGGGTCTATCACCTAAGTTCCACCTGTGTCTGTGCTGATTTGAAGCTGGTCTTCCTGTTTTAAAACATTTACTCAATTTTTATCTGAATCACTCACATTCCCAGGCTTCTGACTATTAGGGAATTCCTAATGGAGACCTTCCCTGGGTATTTACTGAGGCCCTGTGTCTCCTTCCTTTTAAACAGTTCCATTTAAATTCTCAGCCTCTCACACTTGGGTAAAATTTTGATATGACATTAAAAGAAGGTACTTGTAGAATTTTGTCCCCTTATTTTAAGTTTATTTTGAGAGAGAGAGAGAGGGAGAGAGAGAGAGAGAGAGAGAGAGAGAGAGAAAGAAGTGATCTCAGATCATGACTCGAGCCAAAATAAAAAATCAGACATTAAACCAACTGAGCCACCCAGGTGCTCCATGTTCTGTTACTTGTTGCTTGACTGACACTTTTAGGTGATATTGTTAGCAAGATTTCGATTATATCCTATCTTCTTATAATTCCTAAATTTAAAGTTTATTTATTTGAAAAAGAGAGCACATGGGGAGGGGCAGGGAGAAAGGGAGAGACCCCCCCCCCCGCCCCCTTGCAGGCTTCACACTGCCAGCACAGAGCCTGACATGGGGCTCAATGCCATGAACTGTGAGATCATGATCGAACTGCAATCGAGAGTTGGATGCTTAACTGACTGAACCACTCAGTTCCTAAATTTCAATCTTGAGTCTTAATCCCTTCATCTCTTTACCCAGATAGAAAAGGATCATTTCCACCTAGACAGTCTGTGGAATATATATTTACCACAGCCAAAATTAAACCCAAAGTCCTCTAGATGTGATGTTCTTCTTGTTTCCATATTTCATTTAATATTAATATCCATCCAATTATAGTGAATATACCAGTTGTCCATCTACATCGCTTTAAAAATAATTTTTAAATGTTTATTTTTGAGAAAGAAAAAGCACAAGTGGGGGACAGGCAGAGAGAGAGAGGGAGACACAGAATCTGAAGCAGGCTCCAGGCTCCGAGCTGTCAGCACAGAGCCCCACTCAGGGCTCAAACTCCTGAACCATGAGGTCATGACCGGAGCCAAAGTCTGACACCTAATCAACTGAGCCACCCAGGCACCGCTATGTCACATCTTTTTAATTCCAGATTTAGTTATGCCTTCATCTCTCATGTTCCCTTCATTTCTATTGTTCTGAGATTCTCTCATTTAATTCTTTAACATTATTTCCAGAATTTAAGGCACAGATCATCTACTCATGTACAACCCCTCACTGGCCTTTTTAAATTTTTGTTTGTTTTGAGAGAGAACAGGGGAGGGGCACACAGCAAGGGAGAGAGAGAATCCCAGAGGAAGGCTCCACACTCTCAGCACAAACTGGCTTCTAACTCTTGAAAAGGTAACCTTTAAATTCCTAAGACTTTGTGTCCTAAAAGTGCTTCCACGGTTTTTCCCAGTCCATCCCTGTTTTGTCTTTTTCTCTTAGGTCTGCACCATTAGTACCAAACCTCATTCAACCCCCAGGCCTTCCATCATGCCATTAAAGCCAGCTAGAGAGAGGTTTCCTTCCTTTTTCTGCACTTGGAAAGCATCAAGATTCATCCCATAGATTCACCTTCTATAAAGCCTCCCTTTTCCTGCTACAACAGAATTAGTCATCTTCTCTGTGCACACCTTGAAAACGTTGCTCTTTTGAACTTAGAATCTGGTATTCTTATTACGTGTTTATTCTTATTTAACTGAAGATTCTTCCTTAAAAATATCCATATTAAATTTATTAGTTCCAGAACATCACATAGTCCATGACAACACATGAAACATTTAATATAGTAAGAATAAAAGTTAGTTAAGCTTCATAGGCCAAAATCAGTTGTGCTGGGGTCTTACAGTTGAGCTGAGAGACCATCGAACAGCTGACCCAGGTTCAGCTTCTAGTCTATCCAATAGTCGATTTGTCTCCAGTTTAGTCCCTTAGAACATGCTTTTAAAGGCCACATCTCCTGGTTGGAGCCTTACTTTCCCCAATTAGCTTCTCTCCAACTCGCACGGCAACTTCACAGGTAACACCATATCACCTGGTTTAGTTACCTCACCAATGCCTTGGCCATAGTGACAGTTGAAGAAAAGCAAAGTCATTGATGAGCAAAGTCACCCAGAGGACAGAAAGAAATGCCTCAAAATGCCTCCTTTGTAGCTCATCAAGCAGGTCTTTATACACACTGGAGATGGTACAGTGTAGGGACATCAGAGCAAGAGAAGTACTTCAATTATTTAGAAAGAAGCTCCAGTGGAAATATCCAGGCCTACCTCATGAGTGGTAAGACTGACAGTGACATTTTCCCCAATCTGAACAGTTGTAAGGCAACAAAGCATCTCCTCCCCTAAAATGTGTAACTGGTAAAACTTTCTATAAATTAGTATATTTTATTGTTCTATAAATTAGTATATTTTAATGTTCAATATGAAAATCTAGGAGAATTCTATTCTTTGTCCTTATAAGCAAAGAGCATCATTCAAAAGGAAACTGAGTTAGTATAGGTCAAAGGATTTTTAAAATTAATTATTATTATTATTTAGAGAGAGGACAGATAGAGTGGCAGAGGGGGACAAGGAAATGGGGTGGGGGGAGAGAAAGAGAATCCCAAGCAGGCCCCATGTTCTCCGTGGAGCTCAACAACAGGGCTCAATCCCACGACCCTGAGATCATGACTTGAGCCAAAATCAAGATGAGATAAAAACCAAGAGTTGAATGCTCAACTAACTGAATCACTCAGGTGCCCCTCAAGATTTTCAAAGCTGTCTACTTCCTCATCCATTGTTTATCTGTATTTCCCATTTTCCCCTTGACACCCACCTTCTTTTTCATGTAATTTCCTCCTTTATAGATGTGTTTTATTTTTAGGCTTATGCCCCATATAACTTGATTTGGTTTCTCCTCTGTGTTTAATAGAATTGTACCCATCTTTCAGAATCTGGCTGAAATTCTTTTCTTAATCATTCCAACTTAAAGATCTTACTTTTACCTGAATTTTGGTACCATCTACTATAGATGCAATAGTTTATTATAAAACAACAGTTAATATTTGCTTTTTACACTCTCACACATATCCCAGATGCAAGTAACCACACAGTAGGCACTCCGACATTAGCAGTGCTTGAATGACTTTATATCAAAAAGAATCAGCAAACATTCAGAGCTACAAAGCAAGCACCTGAAAGCACAAATTTCAGATGAAAGGTCTACTAACAAGACCATTATTACCAAAATTCACCAGTATGATTTTCTTCCTAAGATTTTAATTAATATTTTCTGTTAATTGAAATGTTTTCCACGTGTTTCCTCAATAACTTTTATATCCTCTGCTTATTTTTTATCATCTTTTAACATAGCCGTAAATAAAGGATTAAGTTATCTCACTTTGTTCTCATCCTGAAATAGATGTTCTTTGGGTGACTTTTATTGAAATTAACATGACTCCGGGCATGCTATTTGGCCTCTGTTTAACTTTTCCATTTTTGTTTCTTTCCTAAAAGTCATTAAGCTGAAACACAATTTTGAATTTCTCAGGTGCTTGTGCTTCTTTTTATTTCATTTTTCTCTTGTTTTTGAATCTCTGAATGGAAGAAGAAACGACCTGAGGAGGACAGTTCAGTTCCAAAGAGTAAAGCAGTACTAAAAATGTTGCGGACTGGGGAGAAGTCAATGTAGGATTCAACGTTTGTCAAGGAAACCTGTTTCAGGGTTCAGGAACAATATCACTACAAGATATTAAACAGAATTTTTCAAGAAGCTCCAAGAGGAGCCACTGCAGATATTGGCCGGCCAGAACATCATGGTAACACTGCACCTCCAGCAGTCATGGTAAATTAGAATACAATTAAGATAGCCCATTCTCATTATTTTAGGATAAGGGAGAAGTTAATTTGTATAAAATACAACCTTTATTTTCTACGGCCAGTTCCTCTGAAACACAATGGGAGTTACTCACTAGAGCATTTATAAGAACACATTCATTTAGAATGAACTAAAAATTGTTACACAGTTGCAATAGGATCATTTATACTGATTCTGCCTTTAATGGGGTTTTTCCAAGGGTCTCAAAGAGTCACCCATCACTGTTAATGGCGCTAAAGAGCCAAAGGAAGAAAGAGGAGGTACCAAGGTGTATTTCATTTATATTGCTTCTTTTCCCACGTTCTATTTTTACCCTGTCCCACCTTCTACTACACATTCAGAAGAAAGACAAAGTGCGAGAACATTTCTTGAGACAGAAAGGAAGAACGTGATGGAGGTTGGGGGAAGGCAGCAAGCAGAAGAGATGGATGGGGAGGAGGCAGAGATGGGAAATGAGAGAAGGACGAGGAGGATAGGAGGAAGTATTCCAGGAAAGAGTCTTCTCCAAAGCCAGGAACAGAAGGACAGGAGGCTGCTGGAGAACAAGAGACACGGGAGCCTCTCCTGCCAGAACTCATGTTCTCCTTCAGGATGTGAGTGATCAAACGCCCGGGCTCTCCGACAGGAACAGGTGCTGAAATCTGATCGCACACCGTCTCTACTGCTAAGGCAGAGCATTTAGCCTCCACGCTTCTTGCCTCCGACACAGAAGATCTATCCAAACCAACACAGGGTTGCAGTGTGGTGGGAAGAATGAGAAATCAGGGTCTTTGGAAAGAAGGCAAAAGAAATTTTCATTCCGGAAGAGGTCGAAATACCAGTGAAACCAAAGAATTCCTTAGTAACACAACATTTCAGAGCCCGTATACAGTTGAAAAAATACCTCATTATTTCAATGAGAAAGTGTAGTTGCAGCTATAATTGCTAATCAGATATTGTCAAAGAGCTAACAAAATTAGAATATATCATCTTTTTATCTCCTTTTATAATTCCATTTAATTATTCCTATTAGTTGCTTTGTGAAAGTTTCCCCTTAGTTATTTATGGTTTCCCCAACATGTTTTGCCACTTCGGATATTAGGTTTGGGAGGGGAGCTGTGGGTCCAAGTATGATACTAATATGTAAATGGGCTGTTATAACTTCATTTGATGTCAAGGTCCTGGAATATCCTATTCCAGAATTCTGCAAAGTTTTAGCTTTCTATAAAATTAAACAGGGTGAAAGGTTTCATTCCAGACCAGACAAGCACATACATGCTAGTGTTTCCTTCTCCATAGAGCAATGAAAATTTCTATTTAAGAAATAAACTGCTGGACGGACTTTGGGTATTGCCAATATCCAGAAACTCTGGTTTTTTCACAACATTTATAGCTAGGTCTCAATAGCCCTCCCCATACCCTGACCCTCACCACCACCACCAGTCTTTCCTTCTGGAGAAGCCACCGTAATAAAAAGAATCAAAGAAACAGCTTCATAAACCATGGTAGGTATTCCAGGACAGGAGTGAGTTATAAAAATTTAAAAACAGGGCCAAAGCACGGCAATGAGAGAGGACTCTCAGCAAATAGTGCATTACTTCTACATCCGTCACAGTTTCTACGGAACTGAAGCAGGTGCACAGAAAAAGGGAGAAAACAAAACGAAACCAGCCACCAAGAATCAATCCTGGTATTTTAAGTTCCCTTGACAAATTTCTGCTCCTGTTTATCCAAAGGGTCCAGTAATAGAATCCTTCTAAAACCTCCTGAATAATCAAGTTTTCCAAGAAGTTGAGGGAATGAAAGGTGTTATGATGGCATGTTCTGGAATGAGCAACATTCTCTGGTGCACTGAGACAGGGCAGCAATACTTCATCTGAACCTTTCCAGAAAAGGGAGCCCATGGGGCTCTGAGGTCCTGACAAGTGACCCTAGAGCTCCAGAAAATGAAGCCAAACGTGACAGAAGAGGCACTGTCCTAGCAAGCTCTTCAACAGCTCAATAAAGCAACAATGGGAGAGCTCTGGTAGTGTGGCCTACCTTCCCCGCTTGCTTGACATGGTCTCAGTTTTACCACTGAAAGTTCAGCAAGGAATCTGGTATTCAGAGATTGGGGTAAAAATTCAGGGAGAAGATAGAAAAACTCATTGGATGCTCCAGACCATAGGGGCGGAAGGCAACACCATTTTAATGTCAAATGAATAGGGCACAGATGACTCTCCTTCTGTATCACTGTCACCAGATTTTTCTGACCCCTGATGCTGGCAATCATGGTTTGTAAATCGCCATAACATATCACCCATTGTTAGTGTCACTTGAGTGCAATGACTGAAGGGTGTGCAGCCGGAGGAGGCTGTAATCATGGAAATTAACTGTCCATCTAGGATTTTGCCTGAGGACAAACTGTTCTGCTTTTTCTCCAGATGGTGCTGGATTTTTAACATTGTAAATATCGGGACCGTTACTTTCCAAGAGGTCGGATCATGAAAAAGAGCACGATGACAGGATCAACACTAACATGACCCCAACTTCACCAAAAGAAGAGGGTTGTGGAACTGTGTGAATTTTATGATGGGTAAAAGGGTTAAGAAGAGAAATAAAAACCAGAATATCATGCCAATAGGCCAGAAAGAATTTCAGATCGGGCATGAAGGAGGAAGGCAGGTTTCTGTGAAACAAGAGTAAACTTCCGGTTCCGGATTCAGACGTTGCAGCTACAACATGGAAAAACAACAGACGGACTTTTGGTACCAGTTATGTCAGCCCCTTAGAGGGTGGAGATGGTTCTCTCAGAACTCATCCATGGTCACATTTAATACAGTGTAATCAGTGAAAAGCTGAATCACAGCATGCTCACAAGTGTTCTCCCTAGCTTTCAAGTAAATTGGTTTGAAAAATGGGGTTTCAAATATACCTTTGGTTTCTATAAAGATTTTAGTAAAGCCTCAGAAAACAAAATAAGATTGTGGAGATCCTGTCCAGTACAGACTAGACTATTCACTGATCTGCATATTGGGCAGGCATAGGTTATTTTGCCAGATTTGGCAAATGTAAATTTTTGACATATTCCATTCAGTTCAGGAGATCATAGCAGAGAAAAGAAAAGATCTTACCTGCCAAATACCCTGCACTCAGCACTGCTACAGGGGGGTGATTGTTCTAGGTCTGATAGGATACCTCTGCACTCAAGCTTTTGGTCACTTTTCAGGTTCCCCAAAATATGCACAGATACTTCATACAGAAGCACTGAACAAGTCTCAGGCTAGAACCTCAGACCTGTGCCGACAAGATGATGGCCGTTGTTGCCACCCACCGAGAAGATGCTACAAGGTCAGCCCTCGAGAACATCATAGCCCTTATAATGCAGGACAGGAAAAAGGACCTTCCTTAATTTGAAAATGCATGGAGGGTGAAAATGAAGTGAATTACAGCAGGACAGAAATGTCATTGGGTTTTTTGTGATTTTTGTTTTTTGTGTTTTTTGTTTTGTTTTGTTGTTGCTTTGGTTTTGGTTTTTGTAATCCTTGACGAGTCACAAAGAGCCTAGAAACAGACAAGCTGATTATATCTGAGTTCTTCAATGTTAGGTGTAGATTGAGACCAAAACCTACTACAATAAATTGACTTTTTGTTGTTGTTGGAAATCAGATTGCTTCAAAACTCAAAAAAAAAAAAAAAAAATCAGGGAATGGCTGTGAAGTTGAACAGGACTTTCTCAATCTCTTTACTAAAACTGATAGTTCTGGAACCCAACTTTAATCTCCCAAGTTCAGGTTACCTCCGGCTTTAAAACCATTTTCCTTGAGAAAGATAAGTTTAATTCAAGAGGTACCTAGTGTTTAAAAATGATGGCATATTAGATATGGGCAGTAAAGTAAATTTATAGGTGAAGACTTGATTGATAAGCAGCTAATACGCCAAAACAAGCCAGTAGATAGAAGGAAGAGCAGGTTTTTGAAGAGGTGGAAACTAATTTCTAAGTTGAAGAGCCTGTTGTTGCCAATAAGTAAAATCCCAAATAGTCTATGCTTACACATTTTTGTTGAGGTCTTTATGTTCTCAGTTTGGCTGGACACCAGGATTCTGTGTAAGCTGGACTTGAGAAAAACAGAGGTAGGAGTCAGACAACTGTGCAGCTGACTGTGCTAATCTTTATCACTGCGTAAAAGAAAAATGTTCTAAGATCTGCAGGCAAGTGAGACAAGTATTGGGAAAAAACATAAGGAAAATATAAAATACCCCAGAACATTGCAAAGAAATGTTACCTATAATTTTACAAAGCCACACATCTGTGTAATTAGTCCTACTGAATTTATGTTCTTTGAAAATATGTTACATATATGTATCTTAAATAAAATACAGCCTACAAATTCATATACCCAATAAGAGTTTTTTTAAAACATGAAAAATAAACCACAAAGGATAAAAACATTATCAACTATTATTTTTAGACACATTAATTAATCCTACTATTAATTACCACTAATTCTTACTGTTAACTAGTCCTACTTTTTGCTTTAATGAAAGTAATTATGTAACAGAAAAATAATATAGTATAATTTCATATAAATGCCTATTTATACAAGTTTATGATTAAGCCCTAACATGTATGTGTATAATTATTACCTATTATGTTATTGGCTTATTTGCTATGGCTATGTCCTGAATCAGCTTTCTACAAAGTTGGTCACTCCAGCTGGTAGAGAACTAGAATCCAGGCTTGAAGGAAAACATGTGTCCATCAGCCTTTGCTATGTTCACTAGAAACTCCAAATATTGCTGGCTTAGACAAACGAAGTTCACCTCGTAGATGCCTTTATTCATTATTCTTTGGCTGCATCTGTTTTTTAGTCTTTGTTCTAGAAACAAAGCTGAAACAGTCCCTATCTGGGGCATATTGCTTTGGTTGTGGCAGAGAAAAGACAATTTTCTCAATGGACCATCAACCCATTTTTGCTGACCTCTTACTGCTGACCAAGTCACTGAGTCACAATGCATTATCAATCAACAGGATGAAGCTAGAATCAATGAATCAAGGGTACAGAATCTTCCCACGAGAAAAATAGGATTTTCTAACTCTTCCAGCTTGGTCACTCCCTTCCACTCCCATAACATACATAGCATCCTCTCCAAAGTAAACCTCATCTACCACCCACTGGAGACAGCTCTGCTCTTTGACTTCTTTATCCTGAGACAGAAGCTGAAGGAGAAGGCCCTATACGGGGCATGCTGCCCTTGTGATAAAGGAAAGAAAATGGTAGAACAGAGGTAGCACTTGGCTCACACAGGATATGTGAGGATATGCTTTTCTGTTCGATATGTGAGGATGTGTTTTTCTGTTCATATTTTATGGACCAATTTTAAGTCCCATCGGTGCACCTGTCACCCCTGGTGGAAGGAGATCCTTTCCTTGGTTACCAAGGAGGGCAACAGGTACTTGGGAGTAATAGTCAACCTTCCCAGAAGGGGAAGGAAAAAATGCCAATGTAGAAAAAGCTTGCAATAGAGCCACTGGGTGGCTCAGTCGTTTAGGTGTCCAACTCTTGATTCAGCTCAGGTTAGCATCTTACAGATCGTGGGTTTGAGGCCCAAGTCAAGTTCTGCACTGGCAGCACGGAACCTGCTTGAGATTCTCTCTCCCTCTCTTCCCCTCCTCTGGCTCTCTCAAAGTAAGTAAGTAAACTTCAAAAGGAAAAAAGAACAGAAAGTTTGCAATAGAGAGTGGAAGATAGAACATAGTGTGACCCTTTGAGCCACTGGAACAACAGTCATTTTTAGCAGGTGTCTGAAGCTTTAGTTTCAGGTGGAGAGAAGATTGATAAAGGCAGCAAGCTGCCTCCCAGGTAACATGTGAGCTTAAAATAGAGTTTCCATCAAAGCATCCTAGACATTATAGCAACAGGCACACCTCAAATCAATATAGCATATGGTACCTACATTTCACAAACTACTTTTCTTCATAATATTGAACAGGGATTTGCAACTATTATCTCATTTGTTCTTCCAAGGTTATTTAAAATAGTATGTGGAGATAATGGATGTATTCTAATATTCATGGTCAAAAAATACCCTACAAAACTCTAAGAATAAGAGGATACTTTTAAAAGTTATAGAGGGCATAGGTTTTAAGTTCACGATGAGCAATAAAGAGTGATCATTAAGAGGCACCTAGGTGGCTCAGTTGGTTGTGTGTCCAATTTCAGCTCAGGTCATAATCTCAGGGGTCAGGAGTTCAAGTCCCACATTGGGCTCTCTGCTGTTAGTGCAGAGCCCACTTCTGATCCTCAGTACTCTTCTCTCTGCCTCTCACCTGCTCATGCTCTCTTTCTCTCTCTCTCAAAAAAAAAAAAATCTACATAAATATATATAAACATTAAAAAAAAAAAAAAAAAAAAAAAGGATGGAGATTAAAAGCTTTTCCAGAGGTGCCTGGGTGGCTCAGTCAGTTAAATATTCAACTTCGGCTCAGGTCATGATTCCCCAGTTGATAGGTTCGAGCTCGATATCGGGCTGTGCTGACAGCTCAAAGCCTGGAGTCTGCTTCAGATTCTGTGTCTCCCTCTCTCTCTCTCTGCCCTTCCCCCACTCACATGCTCTCAAAAATAAACCTACATTAAGAATTTTTTTTGAAAAGCTTTTCTATAAATGGTGTAAACTACAGGTTTTGAGATCTAATATTAAATATTTTCTGCAACTTCCTCTCCAATAGTAATATCTGACAGAATATTTGACATATTTGAAACAAGATTTGAAATAAATACTAGGACAAAAGTTTTGTGATAGACCACACAATATTCAAAAGTCAGTCATTTTGAAAAATGGAAAAAATATAATTGGAAAATACTATTCCATTTGTAAAAGCTTCAGAGACTATCAGCAGATTGAACAGTAAATATGTTGTCAAATGGAACTGAATTTGTATCCCACTTCTGCCACTTACTGTGTGCCTCGTGGCAAATGGTTTAGCTTTCTAAGTTTTGATTCTTCTCACTTATAAGTTGTAGATAAGAATTCTTATCTGCTAAGATTGTTGCAGGGGATAATTATTATTTTAAGTTTATTTATTGTGAGAGCGAGAGCTGAGAGAGAGAGAGAAAGAACAAGTGAAAGTTGGGTAAGAGCAGAGAGAGGGAGAGAGAGGGAGAGAGAAGGAGAGCTCAGATCCCAAGCAAGCTTTGCACTGTCAGCATGGATCTAGCCTATCACAGGACTCAAACCCACAAGCCAGGAGATCATGACCTGAGCCAAAATCAAATGTCAAACGCTTAATGGACTGAGCCATCCAGGCGCCCCAGTAATAACTAAAGCTTTGTGAACTTGCTGTACTAAACTACAATTGTAAGAAATTTGCAGATGTTATCCCAATTCTAACAATGACCCTATGAGGCAGATATCATTAATGATTCCCCCTGACCCCAAACTGCTTATCATCCGCTGATACTTACTGAAGTATTACTAAGTCCTTGAGATCTATCCAAGAACAAAAGAGACTTAGGACCTCAAGGTTACGTTCTAGGCAGTGGAAAGAGATAGAAAATATAAACACCAACACTAACTAGGTTATATACAATGCAAAAAGTCATTAAGTGCTGTGGAAAAAAAAAAAAAAAAAGATAAAAATCAGCCTAAGGAGGAAGTGTCAAGGTGCTTGGAATAAGCCCGATTGGGAAGGTGACATAGGAGCAAAGAGTTGAAAGATATGAGGAAATTAGAGGGGTGCCTGAGTGGCTCAGTCCATTAAGAATCTGACTTCGTCTCAGGTCATGATCTCACAGTTTGGAAATTCAAGCCCCATGCTGCTGGTGTGAAGCCTGCTTGGGATTCTCTCTCTCTCCTCTCTGCCCCTTCCACGCATGCTCTCACTCTCACTCTTTCAAAATGAACTTAAGAAAAAAATGTATGAAGAAGTTAGCAAAGCAGGCATCAAGGGAGAGTATTCCATGGAAAGAGAACTAGAGCAAAGGGCTTACAGCAGGGTCGCTCCTAAGGCAGGAGCCAAGGATGCACACAGTGAACATGAACTGAGCAAGCGAGACAGAGCAGGATCCTGAACCCCAAGTAAAGAGGAGCCAGTTCTTTATTTAGGAGACTTGTATGTGTATTTTGACCTCTTCACTAAATTGGAGAGCCACTGGAGGATTCTGACCAGGAAGGACAACAATCTAACATGTATTTCAGATTTTCACTCCAGTTGCTGTGTTGAGGATGGACTATAGGGGAGGAAGAGCAGAGTCGGGGAGACCTGCCTGGAGCTGTTGCTGTAATCCAGAAGAGATGCCGTGGTGCTACCAACGTAGGAGTAAGGGAGTTGGGGAAACCCCGTCCTATTCTATACATAGACAATAGAGCCAACAATGATGGATTAAACATAATATGTGTGAGGAATCGAATAGCCAACGATGTCAAACTTTCTACCTGGTTCAACGTAATCACTCCACACCTCTGAGTTGTTCATCAGTGGAAGTGGAAAAGCTCCAAAAGAAACATGTTTGGTAAGAAAGGCCAGGGGGTCCTTTTGGACATGCAGAATGTGAACGGTCTTTTAAGCATCCAAGTGGAGATGTGAAATCAGCAGTTGGATGCATGCTTGAAGAGTTGAGCAGGAAAGTCTGTGCTAGAGATGGAAAGCAAGGAGATTTGAGGAGATCAAGAAGGGTGCTAGTGGAAACAAGGAGGAGGGCCAAGGACTGAGCCTGGGAATGCTCCAACGCTGGAACATTTTAGAAGGAAACAGACCCCACAAAGACTGAGAAGAAGCAACCAGTCAAGTCATAAAAACCAAGAGACTATGTATGTCCTAGAGGCCAAGAGAAGAAAGTTCATCCTAAAGAACAAAGATAACAGTGCTAACTGCTAGTGGGTTAAATGCTTCTGATAAGGAAAATTCGAGGAAAACGGACTTTGGCAATTAGACTTAGCAACATGTGGATCACTGAGCAGGCATGAGGGTGGTAAAAGCCTAATTCACGTGGGTTTAGGAGAGAATAGGGGTGAATCTTATGGTTTATGACTAATTTTCCAATAAGAGAGAAAGTGTGAGAATGGGAGGTAAGAAATTGGAGATAGTTGCTCATCCAAGGAGTTTTACTATAAAAGTGGCTAAATGAATAGTATGAAAGTTGGCAAAAGTAATTAAAAGAAAACTTTTCCTTCCCTATCCTTCCCTTCCTGTAAAGATGGAAGTGTATTTTTGTGCGATGGATATGACAGAAAAGTTTGATAATGTACTACAAAGTAGGGAAAATGGCTGCAGTGATATCCTCAAGCAGGTGAAAGAGATGGGAAAGACTATCCAAGTGTTGACATGGATTTGAGTTAAAAGCCGAGATAGCTCATCACTGGTGAAGATAGGGAGGCAGAGCATAGGCGCTTATAGATAGGTGGCTGTGACAGCAGAAGTCTACAGGGCAGCTCTTCTGTTCACTTCAATTTTCCAGTGAGGTAAGACACAAGGTCATTAGTTAACAGGGATACAGGGGAGGTGGTGGGAGTTTTGGAAAGAGTAGAGAAGGGATAAAATGATCACCTGAAAAAGCAGATATGTAAGCGGGCTAGGATATGTATGTATTTGCCTGACATCACTCTGAGCCTACAGAAGGTCTGTGTATCACACTACAGGACAAAAAGGATAGGTCACCTCTCATTTGTTCTTGACTCATTTAGACATTCCACATGTATCCTTGCATGCCATCCATTCACTAGGCAGACCTTAAGCATGGGGAAGGCAGCATGGGTTTAAAAAAAAAAAAAAAAAAGCTCTGCCTTTATGTACTTTACATTCTAGGAGGGAGGAGTTAAACTGACAATACGCAGAACAGCCAAGGACCTATTGGTTTGGATGGTAAGAAGTGCTATGAAGGGAAAGTATTAGAGCAATATGTGTGGGGTCAGGAAAGTGGTCTTCTAGAAAGGGACATGTACATTGAAACATAGAAGCAGGCAGGTTCTGAGGAAATAGCAGCCAAACATCCTAGGGAAATAGCATCCAAAACAAAGAGGAAAACAAGTCAAGTGCTCAGAGTCAGAAAGAAGTAGGTTGTGTTGGGGGCAAGAAAAAGGCTAGGGTGGCCGAGTTTAAGGAGGTGAAGCCTGAGAAACCTTCATCTGCTCTGGTCAGAGAGTTTGGATGGTTCCTCATTGCAAAACGAAGCTCTTGGAGGACTGGTTTTAAGCACTGATCACTTTCACTATGGTTTAGGGTGAACAGTGGGGTGAAAAATGGGTTGCAAGGAGCCTAGTTAAGAAGCTATGGGGTAGAAACTAAAGCTGGTTAGGACCAGGGTCACAGCAATGGAAATGACAACAAAGGGTATGATCTCGGGCAATTCTTGAAGAACATGCTAATGGAGTGGGTGGGTGTATGAAGAGAATGTACAGAAGACAAGTAGAACACGTAGAATATTTGACCTTAGAAAAATGCTGATACAGTTAACCAAGATGAGAAAAGACGGGAAAGGTCAGAGCGCAAGGAGATCAGGATCTTTTATGAATATGCCATTTGCAGATACTTCGCAGACTTCCATGTAGAAATGTTGAGGAGGTAACAGGATATTTAATCTGGAAGCCAAGAGTAGTATTAGGGCTAAAGATTGAAGAGTAGAGTTTCCAGACATCACGAGTTAAAAAAAAAAAAAAAAAAAACCAACCAAACAACAACAAAAAAAACAGGGTGCGGGGCACCTGGGTGGCTCAGTCAGTTAAGCGCCTGACTTCAGCTCAGGTCATGATCTCATGGTTTGTGGGTTTGAGCCCCGTGTCAGGCTCTGTACTGACAGCTAGCTCAGAGCCTAGAGCCTGCTTCAGATTCTGTGTCTTCCTCTCTGACCCTCCCCTGTTGACGCTCTCCCTCTCAGAAATTAAAAAGCAAACAAAGTAACAAGAAAACAGGGTATCCAATTAACTGAGAATGGCTTTCTTAGGACTGCCTCATGCAATATTTAGGACACACTTATACTACAAAAGTATTTGTTGTTTATCTGAAATTTAGATTTAACTGGATGTCCTACATTTAATCTGGTGATCTGTGACATCTGTACATATTTGCTTAATATTTCACTTGTAACAAAATACCTTCAAAAGAGATGTATACAACTGATATATACAAAAATGGGGGGGGGAGCCAATTTAAAATCTGAAGGGGATTCAAATAAATTGAAATGTTCAAAAAGATGTGTTTTTGCCCCTTTAGAAAGGCCTCTATAAATGGGCAGAGGAGATAGAAATCTATCCATTTGGTCACCACAATCAAATATTCCTAAGAGCAAGTTGGCAATACATACCAAAAATGGTACCTCCAGAATGCACCACCTCAAATCAAGATAGACTCCAGTCCAAAAGGATCTGACTTGCCCCAATTATTCCATGTTCAGGTGCAAATATCTCTGGGAAGGGCAATACATCGACTGTTATCAGTCCTACGTGCTCGGTCCTATTCAAGCCATTTCACAGGGCAACTAGTTGGTAACAACATCCTATAGATAAACCACAGGATACGTAAGTTTTAATAGAAGAATCAACCCTGAGAACAGTTTGGAGAGAGACTCCTGCCCAGAGTCAAGAGGGTTCTTTGGAACTAGTAAAGTGTAAGGAGAGCCAGCACACCCAGATGTGGGAGTTAGCAACTGGGGTAGAACGGCCACCAAAAACAATGCTCCGGACACTTCCTTCTAAAGGTAGACAGCACCAGAGCCTGAGCTGTTCATTATCCCACTTAAAAGAAAAAACCATGAAGAAAATCGATTGCAAAGGAAGATGGCACGCCTGAGAAAAAGGCATTCAGTTCAACCAAGACAGATTACTACTGTGGCGTGCGGCCAAGGACTGCCATCTTGACCCCTTCTGGATCTGGGTCTTCGCACCAACCAGGAGATAAAAGCAGAAGTTGTGTGGAGGTTGGGCAGAACCCACTAGCAGATACGATCAAGAACTGGACCCACGTGAGAACTCACCTAGGGCCTTATGTTCTCACATTTGTTAATTTGATAAATGAGTTTTTGGCACGCGTTCCCCCTTTTCCCCTTCACACTCCACAATACTTCCGGAAGAATTTCCTAATTGCCTCTATACTTAAATCTTTCTAATGATAACAGCATTAACACAGGCTCACTTTTATTTGGGGCCAAATGATCATCACGGTACCTTACGGAATTAATTAAAATGTAGCCAGCCGAGGTGGCTTTGAATGGCGGAGGCAGGGTTGGATTCTAAAACCCTGCCGGGATGTGAAGAGCAGAGCTGCCAGCAGCCCGGTGCCAGAACCCTGGCCGGTATTTCAAACGCTCCTGGTAAGGGAGGGCACGGTGGGCTAGGGGAAGGGGACGGGCAGACAGAGGAAACATGGGCAAGCAATTGAGTTAACATTTTAAAGACGAGCTTGGGCTGTTCGAGTCGGGAGCACCATTTGGTGTAATTGCATACATTCAGCACTTAATATCTCCCGAGATTTAGCTGGAGTTGCGACTTCTCACGTTTAATGAAGCGAAACTCTCTCAGGCCACCAGCAAGACATATCGGAGGATGAAAACCAGTAATTTACAGCTTTAGTGACCTTATTACAGTGTACTTTGTGCTTGGCTGCTCCTCACTCTTATCTGGACCATTGTCAAAGGCTCCTTGGAATATTGGCCATGAGCTACACGCAGACCAAGAAGAGGCTTTGTCTTCAAGGCAGTGACAGGAGGACGGTGGAAGAGATGTTGAATATTTTACCTTAACTCCTAAGGGGGAGGGGGAATCAAAATAGCAACTTGCTCTTTGCAACAGTAATATGCATGTGAATGGTGGTGATGAGGCAAAGTCTCCAATAACAAACAAGCTTTGGTGCTAAGGCTTCTAAAAGATGCGCTAATTACACTGCCAGCCCAGATAACAATGAATATTCTCCACTAGCTGATGAATAGCTCCTGATTTTGAGATGCCTAACCTACATCTGTGCTATGGAGATGGAAATAACAAGGGGGACCAAAAACACCATCCTGTTTGCCAGATGCCAGCAGCTCACAGCGGTGGAGGGGGCCAGGGGGAGACAGGGGTTCAAGTTTTCTCATTTGGAGGAGTCTTGCTGCCAGAAATTAGCCCGTGGAAGACCCACTTGAACACACGTGCACACATTCATTCAATCAATATACAGAGTGCCTACTGAGTGCTGAGCAAATTTCCAGTCTGGGAGGCAAACTTTTCCTGTAAGAAGGCAGATAGAAAATACTTTAGACTTTGTGAGCCACACGTGATGTTTTTCACATTTTTTTAAACAACCCTTTAAAAAGGTAAAAGCAATTCTTCCTTTGGGAGCCCATGCAAAAATTGATCGCAAGTGATTATCTGCTGACCCTTGGTGTAGGCGCTTACTCCAAACTCCAGGACCAAAGTAAATCCACAAAAAAAAAAAAAAGAAAAAAAGAAAGAAAAAGAGAGATAGAAAAAAGAAAAAAAAATTGTCCTGCCCTTGAGGAGGGTATGCAACAGAAAACACATAATGAGTATTATAAAGATATTCGCAGGTTATGAGTACAAGGGCAAAAAGAACAAAGTAGATTTGGAGATACTAGGAGAACATCAAAGAAAAGCAGTATTTTGGAGAAAAAGACTCTGGTGATTTCATGATTTGAAAGCATGAGGAGAATGTCTCTTAGATGTGAAGTTTCAGGTTTCTGAAGAGACAGCATGGTTGATGGGAAAGCACAGATATTTTCAAGTCTACATCCTTGAACTTGCCAGCTCTGCTCCTTCAGTTGTAAGATAAGTGTTGGATTTTTTTTTTTGCACATCTGAAAAATGGGAATCTTAATACATGACCTGTCATCCTACAAGTTTGCTGTGAGTCTCAATGGCATTAATCGAGGTGACAGTGCTTTGTGGTTAGTAAAGCAAAGGACAGATTTTTGTAACCTCCTCAGAACTGTAGCTACTAGAAACATGGGTTTTTTTGTTGTTGTTGTTTTATCAATTTCATGAACATGGATTGTCTGGTTGAAACAAGGTATGAGAACATGGTTTTAAGTTTCCGTGATAAAGACAAAGGGCATAAAGAAGAGCGGCCTGGGAGTCAAGAGAGAAGGCGCTCTCCTATGTGAAGTGGTTGAAGGAACACCATCCAGGAGTCCCACTTACCACAAAATATACTTTTACAGGCTTCTTAAAAGATCTACGATTCCAAGTATTAGTCTTCCTCTCTTGACAGAATGGAGTCATGTACGATCATAAAGTCTCCCATAAATATAAAGAAACTGGCTTGTGATGGTTAATGCTGTGTGTTATTATCATCTGCTGTTAAAGAACAATTAAATAAAGCAAGGATGGCCTCCTGGATGAAGATTTATTCAAAGTGTGAAACAGTAGAAGTCAGATATTCACAGATAGCATGTTTGTACGGTTAGGTCTAAGTAGAATCAGAGCAGCAATGGAAAGAGTGGGGGCAAAGCAGACATCCCCTGGGTACCCTTGGCTAGTGCCGGAAGGTGAAGGTGGACACTGAAAGGAAAGCACGTGGATCCCAAATACATGAAGAAACAACCAAGGTTAATGTTTGAAGTCCAATCCTGGGAACCTAGCAAAAACCTAATGTCGAAGTTGGAGAAAAATCTGCCTTCGGCTTCATGGAATTTGTCAACTCTTGAGTCATCCACATACCCCAGGACACTGAAAAGACAAACAGAGGTTACAGCCTAGCCTTTCCACTTAGCAGATACTACAGTTTTCTAGGGTTGAATCTGGAAGTTTTATTCTAAAATATTAATAAAGCTAGACTTTATTATAAAAGAGTAAATGGTTTAGAGTCCATTTCCTTGGGGGAGTCGCTACGATCATCTCAACAGTCCATTTGAAGGGAAGAAAAACGTACCACAAAATTCATAAATAGTCAGTATACCTTATAAATGCCAGGGCCTTCGGTGGCATTAACATGATGTGAAGGCATGTTAAAAGAAACGGCTTCATAAAATGGCACTAAAGAACATACCTGAGCCTGAGCCTATAATTAATCCATTAAATAAAGAGATTTTCTTTGTAGTTAATCAAAAAGGACCTCTCTGCTCTAGACTCAGAAGTGAAAAAATATATACCTACTTAAAAGCTATCTTTTTCAAAAGCAATAAAAGAAGGTTTACTTTCAGAGACTTCCTGACAACCTGTTACAAAATTATTCCCTTTAACTCAGCCTGAGGCCATTTCATTTCTAAAGATTTCTTCCTATATAATTAAAGAACCACTGCCACACTCTGGCAAGCTCTTCCGAATGTACTTTAAAAAAAAATCCTGTAACTCCATTTTAACTGGGCATTTGTCTCGGATTCCTCTCTTGTCATCCACGATTAGCAGGATATTTGTAAGTAAACAGAGGCAGATTAGGGTCTCATCAGCCTGCCCCACTCCCTCTGGTGAGGCACTAAGATGTACCAGGACCACAGTGTTTTCTGCCAAGGCTCTGCCTTGGCTCTGTGAAGCCAAGTTGTCCAGAGAGAAGTCTTATTCAATTGTACATGTGAAACATCCTCTAGTTAACCAACAACCTATGGCCTAGGTCACAGACTTTACACACATTATCTGTGAAATCACAAGATCCATATGAAAAAGCTATTCTTATTTGTCAGCGCTCATGTAGTCTCTGGCACATAGAAGGAATCCAATACATATTGAAAAAAGAAAACTAAAATGATTTTTTTCTTCCCGATATAGAAACTCAAACTAAGCAAGGTTAACCAACTTGGTATCTGGTGAAAATCTAGATCTGGACATGTATATCCCACCCACCCTGTATCATAGACTCCAAGTTGTGAAAGGTTTCCACTTGCAAAGCAAACTGGGTTTGTGACATATGTGAGAAATAAAACTGTCCAACAATCAGAATAATCAGCCTTACCACTAGGAGTGGATATACTTTCAATCAAAATGAGAAATCTAAGATTTAGTTGGCCGTGTGATTTATCAGGATATTGGAATAGTTAAGATAATTAGAAGAGCTCACCAGCCCAACTTGCTGCAAGTGCAGGGACCTTGGATCAGGACTCAATAGCTCAATAAAATTCATATGCATGTGTCAGGTGTCCCTGTGACTAGAGACCTCTAAATGAGTGGCCAGCTTCATGAGAAGGCTACATCATTTGTGCATGTATGGGGTAACAGTAGAAAGTCAGAATAAGTCAGAAGATCTGGATTTCTAATTTTAACGTGACTGATAACTACCCACTAAATATAGGCAGGTCACCTAGCAAATGTGATCACTTATCTTCAGCTTTTCCCACATTAGATAGATATGAAGGTCCTGCGTACTGTACAAAATTGAGTCTATGAAATTATTTTTAAGCTATAAAATACTAGCTCAGACATTATAAAAAAGTATGATTAATAACAACCTGAGGGAAAGGACTACATTTTGTTACAAACTGCATCTATCCTACTTGTCAATTTTGCCTGCTAGAAGAACAAGCACCGGAGAGGAGAAGGTCAATGGCATGTTCCTTGCTGCAATTAAGTTATATGCATAAACATTTGATGAACCATGGATAAATAGCAACGGGGAAAACGGGCAATATTGATTGATTTGCCATTTTCAGAAGAACAAAAATATTTGATTGCCATTACATTTGATAGCCTCTGATGAGAGGTACTATACAACATTGATCATTCCTTCCATAAGGAGGCTTAATTTCAGCACTGGCAGCTGAAGGATGAAGGAAAGAACTTGATTAACAAAAGTCTGCGTGACCATTGTGTGGAGGAGGGAAGATAAATACCCACACAAGAGAAAAGGCACATTTCTGCCAATATTTTTCCCCCCTGAAGATCTGGACATTTTTTTCTGATTCAAAAATAATGCATCACCTTTGATTTTTTAATAGTTTCTTAGTTACCCAAATGTGTGAAATACATCCTGCTTCCTCTTGGACTCATCTTCTCATTTAAATACAAATACACCATCCAGATATCCAAATTGGAATTTGCCATCATCTCTCCTCCTTCAGCCTTTCCTTCTATTGTATCCAACAATGTACAATCTAATGGATTACGCCACCAAATTAGGTTTTGAATCTAGATCTTCCTTTTGCCTACAAAGCCTTGGGTGAGGTCTTCATTATGTATAATTGTTACCATGTCATTCTTCCTTTTGTTCATCTTTCACGTAGATTTTTTTCCTCCAATGACTTGTCCTAAAGCTGATTTTCAAATACATCCTCTTTAATCAGATTAATTCCCTGCTTATAAATGGCTCTTTACCACCTGAAGGAAAAGATAAAAATGCTTCATATATGGAGCTTTGCGTGAGAGTTTTCTGCTGCCATTGCACCCAAGGGTCTTGTCCTGGCCTTGTTTCTGATAATTAAAAGGGTATGTATGTGTTAACAGGCCAGGATTTGCTAGGTGCTCCCCAAGTATATTTCTTTCTAAATCCAAACTGAAATTCAAGTAGTTAGATCTCCATCAAAATATGTGAAATGTGAAATTTAATTTTTAAGATTTTGACAGGTATGGAATAGAACACCGTCTACAGAAGATAGACTATCCAATGTTATATATATTGATGTATATAGTGGATTTGTAAAAAAATATCCTTGTGTGTGCATCCTAATGCTTTGTCTTACTATGCTTTTGGACATAATCACTGCTTTTGTCCTTGTCGGATATAATGGGGTTAATAATGCTAATAATTTGTTTTTTGTTTTTTTTTTTAAAGCCTGAGGTCTCCTACTTAAAATCCAGAAAGCTGAAATCAGACTTCAACAAAAGCCAGATAAACTATAAAACCCCCACTCTTCTAGAGTGAATCAAAGCTTCAAAAAGGACAACCAAGCAGCCAAAATTCTACGAACAAAAGGCCTACGATTTTGCCCACTTTTCTCGTGAAGGCTCCACCTCACGTATTTGTTAGCTCACAGCTAGCACTTCCATTTTTGGTTAACTAATGTGTCCTTGTGTTAAAGAGATTGAAAACTCAATGCATTCAAGGACAAAACAACAACAACAACAACAACAAAAAAAAGGAGGCAATAGAGAACAGTGAGGATGGTGGAGCATTGGCAAATTCCAATCTTTTATTAAAAGGTTTTTAATTTTTTTTAAGGTTTGTTTTTGGAGAGAAAGAGCACAAGCTACAATTGGGGAGGGCCAATTGGACGGGGAGAGAGAGAGAATCAATCCCAAGCAGACTCACCGCTGACAGCACAGAGCCCAACATGGGGCTCAAACCACCCACCATGAAATTACGGCCTGAGCAAAAACCAAGAGTCATACGCTCAATCGACTGACCCACCCAAGGGTCCCTTCAATCCTTTCTAACAGCTCGTGTTGCTCTGTGCTATAGGAGAATGTGAGCCAAGTTTTATCCATTTCTAGGATCTCTCAAGAGGAATTAGACATTCCTGATTTTGTAGGAAATCTCACAGTTTGAAAAATCAGACAACTACTTCCCTTTTTCTTTAACCCCAATGGAAACAAAATCCTGATCTCTGCTCCAAAGTTTACTTCTCTTATTTAAAATAAGTCATCCCCCTGGCAGTCTTAAGTATGGTTGCACATTGCACAGTATAGGTTTCCCCACAAAGGAGCATGTAGATCAAATAGATCATTAAATCAAGTTCTCCATGCATCAGGGATGCCTGCCGGAGACCGAAACTGCACAGGTCATCCTTGATGGCAAGGCCCAGGGAAACACCTATGTGAAAGGACTGCGCAGATCATCCCTGATGGCAAGGCCCAGGGAAGAGACTGCAATGCAGTCAGAAGAACACCCGGAAGAATTCTCCTTCTCTACTTTGTCTGTACCTTTTACTCTCACTTCTGCTGTTAGTCTATTCTAGGGTTAATATGAATCCAGAATCACCCAAAGTTCCCCACTTCCTCCAAAATGGAATGTACCTAAATATGTCTGCCCCCTCAATCAGATGTTGTCTAATAAATATTGTAGCAATTAGCAAAATTGGAGACAGTCCTGTATGCATTGGGTCTATGAGAGACCTAGAATTCATTTTCCTTGTATGAGTCTAATTGCCAGTAAGAATACATATTATGCCATAAGCAGAGACAAAAACAAGACTTAGTAGTTGTGGAGGACTTTCTCGAAAAAGTGTTAGAGAAATATTTGCCTGGTGACCTCAAGCCTGTAAGGCAACTTATGGATTGTTCTGGTCAGAGAAGGAGATTGGTAAATGCAGAGACCAAATTCTAGTTGATCCACGTAAAACATTTCCATACGTCATCTATGATAAATGTTGATATTGTTCTTAGTAAGGGGTTGTGAGAGTCTGTTACCTACAACTGCGGGTAAAAGTATATCCTGTTTTTGCATGCCCACTGAATTTAAACAATTAAATGGCACTGTGATCTCATGTATTCTGGCAATATACTTCACTTATCCTTAGATACCCTGTCATACGTAGTAAAGAATATGTAAAACTTTGTCATGACTACCTGGTTAAATTTTATTGGTTGAAGTGGAAAGTACATACCATGAAATCACTGTTGCCAAGAAAACTTAGAAATGTTAAGTCCTATGACTGTACTCAAAAAATGTAAATTGTTTAAGCACGATTGTTTGAATTTGCTATATAAAAACCCTAAGCTGAAAAATAAATTTGAGCAGTCCACCTGAAGAGGCTGGCTCCGTGTCTTCTTTCGCCGACGCCAACCATCACTCTCCGGGCCAACCCTGGCTTGCAGAGACTGGTCCCCTGCAGATGCCTGTGATTTAAAGGAAGCTCATTGGAAGTTCTTTTGTCTTAGAATTATTCCCGAATTTAGTTTAAGAAGTTACTGCAGAAGGAGTAGAAAGGGATCACATATGAAGAGCAAAGGCAATGGGATCAAACAAGTATGTATCCATACACTAGTTCTGCCACATACGAGGCATGAGAAGAAAAACTTATTTCTGCTTCCACCGTGTACAATTTGTGCAAATTAAAGCAGATATATGGTCTTAATGCAAATTAAATGAGAAAATAGATTTAGACATTAGCAAAATGATTAATGGTAGACATTACTCTTCTAAGCATGGCAAATGTGTTGTTTGTAGAAGGAATATTGCCCAACACATAAATCACTTCCAAATTTAGGGAACTTTGAGCAGAAGAGAAAGGGTAACTTAGGTGCAGTGTTCTTGCTTTAAGGTACCAAAGTATATATGAAGCTGACCATGTACTTTGGCTTAAATCTGTTCTCCATGCTTCGTCTTAAGGCCATCAGAAGACTGTCAGCATTTAGTGAAACATAACTAATGTCTTTGACCTAAAGGTTATTAAATACCATGGCAGGTCATCACTGTCTCAAGAGACCTTTAATAAATTGGACAGACAATTCAGTCTTGTAGGAATTAGGTGTTGACGGACCAGGACGCGACAAGGACAAGCTAGTCACCCTCTGGGTATTTCTTCCTTCTGCTGAGTTTGATTCACTACTATGCAATCTTGGCCGAAAACACCTGGCACTTCTGTGACTTCATCTTCCTTCTCAGCAGCAGAGAATGTTAACATCCCCCTACTTCTAACCCTGTTATTCGTAGGAATTAGGAGATAGAAGAGGAGACATGAAATTAATTCATGAGAAGCCCCAGAGCAGTCTGGAGACTGACATCTTGAAAACATGGTGTCATTCCATCCAAGTTTAAGGTTGGCATTGAATCACAGCATTCTAACAGTTATTTAAAATTTAACCTGTGATGTTAAAACAGGCTCCTTGTTCACAAACATGTAAAACCTCTTAACTGTTAAAGGTATTCACAAAGAGGTTTTACTTACATATTTGTCTTGACTGTCTATTAAGCAATATGTGTACAACCCCAGTCATAAAATGCATTCAGTTTTGCAAAATATCCTTGAGGCAGACCTGCTTATTCCTTTAAGTAAAAATAACTACGTTCAGTTGATAAGTGAGAAACAACTTGCTTAGGATGTCCTAAGTAAAAACAACCCATTAGACTTCTGCTTACCTATAGGCTGAAACAAAAGTCTTAAGAATACACTACAAGGTGAATAAGCACAAAATGCACACATTTTTTAAAACCCATTAGGAAAAGGAAGATGCGAGGACACATAAATGAACTAAGTTCCAGAAAGTGACAAGTCTTTCCTAGGAAACTAGACCACCTGTGGCTTTTGTATCTGGAGGATAACAGGTAAAGATGACACTATCCTAAGGGAAGCAATGTAAAAACAGCTGTGATTGCCTAGCATGGCTGATTAGAACCCTAAAGAGCCCCAGCCAAAGAATAAGTCTGGGGCACCTGGGTGGCTCAATTGGTTGAGCCTCAGGCTTTGACTCAGGTCATGATCTTGGATCGAACCCCGTATTGGGCCTCTGCTGTCGGCACTGAGCATGCCTTCAGATCCTCTGCCCCTCTCTGCCCCTCCCCCACTTATGGGCACACGTGCACTCTCAAAAATAACTATTAAAAAGATTAAGTCCTTATCCATCAATCTCATTGGTGCTTTCAGGGAGTGCTTAGGGGATCAAATGCCGGTGGGTGCAGGTGGGTTGGGGGCTAAAAGAAATCCTTCCATGGTACTCTAGGTCTTTATTCAAAACATTGCAACCATCTGGCAAACACTGGGAGCAGAGTAACAAGGAAGGCTATCTGCTGGGTGCAAAGGCCAAGGGCACGACTTGAGAGCAATCAGAATTCCCCAGACACTGAAAACCTCCCAATGACACTCTAAAACACATGATCTCCCTTCATGCTTCTATCCATAGCCTTCCTAAATGGAAGTTCCCAGTCCCACCCTTAACATGTTTGAAGCATTCACAGAATCTATCGCTGTCATAAGCCCAAATCCAGCTCAGCTATTAGTTCTATTAACACTAGAGGTCTGACAGGTTCTATTAACACTAGAGGTCTGACAGAAGAAAAGATTTGAACTTTCCTGGATATATTATTTACTTCAGTCTCAGCTCTAGTTTACCCAATAATAATAAAACCAAGTATATAAAAAAAGGAAGTTCCATGGGGTGCTTGGGTGGCTCAGTTGGTTAAGCATCCAACTTCAGCTCAGATCATGATCTCATGGTTTGTGGGTTCGAGCCCCGTGTTGGGCTCTGTGCTGATGGCTAACTCAGAGCCTGGAGCCTGCTTCAGATTCTCTTTCTCTCTCTCTGTCTCTCTGTCTCTCTCTCTCTCTCTCTCCTCTCTCTCTTGGAGTCTTCCCTGCTCGCTCTGGTGCTTGCTCTCTCTCTCTCTCTACCCCCCCCTTGCTCTCTCAGAAATAAATAAAACATTAAAAAACATTTTAAAAAGGAAGTTCCTCAAAAAATTAATAGATCATAGAATCCACTTCTAGATATTTATACACACATAATGGAGCCGAAATTAGGATCTCAGAAATATCTATCTGCACCTCCATTTTTGTTGCAGTATTCCAAATAGCTAAAACATGAAAATACCTAAGTGTCCATTAATCGATGAATAAATAGGTGATAAATGTACACACTAGATTATTATGCCATAGGAAAGAAGAAAATCGTGACATTTATGACAAGTGGATGGACCTTGAGGGCATTCTGCTAAGATAAATAAGTCAAATAGAGAAAGACAAATACTGTCTGATCTTTTATGCAGAATCTGAAGAGCCAAACCTATAGAAACAGAGCAGAGTGGTAGTTTTCAGGGGCTGGAAGGGGTGGGGAAGTAGGGAGAGATTGATTCGAGAGTATAAACTTCCAATTTTATAGTGATTAAGGTCTAGAGCTCTAACCTAAGGCATGGTGACTATACTTAAGCATACTGTTATATACTTTAAAGTTGCTAAGAGAGTGGATATTAAAATGTTCTCAACATACATATACACACACTGCTACAATCATGGGAGGTGATGGATGGGTTGACCTGTTGTAGTAATCCGTTCACAATATGGATGTATGTCAAAGCATCTTATTGTACACCTTAAACAGTGCGATAGGCCACTTATATCTCAGGTAAGATGGTGGGAAAATAAAAATGTTATAAATAGAGAACACATCAGAAATTAAAAGTTCCTTTAAGTTTAAAAGGTTAAACACACTCATTGAAAGAACTTCTACACCCAAAGTAAGCTTGAACTCACTAACCTGAGGTCAAGAGTTGCATACTCTACAGATGGAGACAGCCAGGCACCCTCCTTCAATGTGTTTAAAGCACACTGGACACAGAATGAATTCAAAGAAACATCAATAGAAATTAACAAAGAAATAAACATAAAACAATGAGAGTGTAGCAGAAATCAGCGGAACAGTATCAACATGCCTAATATATGTTTATTTGGTACATCATAAAAAGATATAAGAGAGAACAGAGCACTAGCAATATTTGAAGAAGTAATGGCTGAGAATTTCCCCAAATTTTCGGAAGGCATCAGTCCACAAAGTAAGTGAACAAAGCAGGACAAATGAGATGACACTTAGGGGTGCCTGGGTGGCTCAGTCAGTTAAGCGTCTGGCTTCGGCTCAAGTCATGATATTGCCTTCCCCAGTTTGAGCCCCACGTCGGACCCTGTGCTAACCGCTCAGAGCCTGAAGCCTGCTTCCGATTCTGATTCTGTGTCTCCCTCGCTCTCTGCCCTCCCCAACTCATGCTGTCTCTCTCAAAACTAAGCAGTAAATAAAAATTAAATGACACTTCTAGGGTACTGGAGGATTTTTCTAACCCAAAACTCTAGATCCACTGAAAACATTTTGAAAATGAAAGCTCAAGGAAAACCTTCAGAAAGAGGATAGTTGACAGGTTGGTCTCCAGTGCACCTATACTGCAAGAAACTGTAAGAGGATCTCCAGGCCCAAGGGAGCTACTAGCAGATGGAAGTCTGAGTCTGCAGGAAGCAATAAGGAGAACTAGTGGATACGTGGTAAACATGAAACAAACCTCTCATTCTTTACAGAGAGCTAAATACACTGGTAGATACACAGACACTTTAGTACATTGATAGATGCGTAGATAAATACATCTATACTCAACTTTATTTAGGAGCCATTGACTGTTGAAGCAAAAACATACATTGTTTGTAGGTACGCCATAGAGGGCCAACCAAAGTATAAATGGCTAAGAAGTTTATAACTATAGATGAGGTAAGTGGAATAAGAAAATGGATTGTGTGTGCACGCGCGCGCGCACACACACACACACACCAAGAAAAAAAAAGTGAATGGAAAGGGGTCACAGGGAAACAAAGAACAGAGAAGACAAATCGGCACATGTCAAGATGATAGACTTAAATTTCACTGTCAAAAACTGTATCAAATATTAAGGCACTAATCACTATTAAAACTTAGATTGACAGACTGATTAAAACAGCAATAAAGAATTTTATGAGGCTTATAGTAAGCACACTTAAATTATGAAAACAGATTGAAAATAGGGTGAAAAAAATGTGTAATGATAATACTAAGCCTAACATATCATCAAGATAAAAAAAACTACCAGACTTTTAAAAAAAGAACATTTTATAATGGTAAAGGAGAAAATTCAAGAGGACATAAAAATCATAATTGTGTCTGTACCAAATAATAGAGCTTTAAAATCAAGAAAGCAAAACTGACAAAGCTAAAGATAGGCGAATTCACAATTTTACCTAGAAATTATAACACTACTTTGAATATCAAACAAGTACACACACACACACAAAAGTGAATAGTCTCAATATTTTTCAAAGAATCATGCTCTTATAGAGAATCTTCTCAGATGACAGTAAAATTTGAAATCAATAATAAAATCACATAGAAAATTCCCAAGTTTTGGATATTGGCCAAAAACGCTTCAAAATAATCCAAAAATCACAAAAAAACCCCACAAAAATTAAAATATATTTTGAACTGTATGAAAATATCAAAGTTTGTATATGGTAGCTAAACTGGCTCCCAGTAAGATATTTTTACCTTTATGAGCATGTATTAGAAAGAAAACAGGTAGAAAAAAATGGAAATAAACAGCAATCACAGTAGAAAATGAAAATATTAATAGAAATAAGTGAAATAGAAAATATAGAAGCAGTACAAAAAGTAAAAATTGGCTTTTTGAACAGATTAACATTGAAAAACTCCTAACAAGACTGTTCAATAAAGTTTTTCAAGAATTAAAGAGAATCCATTACACAAAATACTACAGATACTAAATATACATGTGTGCATAAACAGCATTTTGCCAATAAATTTGACAAGGTAAATGAGTACCTTAGAAAATGAAACTACCCAAAACTAACACAAAAATCTTATCACTTCATCTATCAAAGAAATTAAATTTGTAACAAGGAAAACTTCAGAGGTCTTCACTGGTTAAATTCTAGAAAATATTTTAGTGAGATATAATGCCAATGTTGTACAAACTCCAAAAAAGATATTGTGGATATAGTTCCTGACTCATTCATAAGCTAACTCTAATACCATTAGAAAAAAATTACAGATTAATATCCCTCATTAAATAGGAAATACAATCCAGCAATTATTGAAGAGCTAATAGATCATGATCAGTAAGCTAACTCGCAGGAATGCTTATTTGGATTAGCATTTGAAAATTAATCAATGTAGGGGCACAAGGCTGGCTCAGTCTAGGGTATGTGACTGGATTTTTTTTTTAATGTTTTATTTCTGAGAAAGAGAGCGACACAGCGTGAGCAGGGGAGGGTCAAAGAGAGAGGGAGGCACAGAATCTGAAGCAGCCTCCAGGCTCTGAGCTAGCTGTCAGCACAGAGCCCGACAAGGGGCTTGAACCCACGAACCATGAGATCATGACCTGAGCCGAAGTTGGACGCTTAACCGACTGAGCCACCCAGGCGCCCCTAGGGTACATGACTCTTGATCTTTAGGTGGTAGGTTCTGGCCCCATGCTGAATTTTAAAATTTAAAAAAAAAAAAAAAAAAAAAAAAAAAAAAAAAAA
>NW_027527441.1:1606538-1939413 GCF_008692635.1 Crocuta crocuta
ACATTAAAACTAAAAAAAAAAAAAAAAAAAAAAAAAAAAAGAAAATTTTTCACTGTAAGTCACCACCCTAAAAGGATAAAAGACAATGTGATCTTCAGAAGTGATGGAGAGAAAACACATTTGGCCAAATTCACTTACCATTCATGATAAATACTTTCAGCCACCTAAAAGTAGATGAAAATTTCTTTAACCTTATAAAGGTGTGTACTTATGAGAAACTTACAGGTAATACGAGAGTTAATGGTGAAACAACCAACAACTTTTCATTACAACTGATGAGACAAGAACATTCTATTTCTCTTTAACTTTGTTCTGCAGGTCCTGCTCACTGCAGTAAGTAATAAACTTCACAAAGATTGAAAAAAAAGTGAAGCTGTCTTTATGCTCAGATGAGATCGTTGCCTACCTGCAAAATATGAGGACATTGAAATACAAAAACGTCTCCTAGCACAAATACAGAAATTTAGTAAGTAAGGAGGAAACAAAGGTATTAATAAATAAAATTATATTTGTCTATATTGGCTATATACTACTGGAAGTAAGAGTTTGTAATAGAACCAAACATTAAACCCTTTGGAATAAATAAAAATGCTCATGACTTCCACAATGAAAACCAAAATATTGCTGTGAACAAACGAGTAAGTCTTACACATTGTATATCACTTTATATATTAGAAGATTCAGTATCATCAGAATGTTCATTTTCCTCAAAAGAATCTTTAGATTCAACATAATTCCAATCAAAATTCTGTAATAACCAACATAATGGTATAAAAGAACAGATTCAGAGAACTTCCAATACCCAATTTCAATGACTTACTATAGATCTACAGTAATCAAATCGGTGTTGTATCAGCAAGAAATAGACTAACTAATCAAAGGAAGACAATAGCAAGTTCAGATAGGCCCACCAATATTAATTAATTCCAACCAAAGTACTAAGTCGGTTCAGTGGGGACAGGATAGTGTTTTCAACAAATAGTTCTATAACAATGAATTATTCATATGGATAAATGGACTGGAAATATTATTGCAGCTCCTAAAATATATTTAATTTTTGATAGATTGTAGACCTATACATAAAAGCTAGAACAACAAACCTCCCAGAAGACAACAAAGGACCATTTGTGACATTGGGCTGGGAAAATAGTCTGTAGGTAAGTCACAACATACTAACCACAAAAGAAAAAAATGCTAGTTTGGACTTTTCCAAAATTAAAAATTGCTGTTCATCAAAAAGCTTTGTTGACAAAATGAATAAGCAGTCTATAGAATGAGAGAAAGCACTGACAATGCCAATGCATGCATGTGACCATGAACTTGTATCCAGAATACATAAAAACTCCACAAATCTGCAACAGAGAAAAATAACCCAATTTAAAAATGGGCAACAATTCTTTAAGTTTATTTTTCTTGAATGAGCAAAGGAGGGGGGAGGGGGAGGGAGGGATACTCCCAAGCAGGCTCCACATTCCCAGCACAGAGACTGATAATGGGCTTAAACCACAAACCACAAACTGTGAGATCATGACCTGAGCCAAAACCAAGAGCCAGACGCTTAACCTACTGAGTCGCCCAGGTGCCCCCAAAATGCGCAACAATCTTAGACAATTCACAGAGACATAGGAATCACTTAAACACACAAAACCATAACAAGTTGCTGCGCATCATTAGTTATCAAGGAAATGCAAATTAAAACCATAACAAAATGCAATTTCCAACAGTTAGAACGGCCATAATCAGAAAAGAATGACCATACCCCACTTTGGCTAAGACGTGAATATTGGTTCACAAACCCCAGGCGCCCAGCTGGGCCTGGAGGCCGAGAGAGAGAGAGAGAGAGAGAGAGAGAGAGAGAGAGAGAGAGAGAGAGAGAGAGAAAGAGAGAGAGAGAGAGAGAAAGAGAGAGAGAGAGAGACGGCACAAAGAGAGCCCTAAAAGGCAGGCCACTCCAGGTCAGAAGGTGTGGGGTATGATAAGCAAGGGCACTTACCCGGCAAGCTGGTCCTGAGAGACCTGAAGCGGAGCAGAAATCCTGCACTAGCCAACCAGCCAGCCAGCCAGCCCCTTCCAGGGTTATATAGAGGCCTTACCTGGGCTCAGTCAAGCAGCGTGCCCAGGTGATCCCAACACCGTTACTCTCTCAAGGCTGTCTTTGAAATTGACTCCAGCTGTAGGTGTGGTGGGTGAAAGGTACATTTCAAGGGCAGGGGAGGGGTGAAAATTCTGAGTGCGCCTACTTGCAGGTCAACCAGAGGTCATGTCCTCTGAATGACCTCTTCCAGAAATTAAAACACCAGGAACTCTCACCTCCCGTTATTAGTGGAGTGCAGAATCATTCAATAGTTTGAAAACTGTTCAGCAGTTTCTCATAAGCAGCTACCACGTGAGCCAGCAAATCACTTTCAGGAAGACATAAGAGAAATGACAACACGTGTTCTGTATGGGAGCATTTTGTATATGAATGATTCCTAATAGTCCCCAACTGTGAACAACCCAAATATCCATCGACAAAGGCATGAACTGACAAATTGCTATTTATCACAGAATGAGATGTTATTAAGCAATAAAATGGAACACGACTGGTTATACACACATCACATGCATGAATCTAAGAATGTTTCATGGAGCAACAAACCCAAACTCAAAAGAGGAATCTGTGTATAATGAGAGCCAAGAACAGGCAAAACTAATCTATGGTAAAATCAGAAAGGAGTTGCCTCTGGGCTAGGAGGGGGGAAAGGGGAAGGCCAAACGTTAGGCAAATTAACTGAAAAAGGACACAAAGGGTCTTTCCTTTTTCCATAGGAATATCGACAGAAGTATTCTATACTGATGGAAGTATTCTATATTTTGGTTGGTATAGTCAATTAATGGGTGTATGCTTTACAGTATATATAGTTGTCAAGATCATCAGACTGAATATTTACCATCTCAATACATAAGAATAAACAAATATGAAGAAAAAAAGAATAGTGATCAAATTGAAGAGATTCAAGAGTGGTGATATCCTCTGATAATGTTATTCATACCACCCTGTAGAAAAGTGAACTCTCACATATAAACATTCATCTGCTCTGTGGGAGGCTTGTAGTGGGAGAGCATATTGTATAGACAGCCTTGTAAGCGGCTGTGTTTATTTTCGGTTTAAGACAATGAGACAATAACAGGCTGTGAATTTGAGAGCAGAAGCATCACTGTGGGATCTGTTAGGTACAGGAGAAATGGTGAGCAGAATGGCCTCTGAAAAGAGCAGTCTGAGTGTTTCCTTAGGTAGATAAGCTCCTAAGGGAACAGGAGTCAGACGGTCTTCGGTGAACGTTATCGGTTTGCACAATCCTCAGATTCAAGCGCGATCTGTTCCAGAAGCTGAAACACCACTTGGGCAAACTCAGTCTGTAAGGTAAAGAAACCCTCTCTGAAATATATACCCAGCTCCTTTATAGAGCTCCAAGCTCCTGATGGCCAGTTGTGACACAAAGAAAAATAGCCTTTACGGCCATCACTGTTTACATCCATATTAGTGTAAGTAGTATATTCCTGCAGTTACTTCCTAGACCAACTAAGATCCAAGCATTTTTTAAATCTAAGCTGATCAAGCGATTCGTGACCTCCGCCAACTTGCCCCGATGATGTCCCATGCCAAGAAAAGAACCAAGTGACAATTTAGACGCAGCACTGAATCCTTCCTCCACCCTTCACGGAAAGAAAGGAAATCGTATACTTGGGCCAATAATCAATTACCAACATGGCTTTAAAAATTAAAAGGTGCTCGTATGTTATTATCTCAGGATTTTTTTTTCCTTCCAAATCTCTGAGGAATTTAGAAAGTGTTGGAACCAGCCTGAGCTTTGGTTTTCTCACTTACGGCTGGAGGTAAATTGCTTGCCAAGCTCACATGGTGATCCATGCAGCCTGGAGGGGACGGAAGCCCATGGAAAAGTGTGGTCTAGGTAGCTCAGGAAGATCATTTCAGCTGAATAACCAATGTTTAATATATAAATTCTAAATATTTATTGAGAATATAACATTTGCCAGATTGCTCAGTGCTAGGGAAGCAATTGTCACGACCATTGTGAGCTGTAAATGACCACCTTCGACTGTGTCACCTGAAAGATACATGGACATGTCAACAGGGTGGAGAAAATGTAGACACATGGAGACAGGAGCTGATACATATCTTTCCCTTTTTTTCTTCTCTCTGTTCTGAGTTTTTGGGTGGTTGTTGTTTCATTTCACTCCAATTATAGGAGCTCTAAATGACTGCCTTGAATATCTATTTTGAAAATCCGTATCACCTGTCCCTAATTTCAGAGCACCATCAATCTGTTTCTTTAAGAATCATGTGCCAAAAAAAATTAGTTTAATTATATGGTGTTTTCTTCAGTAATTTTCCTTAGCAGTACATGGGATTAGAACTATTTTTTTCCTGCTGCTCTGCTCCATTCTTCATACTATTGTACCCACCTCACGTCCCGAGGTCCCATCTCATTAGATGCTACAGCTCTGTGTGCAGAGAGTTGGCATTATTATGATTGGAACATTATTTATTCCTATTAAACAAAAGGTGGTTTTATGTAAGTGTTAAAACATTATTGCTTTTTGACTCCCTCGATCCATCAACTACCAGCTTGTGCCGTATGGCCTGGTAGGGAGTAATCATATGTTAACATTGAGCTCTGGTGTACACAGAAAATGAGACCAGTATTGGTTGTCTTTAAATGTTAGAAACGTGTTCCCTTCTGATGGCCGTTGCTTCCCAGAACACCAGCGAGGAGGAAGTAAACAGAGAGCTTTCTTAAATCCTGCGCATGTACAAAAAACTGTCAGAAGCCTAAGCTTCACTCTCCAGCAGGTCAGGAGCCAGAAACTTGGGGGCTTTGCCAAAGCTTTGTGAGAATCTAAGGGAAAAGATGCTGCATTAATATCAGCAGGACATGGCCAGAGAGAAGTGGATGAGGCCTGACTATAATCCCCAGACAAGCAAACTGGTCAGCTTCCCCTGATCCAAAAGATATCCTTAAAAGACACCTTTTCACCTTCATTTTTGCCTTAGAGATTCATTTCTTGAACCTAATTCTAAAGACCAACAACTCATTTTCATTATCTTTTTAATATTTGAATATGTTCAGGCCATTGTCATGAATAACTAATACTGACGTGAATAATTATGGGAAACAACGTCAGGCACCATCAGGAACCTGGAGTCCTAGTCTTGCGGTGACACTGAAAGAATACCAGAGTGACATGAGACATAAGGCTGGTGTTTCCCATTGTGTGGTCCCCAGTCAGCATCATTGACTCAACTGCGAATGCATTACAGATGCAAATTCTCAGGCCCTTGACCTACTGTAGCAGAAACTTTAGGGGTGGGGTCTAACAATTTGTGTTCTAGGTAAAGTATGAGAACCAGTGCTCTAAGAAATAAAGTTTTCTGTGACTCCACTTTACAAAAGGAGGGTGTTTATCTAGTTGGTATTTCAGATGTATCTTATTCTAATACATAATTGATTTTGTAACATTTTAAAGGGAATCAAGTATCTTGAGCACAAGTACATGGTGCATAGTAGGTGCTCATGGAAGGAGATGGTTACAAGATGATCTCTTTCCTGATCTGAAAAAACTCACAGCTTAATAGTGAAATATTGCAACATTGTGACCATTTGCTTATACCCAGGAGAGCCAAGAAAATGTTCCAAAGGAAATGTACATTTCACATGGCTCTTGAGAGTGAGTTCATCACAGAGTGGGAAAAAGCCAAGAATACAACAAATACAAAGAAATTAGGTATGGAAAAGCTTTGTGTTGGGGGATACAAAATAGAATGCAGTAAGGCAATAATAATAATAATAATTCCACTCAAAATTTGGTTAAGGAGGATTGTGTATATTCCCCAGACTTATGTAGCCAGTATAAATTTGCAACACAAATTTGGATATATGAGAAATATCACTTTTTTCCCCTTTAAAGCAAATCATATTTGACTCAAGCTTCCATTCCATGAGGCTGGCAAGAGATTCAGTAATCTCACTCCTGTGCATACCTGTCCCCTTCCTTCAAAGATGGGCAAACATTCAAGAGACACTGGGCCAAACTGGGTATTCTAAAAAGCTTTAGGTCCATATTACTTCTCTCAAGTACAATGATTCTCTGGTTATTGTGCCTCCTAGAGCAGAAAAGTCTTTGCCAGGACTGGGAACCCCAGCGCCTAAAACGTCAGTCTCTCTCAGAGGTCAAGAAATTGCCATAAAGCAGTATATTTCTTCTAATCTAGGGATATGAATCCTCTTCCCCACAAAATCTCTCCTCCTTCTTGCTGCCTTTTAGGATACTCACCCCAAGGGGCACTTGGGTGACTCAGTCAGTTGAGTGTCCAACTCTTGATTTCAGATCAGGTCATGATCCCTGGGTTGTGAGACCAAGACCCACGTTGGGCTCTGCTCTGAGTGTGGAGCCTACTTAAGGTTTTCTCTCTCTCTCTCTCTGTCTCTTCCTCTGCCCTGCTCATCCTCTCTCTCTCTCTGTAGATAAAAAGTAGTAATAACAACAACCACAAGAGACTCACCCATTTCTGGAGCACCTTATATAATTTCAAATATTGATCAGAGGTTAACTGTGAGCAGCTTCTGTGAGGGCTTGCTGTGGAAAAATGACAGAAGCAAAAAATGTAGAGAAAAACATGTGAATGCAGTTATATGTTTAAAAACAAAATTAGAGGGATTGAGTACTTTTTGATATCTGGAATACATAATGGTATTCCACAAAGTGAAATGAAGATATAACTACATATTCCAAAGAACTGTTGTTTTGATCATCTGAAGAGGAATCAATGAGCTAGAATCTTTCCCCTATTAGTTCATGGCTTTGAAATAGATGATAATGTTGTATTGATAAGAGCCCCGCAACTGAATTTATCTAACCAAACTCAAATGTCCTTTAAAGCACTACAAGGCATCTCAAGGAATAAGTAGCTAGGTTTTCTCCAGGAAACAATAAAACATAAACCATACTTCTGGGATGCAGGCTTGTTTTCTGATAGTTTCAAGAAAAGTCTTGGCAAGGTACAGAAGGATCGTCTGCGGAAGAAAGGTCTGCTCTGTAGGATGTTTATCCAGTTGTGTGAAAGGGAGATTCATGCCATTAGACATAAATCACTTGATTTGCTAAATGCTAAATCCTCACATTCAGGCCACTTCACGGTCCCTGGTCCTTCCTCTTCAGAAAAATTTAAAGGGATAACCATTTTTCTTAGTCCTAGCTTTACAATAACCAACGAATTTTCCCTCTTAACTCTAAAACAAAACAAAATACACACACACAAAAGTGTTTCTTACTGTATCTCCCTATTGCGTTCCCATATACCCTAGGAAATTAATCCGGGATGGAGACAGGAGGGAGACAGAACATTCAGGGGGAGGCGGACATTCACTTAGGAAGTCTGGATGCTTCCTTGAAGAATCACTGTAATTCTGGTCTTCCTTTGTGATTTCTTATCACTGTTCGAATACATTTCTCGTGCCTGTTCTTTTTAAAGAAAATTAACAAGTGGTGTTTTCTTCAGTTTTCAATGAAGCAACACATATTGACTATCAAGTATTGAGGAAATTCAGAAAAGCAAGCACAGGCATGTATAAATACAAAAACCATCCATAATTATAATTTCTTCTCTCAGAATTAACCACATTTGGTGTTTAGTGTACCAGACTTTTTTCCCTGAATGTGACACATGCACACACAATCGCCCATTTTACCATCATGTCATCACTGAGACTTAACCACTGTGGAAAGTATACATAGATGTCTGATACAACTCTACTTGCATACACACCCACTTTAGAACATTGGAAATCGAGGCTCCTGGGTGGCTCAGTCGGTTGAGCGTCTGGCTTCGGCTTAGGTCATGATCTCATGGTTCGTGGGTTCAAGCCCTGTGTCTGGCTCTGTGCTGATGGCTAGCTCAGAGCCTGGAGCCTGTCTTCGGATTCTGTGTCTTCCTCTCTGATTCTCCCCTACTCATGCTGTCTGTCTGTCTGTCTCTCTTACACACACAAAAATAAATAAAACATTTAAAAAAAGAAAATTGGAAATCTACTCAAGATATGCAGTTGCTACTTTTTTCCACTTATACTGTATCATGAATATGTTCTAAAGCCCTTGCTAGTTTCCTTGAGTTAAATGATGTAAATAGAACGTAATTTACTTAATCCCCCATTGTCTTCAGATTTTCTATTATTATCACTATAACTAACATTGTTTAAGACAAGTCATTTACACATGTCTAATTTATTCCTTAGGATGAATTCCAGAAATTTCATGGCTGTTTGAATGCAATTTTTAAGTATATTTAATGCACGTTTTAAGTGTATTTGAACAAAAATGCATTTGGAATAGGATATATCAATATACATTCCTAAGAAAAATTTGAATACTATGTTTCTCCATTCACACAAACACCAGGTATTATCTTTCTTTACTCCTGAATAACTGATAGTTGAAAATGGATATAATTGTTTCTGTTGCATTTAAAAGGTTACAAGAAGATTGAACTTTTTGTCAAAATGTTTCATTGTTGATTCCTGATTTTCCTTTGATGAATTGCCTCTGCGTGTCTTCAGTTTGACTCACTTTAGCTTTACCTTTTTCTAGTTGACTATATTTAAGTAAACTAACAAAATATTGGCAGCAATAAATATGGTTCTGTAAGCCATGCTGGTTAATGGACTGCCTAAGAATTTACTTTTCTACCTGGGAGTGAGGAACTTGGGACTCCTCTGGCTACTTGGTATCACCTAGAGGTGAAAAGGAACATATTTTGAAGTTTCAAGGAGAGAAAATATCCTGTAGAGCTTTCTGTTCTAATACCTTAAATTGAATACATTTCCTTATGTTTCTATTGGAGTGTAGCCCTCTAATCTCATCTCCAGAAAACAAGCAAACATGACCTAGACACTCTTGGAAAATGTGACCAGAAATCTCAGTTTCTGAGTTTTGTTAGTTTCAAGCTGTTCCCTTAACATTTTTAGATTGCCTCTGTAACTTCTTTTCCTTTTGAGAATATGTGCTCGAGGATATATTTTACCAAAAAGGAGGAGATGAGCAGAAGTGAAAATGATTTTTTCCCCTGTACTAAGCTTCTGCTATTTCTCCTTCTTGAATTATGGTGCAATTTTGCCATGCGAAGTGATTCTTGGTTCCATTTTTTTTCTTGGATTTCTGTGTCACAAGACTACGGTATCAAATATTTAAGGTCCTGTATATCCATGAATAATAGCACAGCCGATGAGATACAATGACCTTTTCAGTATTCTGTATTGTGACTAGCTATAGTCAATCCATTCATTTCATTCTTTTATGACCTCCCTGAGCTTGAGAGCAAAGAGTGAAATGGCCATCCGAATCAAAATACGATGTGCCAAAAGGTCAAAATAGTAAAGTACACTAGTATATTTCATAGAATATATTAAGGCATTAAAATCCTAATATCCTGCCTTGGTGCCAGAATCTGTAATGGGAAAAGAAAATGGCAGTTTAGGAATTTGCCCTTGTGAAAACTGGAATGAATCCAAATGGGTAATGACTATTTCTCATCTTAATTACAGTGAAATTTTATTTCCTATATTCAAAAGTCTATATATGGAGTTACATTTTTTAAAAGCATATGTGTTGGGGGTTTGTTGACACATAGAATCTCACCATTGAAGGTGAGAGAACTTGTCTCCTCTTTAGCTCCGCCATATGGTACATTATTCCTTATAGTTTCCCACATCTTTCTAATTTCATCTCACTCTTAGGAAAAAAAAAGTATGTTTACCCGTGTATCTGAAGATAGATATACAGAGACAGACAGGTAAATAGAAAGACAGAAAACACCATTGGCTTGGCTCTCTTATTTCTTGCCTTTGCTTTTTATACGTGATAAAAAAATTTTTACTTAATTTCATTAAGGATACTCCAATACAGTGCCATAAGGTCAGAAAACGAGCTCAAGAATGTTATTTTCATTTATTTCTTCTCATCTTGTGAGAACTGAAATCTTAGCATGTTTTTATCTATGAGTATTTCAACCAAAAAGATTATATCAAGTGTTGAGCCAGTTCTATAATGGCTTAAAGGAAAAAATTATCTATCAACTAGATGTTGTAAAATTAATTCAGAAAAAAATGCTATCAGACTCATGCTGAAATTTATAGTGAATCAGAAAAGTGTGTTAGCCAAATTGTTTTGTGTTTTCTTCCCAACACTACACACACACACTCACACACACACCTACAGAAATACAAGAGGAAATACACTTGTTTTGTTAATTTTATAGAGTCAAATATTTGCAAATTAAATTTTATTTGAAACAGCAAGGGAGGACTGGGGAAAGAGATTCAAGATTATAATTGATAAAGGAAAAGTACTTACTAAGCTTTTCTTACCAAAGTTCAATATTCTATTTTAAATAATCTATAATTAAAGATTATGCCTAGTTTCAACTTTAATTTTTAAATTCTACCAACTTTAAGCTACTTGTGGAAATACTAGTCTGAACCAATATTATGGCAAAGAATAGATAAGTAATACCTTTTCTAACACATTTAATGTAGCACATGCTTATTACCATGTAAAACCTAGGATAGTTTTGCTGCGTACCCGTATGATAGAAAAAAATAAGCACCTTTAGGTTATTCATATTGTCAAGATCATGAACTTTCTTTTTGATCCCATTTAAGGCCATTTTGATAAATTGCAAAGGTTTGTGGTCACTAATGACAGTATCAAATTACCCAGCTGGTGGGAATGGTCTGACTTCTCTTTGCATAATCTTCTGACTCTCACTTGTATAGTTAACGAGCTCATTTTCTTCTGCCGTCCTTGTTGCCGACTAGACCACTGGACCTGGCAAATTGTGCAAAGGGAGAGTTTAGAGGAGTAAGTATTTTTGTGTTGTGTTACTTTCCTTCACATGTACAGAGTAATCTGCATACGCACACCATACGTTTCCACAATTAGCCTGTTTTAGGGATGTGTATGTTAATTTACCTACTAGTAGAAAGGCAATGACCACAGCAAAAAAAACAAAAAAAACAAAAAAAACAAAAAAACCCCCACAAAAACAGAGGAAGAAAAATAATAGAAAATCTTCAGGGATACACCTGAACTCCATATCACTAAAAGGGAACATAGAAGTTTTGAAAAGCTGGCCACATGCCCTTGAAAATAGGGTCTTCTTGGTTTGTGGTATCACTTTATGCAATTTACTTTGCACTTTCATGAAATAGGATAATAGACATTTTTCAGATAACTGGTGAATACTCCTTGATTACCACACTTTAAGAAAAATCAATTACCTGGCATGAAATCCTTAGAAAAATGCACTCCAGTTTCCTCTCCTTTAAACAAATTATTCTGTGAATAATGACTTTTCTTTTGAAATGTTAAGTGGTCACTGTGAACATGGCCGTGAGGCAAGAACACCTTTTGAAACCACGCAGACTGCTATATTTTGATTTTCTCACCCTGGAAATGTATAGAGATACCATCTTCTGTCTACACTCGAGATAGGGAAAGTTCTCTTTTGCCAAATGGTAGGATCCCTTCTTATTTTGTTTACTTCTTAGATCTTGGTCCTCTGACAGTGGTTGAAGTGTCCAACCTACAGATATGTGAAGAATTACTGTATAGCCCAAACTCCCAGGTACGTACATATTTTGATATCTCTAAAATATGTTCCTAAAATATTTATTCAATATATATTTATATATCAGGCTGAATGACGCTTAAGGAAACACAGAGAAAGGGGCTCACCTTTTCTTCTGCTGCCCTGACCTACTCACTTGTGCCCCAATTTTTGTATCTTGTTAAGCAGCTTTTGGTTTTTATTATAGAAAAGCAGGGTGAGTGAAATGCCCAGATACCCATTATTTACACTTAACAATTGTTAACATGTTGCCATATTTGCATAATCTATTTTATTTTGCCACTGTATTTTAAATTAAATTACAGACAGAAGTCCACTTCAGTCCTCTATATTTCAACCTAAGTCTTCATAAAATAAGGAAATTTTCCTGTGTAAACACAAAATTGTTAATACACCTCAGATGATTAAAAATATTTTAAACTGTCATCTAACAGGCTGCAATTACCCAGCTGCAGGGTCCCTTTAACGGCGGCTTAGAGATGGATCATCTGTTATTACTCAAACCTGCATTTTGGATTTAGACTCTAACACTCTGAGGTCAACCCACCCTCTCAAAATCATCCCAGCTACCAGAGTGATTCTGGTGAGTGAGATGGTCTCCATTCCATTACAAACTCAATGGCCTAGCCTCAATAGCCTAGAGTAGTGTAGCTGTGACCCCCCTCCAGACTTCTTTCTCTTTGTCATCCTAACGCAGTGTAGGTTTTAAAGGAGAGCCCTCATTTTGTTTTGGGGAAAAGAATCCCCAGAACTCAGGGCTGTGACTGGTGTTTAGGAGACTGGGAAATGAAATGGGGACAAAGACATATGCTGTGATCGAGTTCATAAAGTGGAAAGAATGCTAAAATATTTAACATCTGGGGGCACCTGGGTGGCGCAGTGCGTTAAGCGACTGACTTTGACTCAGGTTTTGATCTCAAGGTTTGTGAATTCAAACCTGGCATCAGGTTCTGTGCTGACAGCTCAGAGCCTGGAGCCTGCTTCAGATTCTGTGTCTCCCTCTCTGCCCATCCCCTGCTTGCTCTGTCTCTCTTTCTTTCTCTCTCTCTCAAAAATAAACATTTAAAAAAATTTTAAACATTCAACATCTGTGAAACAGACTCCTGCACAGAGAATTCTAAGCTTTATAATTCAGGTACTTAAATAAACCACAGTATGAATCTTAGATTTTTGGTCAAAATGAGTTTAACAGCCTCTGTTACCTGAGTAGTTCACTCTGCTGTTCTACCTCTCTGGCAGCAGTTTCAGTGTTTTTACTGGATCTGAAACCTTGTGCCCCAAATGTTAACTATAGGCATTAAAGGTGGTCATGAATCAAGGCTAAGACAGAGCATATCTTCAGGGCTCTGTGCCCTAAGTACGCTGGGAATGGACATTACAATTATTATACACATTTATTCCTGAAGGGAATATGAATTTGGAAGAGCAGAAACTGCTACCAAGACCCAGGAGGAAATGATAAAACATCCTTTTTCATCCATAGGAAAAAAGCTGATGTTCACACTAAAGATTTCTAAGAAGTATGCTAATCAAAATAATTATAGAACTATACTCATTTGTGAGGATGATATTAAAGTCTATGTCTTACTGATGACAAATAGGAGGTATTTTTCCTGTGAAAACAAATTATTCCACAGTGGCGACTCTCAACCACAGAGTTGCCTTATCTACTGAAGGGTCAGTGGAAAGGAAACTGTGTGGGAAGGGCAATCCATCAGGAGGGTAGAATAGTGAGCATAATTTGCAGGCTGTCTTAGTACAGAAGTCGAATGAATGACGATTATAATGAAGATGCAAGTCCTTACAAACATTGTCCCATCAGGAAAGTCAGGATGAAAAGAATGTCATATATTATTCTATAGAAATTCAAACAGGATCAGCATTGCCCTGATTATGTTTAAAATCTAGTCTTGCAGCTTACTAGTTGTGTAATGTTGAATACATTACTAAAACTTTTTAATATCTCAGCTTCTTCCTCTGTAAAATGGAGTCTACCAAAAAAGTGGTTGTGAAGATTCATTAAATTAATATAAGAAAGGATCTTTTAGGGGTGGCTGGGTGGCTCAGTTGGTTCAACTCAGGTCATGATCCCAGGGTCATGGGATTCAGCCCGAAGCTGGACTCCTCACTGAGTGTAGAGCTGGCTTAAGATCTTCTCTCTCTCTCTCTCTCTCTCTGCTCCTTTCCCCCCACTCATGTACTCTCTCTCTCTTTTAATAACTACATACATACATACTTACATCAATGAAAGGATCTTTTGCAACACATGTTAGCTAATATCCATGTGGTTTCTTTTCGGGCGGAAGGTGGGTAGGTATCAGTTTGATATATCTGAATGGCTTCCTGGGACAGCCAGCCTCCAAGTTTACCCCAACAATCTTTACACCCTGGTGTTCATGGCCTTGTATAGTCACTTCCATATGGCATGAGGCCAACCTATTTAACACTAAGATACTATAATAGTGATAATGCATGACTTCCAAGGCTAGATAATGAAAGGCATCATGACTTCTGCCTTGTTCTCCCTTGGATCACTCTGGAGAAAGCCAACTACCAACATTGTGAGGACCCTCGAGACACCCTAGGGAGAGACCCCAAGGGCAAGTTGCTGAGGCCTGCCTCCTGTCAGCAACCATGCAAGGAAGCCGTCTTGGAAATTAATTCTTCAGTTCTAGCCAAACCTTCAGATGACTGCACCATAGGACAAATTCTTGAGTAAAATTTCATGAAAGATTCTTGGTCAGAATCACATAGCTAAGCCACTCCTGACTTCAGGACCCACAGAGATTGCCAGATAATAAGTACTTGTTATTTTAAATGACTGTGTATATGGTAATTTGTTAGGCAGGAATAAATACTAATATTCCCCTCATTTTATGCTACACTGGAAATGAATAAGATCCATGTGATCTTATTATACAATCAAAATTATGTATAACGATATTTTCAAGTTGACTGAGTCCCAATTTTATTAAAGGAGTTTGATATTAATATGTGGCAATACCTTTTCAGGAATAAACTACCTAATTTAAAAAGTATGTGGGAAGTAGGAAGATTGAGACCTAGGAAAACAGGTGGGTTGAAAGCAGTTTAAGTTGTGAGAGTAATGTAACAAAGAATCCGGAAAACCACTGATAAGTAGGAATTCTAATGATAAGATTTCTTCATGTTAGAACCTGTGATAGCACATGTCAGCCAGCTAGCCAAAATCATCTAGTTAAGAAGATTTGGTGGGGTGCCTGGATGGCTCAGTCAGTTGAGCATCTGACTTTGGCTCAGGTCATGATCTCGCTCGCCATTCTTGAGTTCGAACCCCGCGTCAGGCTCTGTACTGATAGCTCAGAGCCTGGTGTATACTTCAGGTTTGTGTCTCCCTCTCTCTCCCAGTTGTGTCGCCCCTCCCAGTTCACACTCTCAAAAATAAATAAACATTAAAAACAAAAAAGAAGATTTAGTGAAATAGATATTGACAAAGAATAATCCAAGGTTTACAGGTGCCTTGGTGATATGACATGTCCTCATTGCCTGTTGCTTCCTCTGGGATATGTACAATGGTTGTGAAACTCTGTCTTGGCTCCAGACACACTAGTGGGCTCAATCCATTACTGATAACTGAATGAAGGTAGTCTGTGCAAACTTTACAGAGCCCCTTCCATATCTCATGACTCTGTCAGGTGAAAGACCAGAATTGACACTCTTTCTTTACCCACAAGCCAAGAAATCTGAAGACTCACATGAATTTAAGCACACCAGGTAGCAGTCTGTTGTATACTATCATCCTGAAGAGATTTTTTAAAGACTTTATTTCTTTTTTTTTTTCTTTTCAAGAGAGAGAGCATGAGCAGGGGAGGGTCAGAGAAAGAGGGAGACACAGAATCTGAAACAGGCTCCAGGCTCTGAGCTGTCAGAGCTGAAACAGAGCCCCACATGGAGCTCGAACCCACAAACCGTGAAATCATGACCTGAGTTGAAGTCGGACACTTAACCAACTGAGCCACCCAGGCATCCTGTAAGACTTTATTTTTGAGGGCAGTTGTAAGTTTACAACAAAACTGAGAAGGTGGTTTAGAGATGTCCTGTGTATCTCCTGCCACCCCACATGCCTAGCATCTCCCATTGCTAACATCCTGCACGAGTGGTACATTTGGCGTTCTTATTTTGGCCATTCTAATGGGTGTATAGTGGTATCACACTTGTTTTAATTTGCATTTCCCTGATGACAGATGACGTGGATTGTCTTTTCATATGCTTATTTGCCACCTGTATACCTTGTCTGGTGAGGTGTCTGGTAAGGTCTTTGTCCCAGTTTTTAATTGGGTTGTTGGATTTCTCATTGAATTAAGAGCTTTTGTATATTTCTAATACCAGTCCTTTAGCAGGTGTGTGTTTTTTGCAAACGTTTTCTCCCAGTATGTGACTTGCCTTTCATTCTCTGGACACTATTTCATTTTCTGCAGAGCAGAAGATCTTCTGTCTTAATGAAGCCAGCTTATCAATTATTTCTTTCATAGATTATGTCTTTGGTATTGTATCTAAAAGTCATCACCATACCCAGGATCATCCACATTTTCTTACATGTTATCTTCTAGGATATTTATAGTTTTACATTTTATGTTAAGGTCTATGATATGGTTTGAGTTAATTTTTGTGAAAGATGTAAGGACTGTGTCTAGATTTAGTATTTTTTGTTTTTGCATGTGGGTGTCCAGTTGTTCCAACACCATTTATTGATGGTGCTGTCTTCACTGTATTGTATTGCCTTTGTTCCTTCACCAAATGTCCATTGACTATATTTATGCAGGTCTATTTCTGGGCTCTCTCTTCTGTCCCATTTATCTATTTGTCTCTCCTTTTGCCAATACCACACTATTTTGATTAATGTAGCAATCTTATGCCAAGGCTTAAAGTCAGGTAGTGTTAGTCCTCCAAATTGTTTTTCTCCTTCAGTGTTGTGGTAGCTATTCTGGTTCTTTTGTCTCTTCCTATCAAGTTTATAATCAGTTTGCCAATATCCACAAAATAACCTGCTGGAATTTTGATTGGGAGTGAATGGAATCTATGGACCAAGTTGGGAATAAATGACGTCTTGACAACATTGAGTCTTCTAATCCATGAACATACAATATTTCTTTCTTTTCCTACTTCTTTGCTTTCTTTCACCAGTATTATAATTTTGCTCAAATAGATCTCATACATATTCTGTCAGATTTTTACCTGAGTATTTCTCTCTCAGAGGGGCAGTCTGCTAATATATTTCATTTCACATTCCATTTGTCATCACTGGTATAGAAGAGAGCAACTGATTTTTGTATATTAACCTTGTATCCTGCAACCTTAATCACTTATTAGTTTCAGGAAGGTTTTTTTTTTTTTTGTCAGTTCTTTCAGATTTTCTACATAGATGATCACGTACAGATTTACTTATTCATTCCTCATATTTCTACTTGTTTCCTTTTCTTGTGTGGGTTCATTAGCTACAACTTCCAGTACAATGTTGAAAAGGAGTGGCAAGAGGGAAAATCTTCGCCTTGTTCCTGACTGCGTGGGATACCTTTGAGTTTCTTACAATTAAGTATGATGTTAGCTGCACTTTTTGTACATTTCCTTTATCAGGTTGAGGAAGATTCCCTCTCTTCCTACTTTACTGGCAGTTTTTATTATGAATGAATTTTGAATTTTGTCAAATGCTTTTTCTGTATCTAGGATATAATCATATTTTTGTTCCTTAGCCTGTTGATGTGATGGATTACATTAATTGGTTTTTTGAGTGTAGAATCAGCCTTGCATACCTGAAATAAATCCCACTTGATTATGGTAGATAATCACTTTTATACATTTTCAATTTGATTTGTTAATATTATGTTTAGAATGTTTGCATCTATATTCATGAGACATACTAGTTCATAGTTTTCTTTTCTTATGATGTGTTTGTCAAGATTTACTATTAGAGTAGTTCTGGCCTCATAGATTTAGGTAAAAGTAACCCCTCTTCTTCTATTTTCTAAAAAAGATTATAAAAAATTGGTATCAATTTCTTCCTTAAATGATTTGTTGAATTAACCAGCCAGGTATGGTCCTTTCTATTTTGGAAAGTTATTGATTATTAATTCAGTTTATTCAATAGATATAGATCTATTCAGACTATCTCTTTCTCTTCAGGTTAGGGTTGGTAGATTGTGTCCATCAAAGAAATTAGTCCATTTCACCAAGGTTATCAAATGTGTCAGCATAGTTTTGTTCATAATATTTTTTTATTATCCTTTTAATGGCCATGGAATCAGTAGTGACTGTGTATTTTACATTTTTGATATTAGTAATTTGTGTCACATTTGTTTCTTATTTGATTTGGTGAGGGTTTTATCCATTTTACTGATTTTTTTTCAAAAGAAGAGATTGGTTATACAGATTTTCTGTATTGATTTCCTGTTTCCAGTTTCACTGATTACTGCTCAAATTTTATTATATCTTTTCTTCTGCTTACTTTAGATTCTCTTGTTTTTTACTTTCCTAAGATGAGTGCTAATATAATTAGTTTCAAATATGCCTTCTTTTCTAATATATGTATTCGACGCTATCAATTTCCTCAAAAGAACTGCTTTTTTCTGCAGTCCACAAATTTTGGTGAGTTGTACTTTAAAATTTAGTTCAAAATACTTTTAAATTTCTCTTAGGATTGTGTCATTTACCCACATATTAGTTAGAAGTGTGTTACATACCTCATATTTTGAGTTTCTCCACCTATCTTTTTGCTACTGATATTTAGTTTAATATCATGTAGCCTATGAGTGAACCTTGCTGACTTTCTATTATTTGAAGTTTGTTAAGATGCATTTTCTGGCCTATCTTGATAAATGTTCCATGTGAACTTAAGAATGTATATTCTTCTGTTGTTAGATGAAGTAGTATCCACCTGACTGGTGGTAATCTTCAGTTCAGCTCTGTCCTTATTGCTTTTCTGCCTGCCAGATCAGTCAACAGACACAACAAAATTTTGCTGAAGTCTCCACCCATGCAATTCATCCATCTATTTCTCCTTGCTATTCTAGCAGTTTCTGCCTAATGTATAATAATGCTCTATTATTCGGTGCATACATATTAAGGATTGCTGTCTTCTTGAAGAATTTACCCCTTTTATCATTACTAATGACCCTCTTTATTTCTTGTTTATTTTCTTTTCTTTGAAGTTAGCCTACTCGGAAATTAATATAGCTATTCTGGTTTTCTTTTGATTAATGTTTGCATGGTTTATCTTTCTTCATCTTTTTCTTTTAATCTCCTTGTGTCTTTATATTTAAAGGGGATTTCTTGTAGACAACATATTTGGGTCTTTTTTTTTTTAAATCAGCACTGACAATCTCTTTAATTGGTGTTTTTACTTTAAAATAATTAAGATATATTTAGATTAATATCTATCATATTTATTGTTTCCTATCGTCATTGTTCTTTGTTTTGTTTGTTTGGTTTGGTTTGGTTTTTGTCTTCACTCTTTCTGCCTTCTCTGGTTTAAATTGAGCATTTTGTAAGATTCCAATTTCTCAGGGCACCTGGGTGGTTCAGTCGGTTAAGCATCCAACTTCAACTCAGGTCATGATCTGGCGGTCTGTCAGTTTGAGCCCCACATCGGGCTCTGTGCTGACAGATCAGACAGCTCAGAGCCTGGATCCTGCTTCAGATTCTGTGTCTTCCTCTGTGTCCCAACCCCCCTCACATTCTGTCTCTCAAAAACATTACGTTAAAAAATATTTTTTCAAGATTCCATTTTCTCTTTCATCGTATCAATTTTTACTTCATTTTTACAATTTTTAGTTGCCCTATAGTTGCCAAATGCACCAACTAATCCAAGTTAACTTCAAAGAGCACTGCACCACTTCACTGGTAGCAAAAGTCCTCATAACAGACTATTATAATTTCTCCCTTGCATTTCTTATGACATGTGACATTACTACATTTATGTCACTTATTTATAAGGTATGATCAATCACTGACTATACTGTCACTACTGTTAATTTCGAGAAACTTAACTCTGAGACCAATTAAGAATAAGAAAAATAAGCTTTATCTTACTTTTATTTATTCCTCTGGAATGCTCTTTATGTAGATCTAAGTACCTGACCTATATCATTTTCCTTACTTCCACAGAACTGATTTTATCATTTCTTGCAAGGGGGATTTCCTTCTGAAAAATTTCCACAGTTTTTACTTAATTGAGAAAGTTTTATTTCTTTTCTTTTTTTTTTTTTTGCATTTTTCAAGTATACCTAACATACCATGTTTTATTAGTTTCAGTTGCACAATATAATGACTCAACAATTCTCTGCAATTTCTCAGTGCTCATCAAGATATGTGTACTCTTAATCTCCTTCACCTGTTTCACATATCTCCCTGACCTCCCTTCTTGCAACCACCAATTTGTTCTCTGTAGTTAAGAGTCTGTTACCACCCAGGTGCCCAAATCAGTTAAGCATCTGACTTTTGAAATGAGCTTAGATTGTAATCTTGCAGTCATGGGATCAATCCCTGTGTCAGGCTCTGCACTGAGCCTGGAGGTTGCTTAGGATTCTCTCCCTCCCTCTCTCTGTTCCTCCCCTGCTTGTGCGCTCTTTCTCTCACTCTCTCTCAAAATAAATAAATAAGCTTTAAAAATATTTTTTAAAGTCTATTTTTTAATTTTCTTGTTTGTTTTGTTTCTTAAATTTCACATGAGTGAAATCAGATGGTATTTATCTTTCTCTGACTAACTTACTACACTTAGTAATATACCCTCTAGGTCCAACCATGTTGTTGCAAATAGCAAGATTTCATTCTCTTTTATGACTAATAACTCCACTGCATTTATAGACTACCTCTTCCTTATCCATTTATCAATTGATGGACATTTGATCTTTTGATTTGTTATGTCATCTTCTATTTCTTTCATCAACGTTTTATAGTTTTCGGAGTATAAGCATTTCACCTTCTTAGTTAAGTTTATTTCTAGGCATTTTAGTAATTTTCGTGCAATCATAAATAGAGTTGTTTTCTTAATTTCTCTTTCTGCTATTTCATTATTAATGCATAGAAATTCAACAGATTTCTGTATATTAATTTTGTATCCTGCAACTTTAATAAATTTAATTTATCAGCTCTAGTAGGTTTTTAGTGGTCTTTAGATTTTTCTATATATAGTATCTTATCATATGCAAATAGTGAACATTTTACTCTTCCTTACAAATTTGAAGCTTCATTTCTTTTTTGTGTCTGATTGCTATGGCTACAACTTCCAGTATTATGTTGAATAGAAGTAGTGAGAGTGGACATCTTTGTCATATTCCTAACCTTAATGGAAAAGCTGTCAGGTTTTCACCACCTAGTAGGATGTCAGCTGTGGGTTTTTCATTTATGGCTTTATTATGTTGAAGTAGAGGCTTATCAATTTTGTTTAACTTTCCAAAGACACAGCTCCTGGTTTCAGTGATCTGTTCTATTCTTTTTCTAGTCCCTACTCTTTATCTCCTTCCGTCTGCTGACTTTGGGATGTTCTTCTTTTTCAGGCTCCTCTAGGTACAGTTTAAGTCATTTATTTGAAATTTAACTTGCTTCTTGACATAGGCCTGAATTGTTATAATCTTCCTTAGAACCACTTTTGTTGCATCTCAAAGATATTGGAGAGTTGTGTTTTCATTTTCATTTGTCTTGATGTATTTTGACTTCTTTGACTCCATGGCTGATCTATTCATGATTTAGTAGTCTATTATTTAAGTCCATGTATTTATGTTCTTTCCAGATTTTTTATTGTGATTGATTTCTAGTTTCATACGGTTGTGATCAGAAAAGATGTGTAATTTAGTGACTTTACTCAGACTTGTTTTGTGGCCTAACACTTGATCTATTCTGGAGAATATTCCACACGCCATTGAAGATAATGTACATTCTTCTGTTTTTGGATAGAATGTTCTTAATCATCTATTAGGTCCATTTGATCCAATGTATCATTCAAAGCCACTGTTTCCTTATTGATTTTCTGTCTGGATGATCGATCCAATGATATAATTAAGGTGTTAAAGTCTTCTACTATTCTATCACTGTTAATTTCTCCTTTCATGTTTGTTAAGAGTTGCTTTATGTATTTAGGTGTTTCCACATTGGGTGCATAAATATTTATAATGGTTATATTCTCTTGTTGGATTGTTCTTTATATCATTATATAGTGTTTTTGTTTCTTGTGGATGGAGCAGATCTGCAGGAAAATCAGGGGAGAGATTTTCAGTGTTAGAAAAGCGTGGAAAGTGTTCCTGCTGTTTCTCACATGTATTCATCTGTCTAGGGTTGGCGGTGTGTGTGTGTGTGTGTGTGTGTGTGTGTGTGTGTAGAGAAATGGTGCCTGCCTGCTCTTTCACTCTTGGGGAAGTTTCCTAAAGATCCCTGCCCCTCCAGCACATGTTCTGAGATTAATAAATAAGTCTCCTTCACATATGCCCCAGACACTCTTCAAACAGCTTCTTTTTTTTGTTTGTTTATTTATTTTTGAGAGAGAGAGAGAGAGAGAAAATATAAGGGGATAGGTAGAGAGAGAGGGAGACACAGAATCCAAAGCAGGCTCCAGGCTCTGAGCTGTCAGCACAGAGCCTGACGAGGGGCTCAATCTCAAAAGCTATGAGATCATGACCTGAGCCAAACTCAGTTGCTCAACCAATTGAGCCACCCAGGCATCCCCAAACTACAACTTCTATGTAGTATTTCAGCAGGGTTGTGAATGCTGGCTCTTTAAATGTGAGGACTCAGTTTCCTCTTGTTCTCTGGCTCTCCCAGATCCAAGCCTGCTGATTTTTCAATTACTCAAAGTTAAGTCCCACTGGTTGTAAAAACCTGCAGAATTAAGCCCCACTGTTTTTCACAGGCAAACATTTTTTGGGAATTCATCTTAGTACAGGTCCCTTGTGTCTGTGGAGGCTGCTATGGTGTCCGATTCTCCCTCTCCTTTGCTGTAATGTCCTTTCTGCTTGTGGTTAGTCTTGCCTGTAGTTTTGTTCCTGGCAAAACTTTGCTCCTCCTACTTTTTCTGTAATGTGTCCTCTTCTCTACAATTAACTGTGGAAAGTCTGTTCTGCCAGTCTTTTGGGGCCTTTTCTGGCTTGGATGCACTAATGTATCTGTGATTTAAGTGTGCTATGGAACAAGATGAACTTAGGGTGTTCCTATGCTGCCATCTTCCTAGAATCTCCCACTTTTTTAAAAAATTGGAGTATTGTTGACACAGTGTTACATTAGTTTCAAGTGTACAACATAGTGATTCGACAACTATACATTATGCTATACTCGCCTTAAGTGTAGCTACCATCTTTCAACATACAACACAATTAAAACACCACTGACTATATTCTCTATGCTGTACTTTTTATCTCCATGGCTTATTCATTCTGTCTCCTTCACTTTTGAAGTATAGTTTTGCTGGGTACAGACTTCTAGATTGGTGATGTTGTTTTGTTTTTCTCTTTTCAACATTTTCAATAGCTCATCCGACCTTCTTCTTATGAGCATCATTCTTGAGAAGTTTGATTTAAATCTTCTCCATGCTCTTCCATAGTTAAGATGTTCACTCTCCTTTCCCTCCCAGTCCCTCTAGCTTCTTTCAAGATATTCTTGTGTCTTTGATATTGCACAGTTGAGTATGGCATGCCTTTGGATAGTTGCTTTGGTATTTATCATGCATGATGTGATCTGAGTTTCCTGGATTTGAGGTTTTTCATCTTTCATTAATTTTGAAAAATTAATTTTGAGTTGCTATTATCTCAAATATTTCTTCTGTTCCTTTTTCTCTCTCTTCTCCTTCTAGTATTTTCATTACACATATGTTACACTTTTCATAATTGTCCCAGAGTTCTTTGATTTTCTAATATTTTAAATATTTTATTACCTTTGCTTTTACATTTTGGAAATCTCTATTGATATTTCTTCTAGCTCATTGATTCTTTCCTTGGCCATGTTCAGTACATTGATGAGCTCATCAAAGACATTCTTCATTTCTGTTGCAGTGATTTTGAAATTTGGTTGTTGTTGGTTTTTCTTAGTTCTTTCTTGGAGTTTCCACCCCTTTACTTACTTTACCCACTTGTTCTTGAATGTTGTCCACTTTTTCAGTTAGAGCTCTTAGAATATTAATCACAGTTGTTTTAAATTCCTGGTTTGATAACTGCAACATCTCTGTCATATGAGTCTAGTTCTAAATTTACTTCTCTGTCAACGATTTTTTTGTCTTTAGTATTCCTCTAATTTTTTTGTGAAAAACTGGACGTAATGTATTGGGTAAGAAGGATGGAGGTAAATAGACCTTTGGTATGAAGGTTTTTGTTTGTTTTTCTGGCCAGGAGTTTAGGCTGTGCTTAGACTGTTAGTTGTAGCTCTATGTGTCAGAAACTAAAACTCCCTCTGGAGTTCTTATTTGTTTTTTTCTTCTCTGTTGTCTTTTGGTTTTCCTAGAGATTTCTTCTTAAATAAGGTCTGAAATGGGCAATGTTTTCAGTTATATTCCTTATTATAATAATAAGCTATAAAGGGAAAGGAAGAATTCTGCTGTCCTTTTATTAGGTCCTAATGCTTTTGTGAGCTTTTTTGCCTCTGGGCACAACATTCACAAGTACTTCTCCCAGTCTTTTTTCCCCAATTAGTGGAAACAAGTTGTCTAGGGAGGACTAGAGTCAGGAATTACTTTCCCTCACATAGAAGCTAGAGTGAGCTACAGTTGGGTATTTCTCTTCCTCCAAGTTTGTTAGGCTCAGGTAAACCTCATTGGGTTATTCAGCTCTGGCAAAATACTTTCCTTCAAGAGCAGTCCTCTTTAAAAATAGAATGTTTCAGAGAACCTGGGAGGCTCAGTCAGTTCAGGGTCCAATTCTTGATTTGAGCTCAGGTCATGATTTCACAGTTCATCAGATTGAGCCCCACATGAGGCTCTGCACTGACAGCACAGAGCCTTCTTGGGATTCTGTGTCTGTCCCTCCCATGCTTGCACTCTGTCCCTCTCTCTCAAAAATAAATGAACATTCGAAAAAGGGGGTGCTCTGTGGAGTTTTTTAACCCTTGAATCTGTCCGCAGTGAACCTCAAACAACTCGTCAATTACAGTTAGAAGTTCCTGCCCCAGTACTATTGTTCTAGTGGGCATTTTTGCTCCAATAAACTATGACTCCCTGTTTCCACCTATTTGTCTTTTCAATTTGGGGAGCAGGAGTTTATCCTATAATCTCAATTATCTGATAGTTCTAAGAAGAGTTGATTATGTTCAGTTCGTTCAAGCCTTTTTTGTTGTTGTGAGGAATAGAGTGATGCCTTCTAAGCTGCTTACATAGTGGATGGGAAGCCTGAGGTCCTGAAGCATTTTGAATTGAACCAGAAGAAAGGAAGCACCTCCAGTAGATACTTCATGAGCAAAACCGCCCAATCCCAACTACATTCTATACTGGCCCATCATTGGTATTCTCTACATCTGAGACTTTCAAACCTCTTAAAAATTATTTAGTAAGAAAGACAGATTTCAGGGGGCATAAAAACCAAACGTCAAACAACTAGGCTTGTAAATGTCTTATGAAACCTTTATTCCAAAACCAGATGAAGGAGAGGATACAGACCAAGGGCTAGACTTTGCCAAGACATAAAGGTCTAAGAGGAAGCACTACATTTAGACTTATCCTGGGCACATGCCAAAGGGAGATGATTAACACCAAGTCAACACTGGGTAGAGAAAATGTGTAGAGACCATACTAAGAAATGAAAACAAAAGAATTGAGTGCCCCATAGAGTTGTCAAAGAGTCTACTGACCTAGCAGAGGAGAAGAATAAACTGAGGGTTACAAAAGGAGTGACCAATGTCAATTCAAATGGAGAAGGGCACCAGGGAAGTTCCACAAATAATGCTATAAACATAGTCAGCCTGCCTCAATATCCTTCTTGTGTCCTGCTCAGTCTGGTTCAAAGGAACATGGTTATATCCTCTAAAGTTGTCAATGTCATCCGTCATGTTTCAAGAGAAGTAAGAAAAGCTGCTCACCCTCCCACTTCAAAACATTCTCTATTCTGATGCAATGGAGTCTGAAATTCTTCCTCTGTTAAGGAATTCTTAAAGTTTCCTCTTTCTCTGACACTTTTGAAAAACATAAATACTTCTGAAAGGACAAAAATATTTATTTTACCAATATTTTTATCGTGTGTTTATTAATGCCACACTCTTCACAACAGGAACTAGATTATGAAAATTGGGTACTCAGAGATCGTGAGAGAGAGGAAGAGAAGGAGGAAAAAGAGTTTTCAAAGTTGCCAATGCCTTACAAGTAGGGGAGGTTGGAATAAAATTTGATTTTTTTGGTTGCAAATTTGCACACAGATACATAAATGTATGTGCCTACATATACACACCCAGAAGTGGTCTCACTAGCCTTAAAATCCTATGACATTTTGTTTAACCCCTTATATATTACTTATTACTTACAAATACCTATTGCATATGATGTCTGTGTTTTATTATCCCTAATAGACCTTAAGCTCCTTAAGATGAAAAGTTGGGTCTTATTGAATTATGGTTGAATGAAACAACCCATTATTTACTTATATATTTATTTAGGCATTTTTATATGCAAGGCATGCAAAGTACTAGATCTAATATATCAAGGTGACTATTAATATTTCATGGTAACAATTCATTCACAGATGATTGCTATAGGAAGTAAACCCATTCATACACAGAGACTTAGAACTAGGTTCCGAATGCAACCAAAGGAGGTAGACTTGAGGACCATACATGTATCATAACATTGGAAAATGCCCTTAGAAATTCTTTTTAGTCCATTTCATGTACTCACTTAAAGGCAAGTTCAGTGCAGGAAAAAATAGTAAAAGATTCTCAATACGTCAGTGAAGTTTGCTAAATTTTACCAAGTCTCTTGCTGGTAATGAATTATATATGCATTACTTTGTAACTGGAGTCAACTGATATTAGAGAATGGATGGCTCTTGGAGCTTTAGAGATTCAAAGCAATTTGTCTGTTAAGTATTTTCTAATTTGTAGGGAGAGTCGCATCTCAATTTTATCAATTCAGTTTCAGCTAACTCACAAGCCAACAAGCTAATGGCCTCAAAGTCTTAAATATGTGCCTTATATGCCAATATTAATTGGTATCTTTGCAGTTTAATGTTTGTAAACACAGTTATAGGAGAATGTACCACCTTTAATTTAAATAATTACTTACGATGTTAATGCAGCACCATTATAACATCATAATACTATAATATACTTGTTCCTTATCTCTTTGTTTCTCTTTCTTTATTATATTGAGGTTTATCATATTTAAATATTATAATAATAGACCAGTCTATGATTGGGAGAATTATCATTCTAGACCAAGTTTGCATTAGCTACCAAAATACAGTAAATAAATAGATGATAGGTAGGTAGGTAAGAGAAAAAACAAAAAAAAACCAAAAAGACAAGTCTTTCCATCACTACTTTGCAATGCAGTACCTTTGGACAAGACACTACTATCTCCCTTACACAGATGAGAACCAAAGGGAAAGAGGGACCATCTTATAGCCTCTTTCCCTGGACTGGCTTGTTTCAGCCAGAACTCCTTGGGCCTCACAATAGTGACTAAATTATTATTACCATTATATAGCACCATTACTTTAGTATCTTCAGATCTGCCTGAATTAAAAATAAATTCTGGTCATTAAAAACATAAATTCTCTGGGGCACCTGGGCTCAGTCAGTTTGGGTCCGACTTCGGCTCAGGTCATGATCTCATGGTCTGTGAGTTTGAGCCCCACTTCGGGCTCTGTGCTGACAGCTCAGAGCCTGGAGTCTGCCTCACATTCTCTGTCTCCATCTCTCTCTGCTTCTCCCCTGCTTGTACTCTGTCTGTCTGTCTGTCTCTCTCTCTCAAACAAAACAAAACAAAACAAAAAAAACACATAAATTCTAGTCACCAAACAGAACCTACTGAATCAGACTTTCTCAGGGTAAATCATTATAACCTGCATGTGTGACAGACACCCCAGAGATTAATTCTTATTATCAGGAAAGATTGGGAAATGGTAATGGTTTCATTTTATTTAAAATTCATCTGAACAACTATCTGAAGTAAGAGATCAGTTCCTTCTGAACTATAGGAGCTGGAAGACATCAGGATGATCACAAATGAGAAAACTGACGTGTAGAGACAATAAATGCTTGATGAAGTTCACATAGCTAAAAAAGGAGCAGGACCACATATAAGCTGGCTCCTGCCCCCCTCCCCCACTTTTTTTTAAAATGCTACTCCACCAAATCTCAGTTGTTTTCTTCTTATACTGCTGGCCACATGGCTACTAGTCAAGATAAAAGTTTCAGATTAACACTGAAACCGAGTCTCTCTGCTATCTACTAGTATCTCCATTGTTTACACAGAGGTCTCTATCACTCTGGCTCTCTGAAGCCTGCCTTCTCCTTCAGTATTGTTCTTTCATGCCCAAGCCTCCTCTTTCCCCAATATCCATCCATCTGGCAACAATAATCAATGTCTTTGGATGGCCAGAAAGGCAGTAATCCAAGTCTGAGATATAGGATGTAAAAATCCCTGAGTGTTTAATGGAACTGAGCCCTGAAAACAGGACTCTCTGTGGCCTGAGGCAAAACATTTCACTTCTTTGGGGCCTCCAAATGAATTACTTTAATATGATCAGAGATTCTAGACCTAGGAGAATTTAGACCATCTGATCAAGTCTCTTATATTAGAAGAAGGGAAATTAAGATGCTAAAAGTTAATTTAAGTAATTCACATGAAATTATAAAACTAAAATGTATAAAGTAATAAGATTAAGGATATAATGCCTTTCTTTGTTTCTTGCCTAAACTGGATTCTTCTTTTCTAACTTCATGCCAATCAGGGAGTAATTCATTCTCTTTCTTGTGTAACTTCACCAAACCAAACTTTGCACCGAAAGCTTTATATAAATTATATCTCGTTAAACCCCAAGATGGCCTTTCAAACTATTTCAATCTCCAATTAACTTATAAGGAAACTGACTCACATATCAAAAACCTGTTACTTTTTGCAAAAACAAGAATAGAGTACACATTTAGTCAGGTTTTTTAAAATTATTATTATTCTTAGCCCCTTCTCAAGTAGCTGTCCCCTTTTAGCTCTAATTTTTGAAATGTATAAATGCTTCTAGAAAAACCATTTCAAATAAATAAATACTGGAAAAGAGAATCCACTTATGTATGAAGCTAAAAAGCAGAGCTAACGGAAAAGGTAATAGATAAATAACAAGAAAATCATAAATAAAGACAGCTTGATGAGCCTGAACAATGACCAGAATCAACAGAGTGAGATGGTGACCCCTAGGAAGAAGCTTACACTTAGGTGGTTGCACAGCAGATACACAAATATTAGATAAGAAATGCTAGAATGACTGTCCGCCTAAAATGTCAGGTGTATTTATAGGCTCAGGAAATAAAGCACCTAATATTTACCGGAATGTATGCTTCAGTGGGGAGTATAGAGGTGAAAAATGTGATAACACGTAGAACAAAAATCAAATAAGCCAATTCCAGCAACTGATAAAAATGAGAAAATAGGGTAATTTGGTACCAAGTGACTAAGAGGACCTCAGTAGCAAGAGCGATCAGGAAGTCCTTTGATGAGGAGGTAGTGTCTGCATTGAGTCCTGAAGAAGATGCAGGAAGTTATGCAAAAATATGGAAGGAAGTGTATGGTTCAAGCAAAAGAAATAGCAAAGACCAAAGGCTCAAAGATGGAGAAGATATTGGTATGTTCAAGGGACAGAGTGGGTGTTGAGTCTGAAACAACTGAGAGAATAACTATAAATGGATTTGGAGACATACAGAGGCTACATCATGAAGCACTTGGAGGCTATACTACGATTTTATTCTAGGCATAATGAAAGCCATTGCAGGGTTTTAGACTGAGTAAGAACATGCATGGATTTACCTTTGAAAATATCACTGTGGCTGCTTTTTGGAGAATGGTCTACAGGGAGATGAGATAGGAAGAGGGAGATATGGAAGCAGGCTCCTGCTTGAGTTTCATAAGGTGATGGTCTCTGGGACTGTGTATAGCAGTAGAGATAGTGAGACGTGGGTGAGATTCAGTTATGGTTTGGCAGAAGAGCTAGTAGGACTTAACTAATACACTGAGTCTAAAATATGAAAGAAAGAAGAATCAAGCATTACTAACTCCTAGATTTATAGCCTGACCATCTAGGCTGTGATGGTAGTACCATTTCTTAAGGTGATGGGTTAGTATGGACAGAGATGGAGGATTGCAATTGATAGTTCTGCTTTGGCCATATTCAACTTGAGATGCCTATTAAATAGCCTCGCAGCAATTCTTCACCTCTATTAGTTGGCTATTTTGGACTTGAGCCCTTGAGAAATGTTTGAGTGTAATTATTGAAAGTTCAGAAGAATACATATAGTACCGTAAACAATGAGATTAGTTGTAATCACCTAATGAGAGAGTATAGATAAAGAGGATCAGAAGGCTGAGAGCTGAGACTGAGGTCCTAAGGCAATGCTAACAATTAGAGATTTCATAGATAACACGAAGCTATGAAGACTGAAAAGTGCACTTGGTGAAAAAAGATGAAAACCAGGAGAGCACTGTGTCCTGGAAGCAAAAAAAAAAAGTGTTTCAGGATGGATGGAATCATAGATCACATGAACTACTGTAGAGGACAATAGCAAAATGATGGAAAACTATTATTTCCAGGAAAAATGTATATTAATGGTGCCCTTGTTTAGAACCGTTCACAAAGAATGACCAAGCCTAAAGTCCAATTGGAAGGGGTATGTGTAAGAAACAAAACGTGAGCTGAGTATATGGAGAACACAAATTTAAGGGACTCATGATTCTTTTCTGTGAATCGAAGCATAGCAATAGAACCCTTAACTGCAAGGTTAGATGAGGGTAAGGAACAATACTTTAAAAGACATTTTTAAAAGATATTTTGAAGGAATCAGTAAAGAGTGGAAGTTTGATCATTCAGGAGAGAAAGACTTTAATTGCAGAAGTTAAATCCTTAAAATGGTAATAATGGATGGAATTTTGGCACAAGTCAACTTGGTCTTATGTAAGGGTATTGTTTATCTATAATAAGGGAAACTATAATAAGGATACTAAAATAAGGGAAACAACACAGTAGGGTGGTGGAATTTGCAGCCAAGATGATTTTCATTGAATTCCATTTACTGTGTGCAAGGTTATCAGGTTAGACACTATGCAAGATTTGAGAAGTCATGAAACTGTCACTTCAGAAAGTAGGTAGATAAATTTAATAGGAAAATTTAGCAGGGTTGTCTCTGTCACTATTGAGATTCCTTTTGATAGAGTGGACATAAATTTAAAGTATGTCCAATCAGTAAATTTTCTCTGATCGTTGAGCTTCTCATTCATAGGTGCAAAATAAAAGGGTGGCTGACCTAATCAGGGTTGGAATATTCCAGATGAGTAGAATGTCAGGGGATAGAGGACAGAGAGTTTAGAAGGTGTGAAAGAGAACACAGGGCTGAAATAAAGAATCTAGGTTTCCAGGGGAAATGAGGACTGGTGTGATTGATGGATAGTGCAAAAGTGTTAGAATAAAAATTGCAGGTTTTCTCTCCAACTTCTCTCCAATTTCTATTGGAGAATTGTTGGAATAAAAATATTAGAGCAAGCTGGAAGAAGATAAGTTGATAATCAGAGATTATTGAAATGTTAGAAACTAACATTTTGGAAGTAGTATAGGTGTAGGAAATGGTCATGGATCCAAGAGGGATTCAAAGAAAATATGAGAAGCAAGTAGATGAAGGTTCTAGGAATTTAGGGGTGGGATGTATTATATATTTGCATGAGGCAATCTCAAAATGTCATAGTTATGGAGAGAGAAAGAAGAGCTGGATGTTCTATGAATAATGGGAGCAAACAAGCTATCAGTAGTTGACAGTATGGAAGTGAAAGCTAAAAAAAAAAAATCTAGTGAGTTGAATCTGAAAAAGCAAGTATAGGAAGGAGACGGAATGATTTTCAAGTAGTGCTAGGGAATAGCGAGACATTTGAGTTATGTGGAGTGTAGAAATAAAAATAGCCTCCACTCAAGAAGTTACAGAGATATAGGATCTTTAGTGCAGCCACACTTCAGCAAAGCAGGAAGATAAAGGGACCATTCAAAGAAGGGGGAGAGAACAGAAAGAGATATGTTCGTGATAGTGATTCCAATGATACTGAAGGATTAGAGCAGTGAGGGATTGGGAGTTAGGATGAGATCAGCGAATGTAAACAATTACAAGGGGATAATCATTTGTACTATGATGCATGATAATGAAACTTGGATTTCTGTTGACATTTGTTGTAGGTACAGTGGTTTAATTCTGGAAATCAGAAAAGGAATTGAAGACGTTGAGGCTGTGCTGATGGTCCCTGGGAGGGACGGGGGGCAGAATTCAATTCAGCAAAATGTGGAATAACTAGAGACTGAAAATGTGAGTTTCTTGAGTGAAAGAGCTGGTTTACCCCATGCACAGAGGTGACTGGATGATACAATTTTGTTTGAGAAATAGGTCAAAGATGGGGAGGTTAGAAGTGACTACCAGATCAATAAAAGCTAAAAACATGACTTCACTAAACAGAAAGAGAAAAAAAAAGATGTATTCTTTGACTGCATCAATAAAAATTCATTGTCCAGAAAAAGTGAACATATCCACTGGAAGTAGAATATATCTAGAGCACCATGGCTAATTCTGGGTTTCATCCTTAAAGAATACTGTTGGCAAGTAAATTTCTCTCCCCAGATCTCTAAGGTGTGGTTGAAAACACAGAGTGTGACCATTATGAATAATAAAGAGGTTGTCAGGGCATTGAATAAGCTCTATATTAATAAACAGAAAGTACTACTTCAGCAGATAAAGCTATATAGGCTCCTCTGGATATAACAGGACCATTAAGAATACAAAGGGTAGATTTCTTGAGAAATCTGATCTCTCCTACTAAAGTGATCTTTCTAGAAATATAATCTATGGAGACTTGTGTTTCAGAATAATCTAGTAAGGTTATTAAAAGTGTATGCTCTTAGGTCTCATGCCAGACCTTTTTAATCAAAATCACTGAGAATGGATCCAGAAATCTATATGTGTTAATATACTGTATATCATAACCTCTCCCCAATTTAATCACATGAAGATTTAATTAGATCATTAATGTGCTAATGGATGCTTGATAGGTGCTAGTTTGGGTATACAATGCTATATTGGCTAAAAACTAGGCTTATCTTGGTTTATCCTAGTGCCTAATATAGTGCCTGGCATAGAGTGGGTACTTAATAAACATTTGGTAAATGAATTACTGAAGAAATATATATTCTCTCTAATCTAAATTTAACATTTCTATTCTCAACTCCAACTTGGAATATTACTACTGATCAAACACCTCTGTTTCTCAGTCTCTACAGAGACTTCTCCTTAGCCAAATCTACCTGTTCTAGATAGGAGTCTCTATGAATTTGCTTCTGCCCACTTTCCCTTTCCTTAATCCAGTCTCATCTTTCTTTCTGACCCTCTTATCTTAACTGGGTAAGAAAGGGTCAGCACTTTCATTTGATTATCCAAACTCGATGCCAAGGCATGACTGTCCTAATCATCAGGCTGGATTTTAGCGGTTCAGTCACATTTTGCTCAGGATAGTCTCATTTGGTCTGAGAAATCCTCAGAGCTTCAAACAAACCTACCACAGTTAAACAAGGCCATGTCATAACTACTTCTAGCAAAAGTATAAGTAAAATTTGCCAAAGCTTAATGTGGTTATCCACTTCAAATAGCTGAAGAACTAGCTCATGGAGGGGAGGGGGGGAGGAGGGACTTATTCTGAGCTTTTCTAAGGACAGGTTTAAGACTAGTAGGAATAAGCCAGAGAAAGAAGTTTTGATTCAAATAAGGGAGAGAAATCTAAAATTAATCTCCCTACTATAGCATCAACTGTCTTAAAGTAGCCAGCTCCCTTTTACTAAGAGAATTCAAATTGAAGCAAAACAACAATTTATCCAGAATAGAATCAGAAAGCTTGGAAGAACTTTAGAGATCAATTTAATGTACTATTTCAACCTCATCCTTTTATAAGTGTGGAATCTAAGGTCTAGAAAAATTAAGATCTATCAAGCTCTATGTAGCTTGTTAAAGCCAGCAGTGGAGATACAAGCTGCCTTAAGGCTTTGTGCACATATCTTTTCTAATTGTAGAAGTTGTACCTGTTTGAGTTTATAGGACTGTCTTGTCTAAATTCTAAAACTAACAACTCTATACTGAACTCATTCTTTTTCCTCTTTTTTTTTGTTTATATCCAGAATTTTATAGTTAATTAATTTTACATGGAAATGAAGTGAATTTTACTCTAAATTTGCATATTTACAAATTGAAAAAAAATTCAAAAACAAATCTGCCTGAAAACAGCTTATGACAACCTGTTATTTACTGACAAAGAAGTAACTCTCTTTTTTTGGCAGGTGAAACAAATTAAATGGCATCCACCTTCTTGTTGTGAATAACAGGATCCTCCCCCTGGGCCTGAGAATACGATTTTGCCAACAGTAGAGAAAGGAAATAACATTTACAGAATGTCTACTTGGTGAGTGTTTCATACATGTAATCACATCTAATGTCATTTAATCTACACATCTCTGTGAAATGGGATAGTATAGCCATTTTACAGATGAGAAAATTGTATCGCACAATGGTTTAGTGCTGTGTTTAAAGCCCTATAGTTAATATATGGTAAAACAAGATTTGAAATTGGTTTTAAATTAGGGGACCAACTCTTCCAATTTGCTCAGGACTCAGGGTTTTTCCAGAACGTGGGACTTTCAGTGTTAAATTTCCAGGCAAACAGAGATGATTGTTCACCCTAGTCTAATATCCAGGAAAAGAAGGAGAAAGTTCTTTCCCAAGCTCATCAAACTGGGGAACCGGGGGTAAGATTGGAGTGGGAGGCAGACATGGGTTGTGATATAGCATGTTAAGACACAGATCTCTGGATCTGTTCTCTGTTATTTTAACTGAATGGGCCTGGAATCTTAAATTATTCTGATATACATTGTCCATAAATTATATTTTTAGAAATAGCATTTTAGAAGGAAAGATTAGGCTTTCCAAGCAATCTATCCTTTATACTTTTATGGGTCCTATAATGTCCAGAGGAGCCTACACACTTATATTTGCTGGCATCATTAGTAACATTTGATCTAAAGATCGATCATCAACATCATGGAAGTCTCTGTTCCAGATGTGTTTGGCAGTAAGTGGATAAATGTAGCCTTCTGCTTAAGAAAAAATGGGAGTCATTCTATGGTCTTTGTCTTCTGTGGTCTTGATCCCATCTTAGGGATATCAGATATGCACAAAAGCAATGAATCAGGTATCTGACTTATCCCTTTAGGCCAGTAGTTCTCAAACCTCATGTGTATGAGAAGCACACTGAGGATCAAATACAGCATGCACAGTCTTGTGTTGCCATTCTGAGCCCGATTTAATTGGTCTAAGGTAAGTCCTAGTGTGGTGGTTCATTTTGCGTGCCAATTTGACTCGGTCCCAGGATGCTGGGTGTGTCTGTGAGAGTGTTTCTGAATGAGATTAGTATATGAATCAGTAGCCTAATTAAAGGAGATTGCTCTCCCCCATGTGGGTGGGCATCATCCAGTCTACTGAAAGCTTGAATAGAGTAAAAATGCAGAGGAAGGGCAAATGGAATGAACTCTCTCTACTGGTTGCATGGGCTGAGACATCAATCTTCTGCCCTTGTACTGGGCTTACATCACCAGCATTCCCAGGTCTTGGTCCTTTAAACTCAGGCTGAAATCTACACCATTGGCTTTCCTGGCTCTCCAGCTTGCAGATGGCAGATCATGGGACTTCTCAGCCACATTAAATCCACATTCAATAACATGAGGAAATTTATTGTAATAAATCCTATTTGTATATATGTATACACATATATATGTGTGTGTGTGTGTATATATATCTCCATCCATTGATCACTTATCAATATCCTGTTTGTTCTTCTCCTCTAGAGAACCTTGATTAATACATCTAAGAATATATATTTTACATGCCCCATTCTCCAAACTAGTTAACTCTGACACTTTCTTGATTACCTGATCTAAACTATAATCTTATGTTCATTCTCTTCCTACTCTGTACCTAATGTGATACCAGACACTGGTTGGTGGAGGGGGTTTGGATAATACCTAATTTTATAACAGAAGACTATACATTAAAGAAGATTTTAATGTAGATGACAGTAGATTCAATCATATGCTCATTTTTTTGTTGGGTATTTTTTTTTTCTGGTGGCAAAATCCCTTTTGAAACTGCCCCCAAACAAAAGCATCTGGATGGGAAGAGATTTTAGATGAGGCATTTTACAGATTTCTTCTCCTTGTCATTCATATTTCAGTGCTAATTTTCTAAAGTCTTTTACACAAAACAGTTTCAAATTCCATACAAGGCAAATTGGGCAAATTCCATTTCAGAATTGCAGTTGTGTTGACACACGGTAATCTTATTAGCAATAAAAGGATATTACCTATAATTGAATAGCTCTGCAATTAGCAAATTTCAGAGCTAGAGAACACCATCATTCTTCAGTTTTACATTTCTTTTTACCCACAGCAGGAAATGTTTGAATTACCAACAAAACTATGAGCATGTTCTTTCTCTACTAAATGAAAAAATAACTTAATAAAAAACTGCTTTAACCAGAATAAATATTAACTACAGTTCAGGCATATAAGCTTAACTTTAGCAATTAGAACTGTGTTACACTCATACCTTGATAAATAATGTGTATACCCATTTCAAGCAACATAACATCTATGTCACCCCAAAATCTGATTGGGTAAAAGTCCCTGTTGGTAATTAAGACCAGGTCTCCATTTATTTAAATAAATCTATCTGTGGGGAAAATAATTAAAATATTCATCTGGGAAAGTTATATTTGGTATCTTCATGACAGCTATATAATTGGGTCATTCTAATATTATTACACAAACACACACACACATACAAATACACGCACACACACATTTCTTTTAAAATGGATTTAGTTATGTTCCAGGGCTCAACATCACCCATGGAACAAATTACATTAAAATTACAATTAACTTCCGCTCAACTGTCAGCAGAAATCGATGTCGCTGTGTACACACTGCCTCTTCCCTACTTTTATTAAGCCCCTTTCAATTATGAGGGAACATAAATTGGAAGGATGTTGCTATGTCATCTACAGTATTAAAATGTACGAGGAACATTGACCCTGGCCTCTAGAGATGATGTGAAAAGCCATTTATATGCACAGCTGTACAAATTGCCCGAGTTTAATGCTAAATTCTGTGGAAAATCATCTTTGCTACTCTGCATCTGAGGAGGACAAGGTTTAAATATTTAATGTGTTCCCTTACCAGACAAGCCCAGTCAGCAGTGAAGTGGTGAGTTGGCCAGTACAGAGAGCTCCTTTTGGGAATGACAGGTTTTGCCTTTAAATGCAAGGAGTGACCTGAGTTCACACCTTGCTGGAAATAGCAGCCAAGGGAAGAGCCAGCGGAGTTAGTCTACCTTGCCCTCACCGATGTTTTCTTCCATAAAACGACTCTCAGATTGATTCCTGGATCCTGTCTCCAGTCTGTTCTTGAACATTGGTTGCAAAAGCATCCCTTCACCTCTACCAGACCTTTCTTCATAGACATTTACTGGTCTTGGAAACAGATTTTGGGCATATTATTGAAAGAGCAGCTCTTCATATTAAAAGGACAAACAAACAAAAACAAACAAACCTGGCCATAGATGGAAATCTTATGTCAGAAGGTAGCCATCAGAGTGACTGCTATGGTTCAAATCCCACTTGACCATCTACTGGCTCTGAATTTACTTATCTTCCATGGGCCTTTGCTTTCCCATATGCAAAAATTAGGAAAAGAGCCTTTATATTTAAAAAGTGAAGGTGATCATAACATCTCCACAGGATTGTCCTGAAGTAAAAGGTTAATGAATGAAATGCAGTAAGTATTAAGAGAAAAAGTCAGCTATTTTCAAGAGACATTGTAACTTAAGTTGTGATTTGCTTTTAAAGTACCACACACAATCTTCTTTATATTGAGCTGAAATCTGTCTCCCTATCATCTTTACATCTTGCCATGTTGAGGACTCTTCAAAGATAAAATTAAATTCCTCAGGAGCTAGTGAGGTTCCTATCATAGAAGGTTTTCAGACAGAAGCTGGTAGTCATGCTGCAGAGAGCACTTAAGCTTTGAAGGTATAGTTGCACAAGGTCAACTCCCAGCTAGAAGGGCAGAAGGAGATAAGAAAACTGGAAGTGGGGTGGAGAGTGCAAAAGAACATGGTAACTGAATCACTATGGAATATTTTCAAAATATACATATGAAAGCCCCATCTTGATGGATAGGGAGAAGGATGCAGGAGTTAGAAGACAAACTAGCCCTCTTTTCCAACCCTGTTTTGGAAATTACTAGACCAATGGTAATTTGGAATTACTCAGGCTGAGTGACATCCTGAGTCAGGACTGGAGATGTTTATCAAGATTGGTGAGTCTCAACCCTGTACACATTAGAGTCACCTGGGGAGCTTTTCAAAAGTACTAATGATCAAGCCTCACCCCAGATCAGTTAAATCAAAATCTCTGGGAGATGGGCCAGGGCATTGAAGCTTTTAAAAAGCTCCCTGGGTAATTCTAATGTGCAGCCAAAGTTGAGAACCAATGATCTATAGATACTTACCTAGATAATCTTAAATGTTCTTTTTTAATCTGCAAATCTATGACTTGTAGCATTTTAAACTAAGCAAACAAAAATCTCCAAAATAATAATTATTATATAGATTAGGACATGTGACAAGAGGCATCCTAATGATAATAATAGTAAATAATATCAGTTTTCATTTGTATAGTGAATAATCTCAGTCAACTCTCTAAATACTCACAGTGGCTATACTTTAGAAAGTTTAACTATCTTGAGCAAAATTCCATAGTTGATTAGAGGTCAAACTGGGACTCAAGTCTGGTTCTTCATATTCTTGGATTAGTTCTGTTTCTGCTCTATCACCATTAGCTAGTTCTCGGGTCCTCTAGTGCCTAATTCTGTTTGCATTAACAGACCATGCTCTGTCTCCTTTAAAGTATTCCAAAGAAGTTCAGCTATCAGTTATGACTCTCACCCAATCTCTAGCTTCTAACAGATACTTCCAGACCAAAGACCCTTTGTGTTTGCTTTTGATGACACATCGTGGTCTCAGAGGACAGGTGACTATTTAGAATTCAGTGAATCAAGGATTTGATTACCCTCATGGCAATTACATATGAAATCATTCTTAATGTAATAAAATAATCAACTTACCTTTTAAAAAAAGCAAGAGGCAGCATCACCTCTTACTCTGACACACAAATCAGATGTTTTTTGTTAACTGTAAAGGGTAATGAGTATTTTAGTCGCCAAGCCATGGTGCCAAAATTGAGTTTGGAATTTCTTAGTTACTTGCATCAACAATTAAAGTAGTTAGAACCCTTAAAAACTTATCTAACCTCCACTTCCAGGAAGATGAAGTAGATGTACTTTTCCTTGTTTCTCCAAGTAAGTACAACTAAAACCCTTGCTCATATGTAGAACAGATAGAGAAGACTCTGGAAGGTAAATAAGGGAAGGAATACCAGCCAGGGGAAACAAGACCTAGAGAAAGATATAGTGGTGAATTTCTGGGCTTTCTTTTTGCCTCATATATCCCAGCTGGAGAAGTCAGCAACTGGAAATATCAACAGACACAGACCAAAACAGACAAAACAAGGCCTAATCTCTCTAGTCAAAGGACCAAGAATTGGGCAGCCAAGTAAGACAAGAAACGTTGATATAATAACTGCTCTGCTCTAGCCAAATACCACAGGAAACAAAGCTGTGACCCTAATCCCACCCACACTGGGAAATGCCACATGGAGAGTCTAAACTTCCACCCTCACTGAACTGTAATGAGGCATCCCAAATACTCCCCTAAATGATATGAGAAAAGCAAAACATGAAGATGGAAACTTGATCCCCACTAGATGAGAACAAGGGCCCAATCCCTGCCAGTCAGTGGAAACCACACAGGGAGACTGGACATCCTCCCACACAGAACAGTAACAAGATGACCTTAACCTTTTCACTCAGGTGTTGGAGGAGGTAGGACCTCTCTACCACCCAGTGGTAACAAGGCTACACCTCCCTATGATCTCCATGGAGGCCATGTAGGAAGCCGTAAGGAGGCAATCCTACCCTCAAACAAATACCAATGGAGGAATAAAGGGGAGCTAGCACTCTGACCCCAACTAACAATAATGAATAGTACCCCCTCAAGTATTAATAGAAGTCAATAGGGAAATACTGACTTCTGCTTCTACCTGGCAGTAAAGATGCATCCTCCCTTGCCCCTGTGAGAGCACTGCCCATGGAAGCCAACTACAACAGAAGCTTTAAATAAGATCTAGAGTCTTGTTCCATAATAATAATTTTTAAAATGTCCAAGTTTCAACTGGAAATAAATCATCATATCGAGAAGCAAGAAAATCTCAAACTTAACTTAAAAAGACAATCAATAGAGCTGTATTAGTTCACTAGGGCTGTTATAATAAATACCACAGACTGGGTGGCCAAATAGAGGTTTATTTCCTCAGAGTTCTAGAGGCTGAAAGTCCAAAAATAAAGGTGTCAGGAGAGTTGGTTTCATTCTGAGGCACCAAGAAGTTGGGCTTCTGCCTATGAAGGTTGAGGTAAGGGGAACACAATTCAGCTCATAATAGATACTCAGCCTGACATGACAGAGATGCTAGAATTATTTGGCAAAGATTTAAAGCAGCCACCATGAAAGTGCTTTAGTGAGCAACTATAAACACACTTGGGACAGAAAAATTAGAAAATATCAGCCAAGATATGGAAGATAATCAGGAAAAACAAATTTTAGAACTGAAAAAATAAAACAATGGAAATTTAAAATTCAGTAGATGGGATCCACAACAGAATAGAGAAAGCTGTCGAGAGAATCACTGAACTAAAAGATGGAGCAATAGAAACCACACAATTTGAACAATAATGAGTATTAAAAACAAAATCAATAACAAAACAACAGAGCCTCAGGGACCTGTGAGACTATGATAAAGATTATCACTCATGTCATCAAAGTCCAAGAAGGGGAGACAAAAACAAAAACAAAAACAAAAAAAAAAGAGTGTGGTTAAAAACAAAGCCTCCAAGACAATGGCTAAAAGCATTCCAAATATGGCAAAAGATATAAAGCTACAGATTAGAGAAGATGAGCAAACCCCAAAGAGGAATAGCATAAATAAATCCACACCAAGACACATGATAGTCCAATCTCTAAGGACTAAAAATAAATTTAAAATCTCAAAAGCAATGTAGGAGGGAAAAAAATAATACATGATAGCATATTTCTTAGGTAAAGCCATGGAGGGCAAAAGAAAGTGTCAAGACATGTTTTAAGTACTGAAAGGAAAGAACTGTCAACTTTGAACCCTATATCCAGTGAAAATACCCTTCAGAAATGAAAGGAAAATCAAGACATATTCAGATGAAGGGAAACTTAAAGAATTTGTTACCAGTACATCTGTTTCAAAAGAAAATCTGAAAAAATGGGAAAGAAAGAAAAATAAAAGAATTTTGGCATATCAAAAAGGAAGGAAAAACATGGTAAGCAAAAATATTTCTTTTCTGGAGTTTTCTCAATTATTTTTGACAATTGAAGCAAAAATTTGTAGTAATGATTTTTGTGGTTCTAAATGTGTGTAGAGGAAATATTTAAGATGATATTACGAATTAGGAAAGGTAAAACTTTCTATACTCCTTCTATACTGCTATACCTTTTTTTTATAGTTTATTTATTTTTGAGACAGAGAGAGACAGAGCATGAGCAGGGGAGGAGAAAAGAGAGAGAGGGAGACACAGAATCTGAAACAGTCTCCAGGGTCTGAGCTAGCTGTCAGCACAGAGCCCGACGCAGGGCTCGAACTCAAGAACCGTGAGATCGTGACCTGAGCTGAAGTCAGATGCCAAACCGACTGAGCCTGCCATGTGCCCCTATACTTCTATACTTTCTACACTGGTAAAATGGTGACACCAGTAAACTCTGATGATATGTATATGTAATGCAGTACCTACAGAAAGTGTTAAAAAAGTTATGCAAAGAGCACCCCTTTTTCAATAAATTATAGAATGACTAGACTGAAAATCAGCAAGGATGTGGAAAAACTCAACAACACCATCAACCTAAAGGATTTAGTCAACATTTATGAAACACTCCCCCAATAATAGCAAAAAACACATTCTTTCAAGTGCTCACAGAACATATGCAAAAATAGACCATATCTTAGGCATAAAACAAACCTCAAAAATTTTAAAGAATTTATAGCCATACAGATGTTTTCTCTGAAAACAATGGCCACAAACTACGTATCAAGAATTAAAATATAACAGGAAAATCTCCAATCATTTGGAAACTAAACAGTATATTTCTAAATCATACATGTGTTAAAGAGAATGCCTCAAAGGTAATAAGAAAATACATCGAACTGAATGAAAATGAAAATAGAATATATCAAAATTTATAGAACATAGTTAAAACATACAAGAGGGACATTTGTAGCAGTTAAAGTACACATTAGAAAAGAGGAAGACTCCAATAAAAAAATCTAAGTTCTTACACAAAGAACTTAGAAAAATATAAGCAAAATAAACTAAAAAAGCTGAAGGAAGGAAATAATATGGATAAGAGCAAAATTCAATGAAATTGAACAGGAAAACAATGGAGGAAATCAATGAAGCAGAGAACTGATTTTTTGAAATGATCGATAAAATTGGCAAACTGCTAGCAAGACTGATAAAAAAATACAAATTACCAACATCAGGAACAATTCGGAGGATATTGCTGCAGACATTGCAGATATCAGGGGATATCACTACAGGCATTGCAGGCATCCAAAAGATAATATGTAGTAACTTCACACATTTGAATTTGACAGTAAGGATGAAGTAGATCAATCCCTCAAAATCTACTACAACTCCTATAACTAGGAAGGAAATTGAATTCATAATTTCAAGATATTCCCCAATGTAATCTCCAGGCCCAGATGGTTTCCCCAAGAATTGTGCCAATTGTTTAAAGGACAACTGTACCAATCCTAAACAATCTCTTCCCAAAAAATGGAAGGGAAAACTCCCTAATTCGTTTTATCAAGCTAGTGTATAACATTATTTTTTGTTTATTTATTTATTTTGAGAGAGATAGAGCACACGAGCAGGGAAGGGGCAGAGGGAGAGGGAAAGAGAAAATCCCAAGCAGGTTCTGCACAGCATGGCGTCCAACATGGAGCTCTATCCCACTACAGTGAGATCATGACCTGACCTGATATCAAGAGTCAGACACCCAACAGAATGAGTCACCCAGGTGTCATTAGTATAGGACACTATTAAGCTATTATAGGATACAAGATAAACTTGCAAAAATCAATTGTACTTTTTATACTAGCTTGTGTACTTGTACACGGAAATTAAAAAGATCATTACAATCATTCAAAATACTTGACCATAGGGGCGCCTGGGTGGCTTAGTCGGTTAGGCGTCCGACTTTCGCTTGGGTCATGATCTCGCGGTTCATGGGTTCGAGCCCCGCATCGGGCTCTGTGCTGACTGCCAGCTCGGAGCCTGGAGCCTGTTTCAGTCTGTGACTCCCTCTCTCTCTGACCCTCCCCTGCTCACGCTGTCTCTCTCTCTCCTAGAAATAAATAAAATATTAAAAAAAAATACTTGACCATAAATCTAGAAAAATATGTATATCACTTCTATACTAAAACTATGAAATGCTGATAAAAGAAATCAAACAATATCTAAATATATAAAGCATTCATGGATTGGAAGACTCAGTATAACAAAGATGTCAACTTTCCCCAAATTGATATTTAAGTGTAATAAAATTCCTATCAAAATCTCAGAATGATTTCTAGAGAAAGTTGGGATAGAAGGAACCTACTTAAACATCATCAAAGCCATCTATGAGAAGCCTTCNGAATGATTTTTTTGTAAATAAAGAGATTATTTTAAAAATTTATATTGAAAAGCAAAAGAACTAGAGTATCTTTGAAAAAGAAGAATCAAGTTGGAAGAATCAGTCAATCCAATTTCAAGACTTCTTTATATATATGTGTGTGTGTATGTGTGTATATGTATATATAAACATATGTATATCTAATAATTAAGACTTGTGTTATTAGTGAAGACACAGACACAAAGATTAGAACAGAATAGAACAGACCAAAGAAATAGACTCACAAATATATCTCATTGATATTCAACAATGATGCAAAGAATTTCAATGGAGGAAAAGTAGCCTTTTCAAAAAGTGGTACTGGAGTATTTGGACATCTATAGACAAAAATATTAACCTCAATCAAAGTCTCATGTCTTATTCAAAGATTAAACTAAAAATGGATCGTGGATTCAAATGTAAAATGCTATACTATAAACTATACCAAACTATAAAAACATAAGGGAAAAAACACAAGAGAAAGTATTTGGCAAGACAAAGAGTAGACATCAAAAGCACAATTCACAAACAAAAATGATGCTGGATTTCATAAAAATCAAAAAACTTTTGCTTGGCAAAAGACACTGTTAAAAGAATGAAAACACAAGGTGCACTCTGGGAGAAAATATTCGCCAATTACATTTCCAACGAAGCCCAGCATCTAGAATATACAAAGAGCTGTCAAAACTCAACAGTAAAAAACAAACAATCCAATTAGACTATGTGGGAAAGATATGAACAGACGTTTCACCAAAGAGAATATACAGAAAATTAATGGCTAAGAAGCACATGAAAAGAAGCTCATTATTAGTATCCCTGACATAAATACAAATCCAAACCATAACAAGCTATCAATGTGCACTTATCAAAATAGCTAAAATTAAAAAAAAATGGTGACAACAGCAAATTCTGGTGAGAATTTGGAGAAACTAAATCACAATCTCTGATACATTGCTAGTGGGAATGTAATATGGTATGGCCAGTCGAGAAAACAGTTTGGCTTTTTCTTTTTTTTTTTAAATTTTTTAAAAATGTATTTCTGAGAGAGAGAGAGAGAGAGAGAGAGAGAGCATAATCAGGGGAGGGTCAGAGAGAGAGGGAGATACAGAATTTGAAACAGGATCCAGGCTCTGAGCTAGCTGTCAGCACAGAGCCAGACACGGGGCTCGAAGACACGAACTGTGAGATCATGCCCTGAGCCGAAGTCGGACACTTAATTGACTGAGCCACCCAGGTGCCCCTAGTTTGGCTTTTTCTTAAACAACTAAATATGCAACTATAATTTGATCTCGCAATCGCACCCCTGGGCACTTTTCCCAGATAAACGCTAACGTTCACACAAAAATCTGAACATATACATTCATAGCGGCTTTATTTGTAATCCCCCTAACCTGGAAATGATCCAGGTATCCTTTAAAGGATGAATGTTTAGGGCGCCTGAGTGGCTCAGTCAGTTGAGCATCCAACTCATTATTTTGGTTCAGGTCATGATCCCGGAGTCATGGGATAAGGCCCCACATTGGCCTCCGTGCTGAGTGTGGACCTGCTTAATTAAGATTCTCTCTCTCTCTCCCTCTGCCCCCTCTCCTGCTCTTGCATGCTCTCTCGCCAAAAAAGAAAAAAAAAGTGAATGGTTAATGAGACTGTAATACATTAATGCCACAGAATACTACTCAGAAATGAAAAGGAACAAGCTATTGCTATTGATACACACACCTGGATGAAACTCCAAAAATTTATGCTGAATAAAAAAAGCAATCCCTGAGGTTTACAATAACGTAGGACTCCATTATGTAACATTCCCCAATGTATAAATTTTTAAGTAATGGAGAAGAACTTAGTGGTTGCTATGGGTTACAAAGGTGGTGGAATGGGAAGAAAGTGGCTATGGCTTTAAGAGGCAACAGGAAAGAGCTCTGTGATGACAGAAAGGTTCTGAATCTTGACTGTATCAATATTTATATCCTGGTTGTGTGATTTTTATTACAGGTTTGTGATGCTACTTGCCATTGGGGAAACTTCTTAAAGGGTATGTAATGTCTGTATGATCTCTGACAATGGCATATAAACCCACCACGACAATCTCAGAATAAATAGCTTAATTGAGTAATATACTTCTTTCCTCAATTTGATCTTCATAAGTGAATTAATCAACTTTTACTTTATAACTTATTTACTGTTTAATGTTTTAGAACTGATTAAGATATGAAAATTCTGTAGTATTTACTGTATCTTTCCCAGTATTTGGCAGCCTGGGATGAAATGGCTTCATGTTCAATGGGTCTTGGGGGATTTCAAGAAATATCTAACACCACTCTAAAACAAAGAAAGAAACAAACAACTACAAAAACTACTCAGGTCACAGCCATATCTTTTTCTAGTGGTAATTCGTACTCTTTCCCTCCAAGTACTAAGTCTTATAATCACACCAACAGATTGCAAAAGTGACAAATGTTCACATTGATATTCACTGAGCTCCTATTATAATTAAGGAACTGAAATTCGTCCTATGACCTTCGAAAGAAGGACCACATCAAGATCCATTCAGAACCTACATGAAATCAATACAATTTTCTATGCTACCATAATGTTCAGGATCCTATTTTTATGTTTTCTGTTTCTGTAAAAATGTAATGGTATTGAGTTAATATTTATTGCAATATTTCTGTACATCAAGGACTATTTTAATTGCTTTACAAATCATTCAACCCCCCAGCAACTCTAAGTATGGACCTATTTTTATAAACGTTTTACAGTTAATGAAACTGAGTCATAGAGGGGTTACTTAACTTGCCTAAGATCATATAGTTAATAAGTTTAAAAGCTTAATTATAATCCAGGGCTGTTTGGTTCCAAAGAGTACATTATTAACCATTAATATTATATAATATTTAACAAATATAGGCTTTTTGCCATAGCTGTAGGAATCAAAAGGCAATCTTGGAAGGTCATTATAAGCTGTTACAGCGATATTACCAATCAGTCTGTTGCATACGTGCTAACGATCTGAAATCAGTCACACTAGTGAGGTGTTTGAAAACCTTAGAATAAAAGAAGCCAAAAGGACCTTCATTTTCTCATTTGGTAATACCAATGAATAAAAATGTATAGACAAGCTCCAAATGGTTAATAGTGGAAAAGTGGTGGTCAAACTGGAACACAACATGGGTCTCCTCTGTTCCTAATGCATTTCTGTTACCCCAGTATTAGTATTCCTCCCTTAGGAAAGGAAATTTGATCTAGTGAAACAATGTTATGACCTCTGCCACTGGACATTCTAGCTTGTCCCTTAAAGCTGCAAGGTTATCAGAGCTGAAAGGTGATCTATACACACACTGGGAAAAAAGAGCGTCCCCTTTTATCAGACCATGTTAGAGGGGTTTCAGGATAGCACAATTGTGTGCCAGTGTAATACATAGATTAGGGGGAACGGCCATTTAATTTGCCCTTAACCTGTGTCTATCTCCAATACCATGATGTATCCGGGAGACAGAGCAAGCAATGGGTCCTTTCTTCCCTCAGATAAATTTGTCCAAGAGGCATTGAGGGCCTCATGGGAATGAGTTTTCCTGGTCTGCTCCTTCACTGTGCCCAGCAAACCCAAACCGTGCTGATTATCAGAATTGATATTGCTACTGTTGTCTTGAAATCCAAAAGATGAACTGCTCAGGGAGCCATTCAAAGGCTATTTAGCTGTTTTGCCAATTATCTACAAAACTCAAATTTCGAACATTTGACTTACACCCTTCTAAGTTCTTAGGACCCTTATAAAACTCTAAGGAAGAAGCACAAGACAAACTTATGTTCAATCATTGATATATATATATATCAATGTGTGATATATATATATATCAATGTGTGATATATATACATATCAATGTGTGATATATATATAATACATCTACATACATATACACACACACACACGCGCACGCACACACACACGTATCTCATAGATTTAATTTCCCCTCAGATACATTTTGTTTATTGTGTAAAGTATTAATATGTTGAACTGAATTTTATTTTGTTAAACAACAAAAAGGGTCAAGAACTCAGTGATCCAAGCAAAATTTGTAATGAAATTTTTACATAATGAAATCTGTGACTCTGGGAAACAGTGATTTTCAGAGATAGGGTGTGATACATCTTGTGCTGTGGGTGTTCTCCTTTCAGGGTCAACTGTACAAGCAGATACAAATTCATTGTTCTGCATATCAGATAGGAGTTTCTTGCAGAACGCGTTCTGATTAAAATGAACTGTTGGACTGACAGTAAATGAATGAGCTACCCAAATAATCTTCACTGGTTTCTCTTAGAACCTAAGAGTTCTGTTTAGTCAGTACTTGACATCATAATAAAGATCCATTTCAAGTTTCAAAGGCTCTCTGAGAAGGCCCACCCACCACCTTTAGCTCTGTAACGACATGTTGCTCAGTGCAACTAGTGAACCGTGGAAGAATGGGCTCAGATGAAAATCCATCCTGAAGCAGTGTGATTGTGCGGGTCAGTATCAAGCTTTGATGACAGGTGCAAAGATCAGATCAGCCATGCAATAGACCTGGTCACCGGTCAAACATGAACAAAGCACTACGACTCAACCCAAACCATAAAACTGTTAAAACTTTGCCAAGTCTCTCTCACCCTGGCTCTCTACAAAATCTAGAGCAGCTTATAGGGCTTGAAAGGAACAACTGGGAAGGCTTGTGATCGTCAGATGATGAGCCTTCACTGTCTAGGGCAAGATTAGACTGGTCGGACATCAGAGTGACTAGGTGGTTTCCGTTGACACTGAGAATGCCTGCCTTATTGAGAAATTCTGGAGTAGTAATTTAATTAACTGCAATTATAACAAAGAACCGGGGAACCTATAGAGAGAAATGTGTCTGAGTTATAATATCATCGCGCACCTCCCTGTAACTGTAATTTAATCACATTCCAAAGCATTTCTTTCTAATTTGTATACACAGAGATGCGATATATGAAACAAATAACTCAGGGCTGAGTACAATATTCCAAGACCCAGTGTAATTTACACAGAAAGCTGGATATTTATTACTGATGCTAGAGGTTATTAAGTTATCTGAAAGGTATAGACTTCATTTCTCTTTTCAAGAAATAGAGATTTATACTGCTTATTTATTCCCAGCTGTTGAATATCTGAGTTGTGCTCAGAAAAGAGATTAAAACTATTTGATGATACCAGTGGCTGACAAAGCGGTAACTTGGGGAATTTCACCCAATTTTTATCTGGAACAGGTTTCTGAGGGTGTGTATGTCTGTGTTTATATGTCTGATTGTGTCAGACCCAATAAAAGACATCTGTTTTGACAGTCTATCATGAAATATTCTATTGTTTCTTTTATTTTATGTGAAACACTCAGTTATTCAAGATATTTTCCTGACTTAGATTTTTTTTTTCCGTTTGAATAGTATGAATCCTCATAAGAGCCCTTACCACTGGACTAAGTCCCTGGGCCTGAAATTCATTGTAGCTTTGCTACAATCTGTCTGTGTGGCCTCGAGTGAGCCATTTAACACTTAGTACCACCTATATTTTTTTAATTTGTAAAAAGGAGGAGTTAGGCTTTTAGAATCTCATTACTCTCTCTGTGAACTGAGCTATAATGAATTGAGAATAATTCCTGGACCACCATTTTTTAGACATGGAGAAGAATGATCCTGACTCATTGGAACCTCACACCATGTCTCAGGTTTCTTATTAACACATACAATCACTCATTCCACAGAGTTTCAAGTGCAAGACCTACTAAGGATGCTTGTTGATGTGTCTACACAGTCTCGGGCATATCGTTTTGGCAATGACTAAAACCAGAAGACAGTTCTGCAATGTGTATTTCTTCTTGAAATGGAAAGCACTCCGGGTTATACATCAATCTTTTTAACCTCTTGGGTAGTAGCCATGCCAGCACAGGATTACAGAAAGCAATGATATATGCTAGAAGGATAGATCACTGTCTGTAGATAGAAACCCACATCTATATTTCTGTCCAAAACTTTACGAGAGCATGCTAAAGGGGTCAGGAGCCACCTGAGCGCAGGAACATACGTTCAGAAATCATGGAAGAGATTTAATCATGCCTCTGGTTTGTGCCATGACAGCTGGCAGGTTATGTTCTCACTTACAGCACCCATAACAGGAAACAGAAGAGGTGTCCTGAAGGGGTGGAAAGAAGCAAGGACCGAGAGCCACAGGCCTTCAGCTCAGACCCAAATCTAATACCGACAAATTCTGGGTTAAGAGCAAGGCATTTTACATGCGTGAGCCATAGACTTAAGAGAAAATTTGGTATGTTAATCTTCAGACTAAAATTAGATTATCTCTAATATTATCTAAAGCTTCCCTTCTGTGCAATTGCTGCCTCCTACAGGTAGTGTATTGTGAAAATTAGTCTTTTGAGTGATGTAAAAATTTCAGGCTAAGGTGGGGCTTTAGACTAGAGCACAGAGATCAGCTCCTGTTCCATGATCCCCTCTCTTCTGTCAGCACTCACTTTGCTGTCATCTATTCCTTACTCCTCAGTTCACTTCACTGTGTAGGCAAGCTGATGTCAGTGGCATACCACACTTTAAAACTTCCCAACCCTGTCTTCTAAAAAAGTTTACTTTTCTACTTTCCGTTCTCCTCAGTTTAGTGTTCAGTGAACAAAACCAGCCCTCAACCAATTCCTCCTACATTCCAGTCGGGCCCCTCGGAAATCAACGTCTTAAACAAAGAGGAAGAGTCAAATGATGGGGATTTTAGACATTAATGGCTAATGAAGGATATGTCTTGATGTTTTTTGATGTCCCTTAAAACCTACCACAAAATACCCCATGTAACTGTAACTTTATATTATGTATAGCATTTTACTATGTAACAGGGCCTTCACATATATAGGTGTTAGGTAAACAAATGAGTTGTTTTCTTATATGTACTTATTGATGGAGAAAAAATGAGGCTTCAGAAGATTACTCCTTTCTCATGTTCTTACAACTACTTAGAATAAAGAGTTATATTCTGATTCTGGTCCCATGTGATTGTTACCAATCTACCTGCCTCTGCCAAGAAAGTACTGGGTTTATCTGAGTCATGGTAATAAGAGAATTTTTAAAAACACCAGTCAATTCATTCTTAAGGTCTGAGTGTAGACAATGCGTAAAGTTAAAGCATCATATTCATCTATCCTGTAAAGTTCATGTTTTGGAGGCCTGATATCAATCACATGAAAATCTGAAATTTAAACAAAACTGTAGTGAATCACGCCTCAAAATAGGAGGGTTCTAATTTCTTTTCTGATTCTTCCTCTCTGCCTTATTTGGGATCAGACATTGTCCCTCAAAAAGATGAGTATCTTTGAATGTCTCTACATTTACATACGGCATTTCTCTGTTCCTTGATGAAGTTTTTATGACATAGAATAACCTGTACTATTTTCTTTTTTTTTTTTTAACCTGTACTATTTTCAATAGCCACTCATTTAAAATATTCTGATAGTGTTCTGGATTCCACATATTTTGTAATACAGAATCTGCTAAACCTTATATATCTACTGGTCATTGCTGTGCATTGGAAATAAAGACAAAGATTTATAGTAGTATCTTAGTATCTTAGGAAACAGTAGCTCTGGAATTCTTAGAAACACTGGCCAAATTGGTAGAGTGACTAAATAAATATCAAAACAAGTCTTCCAGTTTAAGTAATTAGGAAATAACCAATATTGTACTTATTTCACCACAAGGAACCATATATTTGGACACAATGTATAAGGCAATTCCTTTCAGACAATGGAAAACAGACAGTGCAGGAATATAATACTTGAGATACGAAAAATATATAATGTGAGCTCTCAATTCACCAGACCTTCTGCCTGGAGCCATCACCCAAATCATAATACAAGGAAGTGGAATACAAGGGGCACCTGGGTGGCTCAGTAGGTTGAGTGTCCGACTTCAGCTCAGGTCATGATCTCACGGTTGGTGAGTTTGAGTCCCGCATTGGGCTCTGTGCAGACAGCTAGCTCAGAGCCTGAGGCCTGTTTCAGATTCTGTATCTCCCCCTCTCTCTGACCCTCCCCTGCTCACACTGTCTCTCTGTCTCTCTCTCTCTCAGAAATAAACAAATCATTTCAAAAAAATTTAAAAGGAAGTGGAATACAAGAGAGTAGCAGTCTTGTCAGTCAGGAGAGAGACATGAAAGTCCAGAATTTCTGAGAAGACTGTTATCTGTGTCTCAGGGCACCAAAGAGGAGGGAGCTGCATAGATAAGGAGCTCTATAAGTCTAGAAAGAACCTCCCCCCCTTATGCTTTTGGCCAAATACAAAGTTGTACATATCTAAGAAATGCATTTCAGGATCTCTAGAGAACAGCTATTGGGGGTCTGTGAGCCAAATAGAGATCCTGGGAGTTGAACAATACTGGCAGACATCGGAGTTCTAACTAGCCAGAGTGGAAAGGCCTCACTGAACACACTTACTCTTTGGCTGAGATCCTGGCCTCTAGCAAAGTCATTGAGGAGGTGGGCTACTCCAGACCTACTCCAGCCAAACTTAAAACCAAACCCTGACCAGAATGAGCTGAGCTTGACAATCAGATTCTCAGCAATGTAGCATTCTCAAGGTCTACCCCCAAGTAAAAATCTGTTAGATATAAGAAGCAGCAAGATGATATGACTCTGAATCAGGGGGAAAGAAAGTTAACACAGACAAATACATAGATAGGACACAAATGTTGATATGGTCATATCAAGACTTTAAAAGACTCATCATAAATATCTCCAATGACTTAAAGGAAAAGGTGGCGACAAAGAGTTAATAAGTAAGGAATTGTAAAAGAGAAATGGAAACTATATTAAAAAATGGAAATACAGGTGGAAATTCAATACCTATAGTGAAATGAGCTTAAGAGCAAATTGGACATTAGATATAGAAAGTATCAGTAAGCTTAAAGATAGGTCAAATAAAACTATTTAAATTTAAATACATAGGGATAAAACAAAGATACAAACACATACAATAAAAACAAAGTATCATTTGCCACTGCAACAGTAATGAGTGGTCCAATGATATTTGTTATTCAAATCCCAGAAGGAGATAAGAAAGAAAAAAGGGCTTTTTAAAAAAGCATTTGAAGAATAATAGCCAAAAAGCTCCCAAATCTGTTGATGATTGTCAATGCATAAATCCAATAAACTCAAGAAAAAACAACCTAGATAAAGACAAAGAAAACCAAAGAGCATCACAGTCAAATTGCCACAATCCAAATTTAAAGAGATAAATCTTGAAAGCAGTCGCTACCTACAAGGGAATAATAATTACTACTAACTTCTCATCAGAGATAATGCAAGCCAGAATAAAATGCAAGGAACTATGAAAATATTGAAAGCCAATAAAAAAACTGTCCACCTAGAATACTATATTCACCCAAAAGACATCCTTCAAAAATAAAGGCAAAACAAAGACATTTTTCAATTAACAAAAATTGTCATTGTCACCAGTGGAGTTATGATAAAAGAATTGTTGGATGTAAAGAAACTTTTTCAAACTGAAAGAATCCCAAATAATTTATACAGATACTCTAATATCTAGGAGGTGGAGCTGTACTATTCTTTTCCAGGGCTGAGTGATGTCAAGTGACTTTCCTTCAAAGAGTAAAGGGGGGAAAGTATCTTTCCAGGGAGAAACCTTGCCAACACTCTCTAGGCCAGGTGAAAGCTCACGTCATCAGCCAGAAGAAAGCTCACATCATCAGCAAGGAGTCATGTTGATAGCATGTAGACCTCATATGATGTGATGACAGTGGCACTTCACCTCTTTAGTCTTCCTTCCAAAAGCCCACAACCCCAGTCCAAACATAAGAAAACATCCAACACATCCAAATTAACAAACGTTCTACAAAACAGCTCATCATTACTCCTCAAAAGAAGGTCTGAGAAACTGTCATAGAGCAGACAAAACTAAGAAGACATGACGTCTAAATGCAAAGTCATAACCTGGATGGGGTCCTAGAGCAGAAAAAGTACATTAGGGAAAAATTAGCAAAATGAGAATGAAGTGTAAAATTTAGTTAATAGTAGCATACCAGTGTCGATTGCTTATTTGTGACAAGTTTATCATAGTAAGTTAGCAATAGGGGAAACTAGGTGGCTGGTATACTAAACCTCTTGGCACTAAGTTTGCAATGTTTCTGTAATTATAAACCTATTCTATCATTAAAATTCCTTTAAGTTTATTTCTTTTGAGAGAGAGACAGAGGCGGAGAATCCCAAGCAGACTCTGCACTGACAGACACACGGCTTGACTCCATAAACCATGAGATCATGACCTAAACCAAAACCAAGAACCAGATGCTTAGCTGACTAGGCCACCAAGGAGCCTCTAAAATTAAAAATATTTTAAAGAAAGAGAGAGAGAGAAAGAGAGAGAGAAGGGAAGGGCAGGGAAGGACAAGGAAGGGCAGGGAAGGGAAAGAAAGGGAAAGGAAGAGAGGGGGAGGGGAAGGGAGGGGGAAGGGAAGGGAAGGGAAGGAAAGGGAAGGGAAGGAAAGGGAAGGNGGAAAAGGGAGGGGAAAAGGGAGGGGAGGGGAAGGGTAGGGAAGGGAAGGGAGGGGAAGACCTGCTTCTTGCCCTGATACTAACTATAGGAGATATGGGTAAGAGAACTCCTTTGCCCTGGTGACTAAGAGATTATGAATAAAATGGGACTTAAGGGGCACCTAGATTTGAAATTTGGTTTGTTTTCTATCAATTAGCAGATCATCTGCTTTTGCTCTAATGAGTTTCCACTTTCCACCGCTTCCTGGCCTCCTCTCTGTGCAACCAAGGGTCATAACTTTTGTTAGTCAACCCTGCCCCATACTTGGAAGCAGCACTGAGTTTTCAAATAGAGTTGCTGGAAGGGGTGTGGAAGGGAGCTAGAGGAACTCTATCCTACCACCCATATGCATATGTATATATGTGCACACACACACACAAACTCGTACAGCATACGTACTGATGAAAGAACTTTCTATAGCACTGATATATCAAGGTTGCAAATATTCTCCCAGGGGCCAAGCTTTCCACCTCATCTCCACCAGCATTCCCTTCTAGGAAAATGATCTGGGGAACACAGCAATTTTCCCACCTCTTAACAATCATGGGTGCAATGTGGATTGACATAAACTTATGAGGGTGTGAAACTAGTAGAATGTGATTGTATAAGGAGCATCCAAACTGTTTTCAATAGACTGTCCCTTGGTTTTACCCTTTGATCATTCATAACCTCTTAGCTCCTCCTATAACTTACCCTTCCCCTTAAAATAATCACAATTCTCTATTTCCAGAATATCCTTAACGATCAAGGTGTTAGCTTCTGTAGCACTCAGAAATGCTAGGTGATGGCCAGAATGGCTTATTCAAATGCTCTGGATGAGAGACTGCATTTTCAAATAACATCTGACTCTTTAACCAGGTCCTTACCACAAACTGTCTTTGGAGGTGGTGTAAGAGGGTAGTGACAAGTTTGGGCTCTAGGAAAAATGAGGTTTCAAATCTCTTCTCTGCCACTTACAAACTATGTGACAAGTTACGTATCTCTGTGTCCTAATATTATTCTTTATAAGATACAGAAAATAACTTCTGTCTACCTTACATAGAGGTTTTGAGATTCTGAACTTATATACAAAAAAGTATTTATAATCTACAAAAATGTAAAGTTTTGGGAGACCAAGGGACACAAATATGATGATGATGACAATAATAATAGTAATGATTGGGCAGACCATCACCATTGCCATTTGACAGATAATATAATGACTCTTTTCCTGGCTAACTATTTAGAAAGCATATGACCCTGCCCCCTCTAGACAGCATGTTTGCTCTGAAAGAATATTTCACACTATATAGTTCCTGCTCCTGTTGAAGTAAATATAAATGAAGTAGGAAACATGGAGCTATGGAAGGGATTTTTCCCCCTAAATTTCTTCCAAATTGTTTCTCACTCACACTAAGACCTAATTTCTCTATCAGTATTGCTACTTAAGTATATCTATTTTAAAATGTTTATTCATTTTGAGAGAGAGAACATGAGCATGTTAGTAGGGGAGGGGCAGAAAGAGAGAGAGACAGAGAATCCCAAGCCAACTCCATGCATTCAGTGCAGACTGACGTGGAGCTAAAACTCCATGTGAAGACAGGAATGGGGAGATGTGAGCTGCGCCAAAGTCAAGAGTCCGACACTTAACCAACTGAGCCACCCAGGTGCCCCGCTCCTTAAGGATATTGGTTCTGACTCCCTTCTGGTGTCTACTGAGATACAGCTCAAACAGATCAAGAGAAATGCAGAAATGATTCCCCAAAGTGAAATCAGTGTGACATTCATAGCAGTGAAAAGAAAGCTGGTGGGAGGAAAGGAGAAAAAATAAACATGGTTGAGGAAAAGATACAATGAACCCTCCCTCACCAGTCCTGCGTTGGTGAATTCCATCAGGTGGATGGATAGATGCATGGGAATATAAGTATGGAGGGGGTGTATAATAAACATACATTAAACTCATATACAAATAAACTTTAAACTTAGAGTATGCAAAATGGCTATTTGTATGTTTAATCTTCTGCAATGAGGAACTGGAGAAGTAAAGGACTATATTTTGCAGTATGACTCAAAACAAAAAGAAATGATGGCTGGATGGTTAGCCCAGGGATTTGTGGAAATTCTGATTCTATGATTATTAATGCTGTGGTTGGTTTCTACCATACAGTGGTTTATGATTATTTTAATTATCTATGCAGGCTCCCAGATATTTTGGAAAGGCTTCACACTTAAGTGGATATATCTGCCATTTGAGCCTTTATTACTGTCCCTGGTAACAATGATGGACTGGATTCACAAGGTCACCCAATATTCTCCTACCATTCTTTTTGTACCTTAAGATATCTCATAAGTTTAATGTCTTTTATTCCATCTCATCGAAGGTATAAATGATATTTTGCTGGGTCACAGAGATGATGTCCCTATTATATGCTCTCATCAGATCACTGACACCATAAACTGTAATGGGTTCTTCAGAACTAATAACGTATCTGGTATCAGCCTGTATTGGGGAAGTCCTTAGTCCTGTAAATGGTTGATAATAACTTACATTTACACAGAGCATTTTCATCTCCATCTTAAAGTGATAAATGTACAGAAAGTATGAGTCTCTCCACTGTTGCCTTGACGGGCATCTCTAAAATGGAATGTAACAGCTGCATAGCTACTGTTCTGTCAAAGGGCCAGAGATGAACATTGTATTTAATAGGAGCTGAGTGGGAAATCTGGTCTCACTTTCAAGTGAGGATTAAAACAGGTCACGGTGACCAATATTTCTGTATTTGTATAAGGTAAAAAGCTACTGGTTTGGTATAAGTCAAGGCAAAGAGTTGAGAAGGCCAGCAATGATGCTCAAGTGTGCAGATCTTTATTGAGTGCTTGTACCATTGGTGTTTGAACACAATAATGCCCATTCCATGACCTGCAGTCATGAAACATGGAGACATTCACCTGGATGAATAAATAAGAAAGGACAATGATTATTATTCCTTTCATCTTAGCATGGAGTCCTCTGTGTTATGTGGTGAAAATATGTTGATTTCAATATGTCCTAGCAATCACTCCATATGAACTATGCGTAGCTAAAATGTATAATTTTAAATTAAGTTGTGGTGGTGATTCTTATCTCCTCTGTGAACACAGAAAAACACCAGGCCTCTAGTAAAAGTCAAACAAACATAAATACACATTGAGTTTTCTAAACACATATTACAACTAAACACAGAACAGTGATTTTCTGAAAAAAACTAACTAGACCTGGAAGCAGAAGACTTGATTTGGGGTCTTAGCTCTGTGTGATTTGGACACAATTTTAGGCCTGGATATTCTCATATTAAAAGTGAAGACAGGGATCCTGCGTGGCTCAGTTGTTAAGCATCTGACTTCAGCTCAGGTCATGCTCTCACAGTTGGTGAGTTTGAGTCCTATATTGGTGAGCCCATCCCCACTTTAGGTGAGCGTTAGCCCCACTTTGGGTAAAAACATGAGCCTCAGGTGAGCCCTGCTTCTCTCTTTCTCTATCTCTCTGCCCCTTGCTCACTTGCAGCCTCTCTCTCTAAAATATTAAGAAAAAAATGTGAAGACAGCAAATGCCTAACTTAGATTATTATATTAAGGGTCAAATAAACTAATGTATATAAAATATCCTTGGAAAAATGAAGACACCATACAAATATGAGAGATTGCCAATGGCTTATTTCTTTACCTACCTTCAGATCACTAATCTATATGACCTTAAATACTGGAAATAATCTGAAATAGAATTATAAATATGCCTAGGTGAATTATTTCTGAATTATCAGAAAAAAATTTTCCTTGAATATGCTACTTAATGGTGGGGTCCTTTAATATTTATACCCTCATTCTTGAAAAATTAAATGACTGATATATATCATATAACATTTTAGAGCTAAGATACATATGAGACCTCTTGACCTTTAAAAGATTTATAAGAATGCTAATGAGACTGTATCAAATATATAATGGTCTATTATAAAACTATTTGGTCTATCTTCATGTCTGATTCATCAAGCAGATGTTGATGGAAAAGGAGTCAGGATCAAGGGTATTATCCTGATTAACATTTTAAGGAGGTACTTACAGATTTATTATTTAGAAAGTTCTAGGACAAAATTGTATAAACAATGGAAATTTCCAACATTGGGAACTTACAGTATATTGAGCTTCCACCTACCTACTTAATTGCATTTCTTTTCATAACCCTTTTATGCTGAAGACTCGCCCTCCATCTAACATAACTTAATGGGGTTATATCCTGAGGAGCAAATGCAGCTGGAGCACTAACTTCATTAGTTGCTTGACTCCACCTGTCAGAAATTCTGGCTCCAGACCAATGCAAGGTAAATTTATACTAGGAAAGAAGGTTACAAATAAGGTTGTAAATATATATATTTAGAGAACAGGCTGGTAGCTAAAACTCTTTTATATGAAAATGTGATCATGCCTGATTGTTTTGAGGGTTTACGTAGTCTTAAAGTCTTAATCAACTGCATACCCAAACTAGATCAGGGATTCCTTTGGGAGGGTAAGGTAAATCAGCTTCCTTTTTCTTTACCAAAAATACATAGGTGATAAGGGATAAAGGACCCCTGGCCTCGCCCCACAACACACTCCCTTTCTCTCAATGTTCCTCTAGTTAATCAAATCTATTATAGTATCAGCCTTGGAAACTACGCAAGAATCAGATCTAATGCCTTTGATGTTTTCTCTACAAGAACCACACCTTTATTGCACACTGAAATTTTATCTGGATAGAAAATATATTAAGAATTTATTCTTTCTCCCTTAGCTGATAATCATCTCTTGATTTTCCGTAATACATTATTCTGAATATAGGTTATGGCTTTTTGCATGCAAACCAAGAAATGGCATATGGTTAGGGGGATCATTAATCTATTGCTCATACCAGGACATCTTTGAAAGTGTCCAGGACTGTGTGGACACCTAGGGAAGCCAGGATGGGTGTCCATGCTGCTTACAAGTTCAGCTCCAAAGACGTGTACACATCTAAATAGTATTTGATTATTCAACAAGTACCTATATCTGTATCTATGCATATCAACAAGGAGATTCAAAGATTTTTTAAAGTGTAATCTGTCTAATGACTCAGTGACAAAGTGAAATCAAATTTTCACTGCATGCTGACTATAACAGGCAATATGAAGGGTTCCAAAGTTCCTAATTTTTCTGTTTTGATGGCCTCTTAATGAGTACATTTTTTAGATTTGCAGATTCCTTTACTTCCTTGGAATTCTTTTTTAGCAAATTAATTATTCGGGGAACAAAGCTGACAGATTCCTAAAGATCATAAATCCTTTTCTCCTGAAAATATAATGCAGAATTTGAAAATCAAACAAAAAGTCTCTGAGGGTTTTACAAATAAAAAGAATAATGTGTCCTTCAATTTGATAGTATCCCCTCTTATTTAACAAAATAGGGAATCATAAAGATAAAAGAAATGAAATAAATTTGTCGGACAAGGTCATTAACTTCTCTGTATTTCCATTTCCTCCTCTGTAAAGGATTGTTAATATTAAGAATATCTGTAAGGATTGTGTGGGTGTGGGAGTAATAAAACTTACTTCGTAAGGTAGTTGTTAAGATTAAGTAAGACACTATATGTAAAGCACTTAGAATAGTGCCTGGAAAGCAAATGTTGCTTAGGAAACAATGCTTTTGATGTGTCCCAATTCAACTCTCCTCTTTTATACCTGAATGTTGAAACAATGGAGAATAAAACAAAGAATTCACTGATTAGGGCCAACTCATTTGTATTTCTTATAAAGGCAAAGTTGAAGGATTAATTTATACCTGTAGGCAGTGAGCTTTCTTTCCTTTTTTTTTTTTTAATTTTTGTTTATTTTTGAGAGAGAGAGAGAGCAGGGGAGGGGCAGGGAAAGAGGGAGACACAGAATCCAAAGCAGGCTCCAGGCTCTGATGTGTCAGCATCATGGGGCTTGAACTCAAGAACTCCAAGATCATGACCTAAGCAGAAACCAGACACTCAACTGACTGAGCCACCCAGGTGCCCCAGCAGTGAGCTTTCTGATACGTGACCCCCAGGCATCACTGAATCTGTAAGACTTGTGGTAATCAGGAGCAGATCATGTACCTGCTATGGGTAGGTTTGCTCCCAAGAAGAAGGGAAGAGAAGTGGCCAGGACTATCGCATCAGCAGCGTAGGCTGAGTTTATTTCCCGCCCACACGCATTTCTAGTTCAGTCAGCCTTAGGGATGTACTTCAGATGCAACTCACTCCAAGACCCAAGACGATGGAGTAGCCAGTATCTGGACCACTACCAATATCTGTGGCAATGGGGAGGAGGGCTTGGGGAAGCACACTGGCTGTTAAACTGGTTAGTGGAAGTGATGCACCTTGGTTCTTCCCATATGATATTGAGAAAAACAAGCCATATGGTCAAATGAAACCCATGTATGTAGGAAAATTTGGTCCTGCCATGTTCAGGGAATGAAAAGAACAGCAGTTGTGAACAGCCCCCCAAACTCGTAGTTTGTTCTTGCCACCAAATATTTGGTTCACTATCCTTTCTACACAGAAGTAGACTTACCTCTTTCCCTAGGGAGGCAAACCAAAGTCCCTTTTAGTCAAAGGATCAGTCAAGTCTAGGATCTGTGGGTGGAATGGAAGCCTCTGCATCAAAGGTGATGAGAGAAACGTTTGTGTCAACCCAGATAGGTCTCTTCTTGCTGCAGACACCTATGAAGTAGAAAGATAAGTTATTTCCCCACATCCTCATTTCCTCCATCTGCACATATACTATATAACCATGAAACATAAACAAGACAGCCTAGCATTGCCATTCAGAAAGGGTAAACTCAGGAAGAGAAGACATTCTGTATCACTAGTTCACAGTGATTCTAAATCCTGCTCAGCAGATGCTAGATGGGCCCATTTCCCTGATGGAGGTAATATTCCTTGATCATACTTCAATTCTGATTCCTAGAAAAGACTTCACTGTCCAGAAATTTCTATGGCAATTCACTCTGCCTTTTGGAAAGGTCTTCTTTATTATTTTCCTTGACCACATCTGAAGAGAACATCGGTGAACATTCCCTCTTGAGATGCAGAGCCTCTTTTTCAGTTTACTTTCGCTCATGGGAGGTTAGGGTTTTAAGGATTTTTTTTTATAAGTGTCAAAGAGTCAGAAATTATCTTAGTATTATTTCATACTTTACCAGACAGTATAATTCTCAAAAAAAAAAAGACATTATTTTTCCTATTTGATTCTAGGCAGATCCACACTCCAATAGGCAAAATTACAGGTTTTTTTTTTCCCCCAAAGGCATGCCTCTCTGTCTGAACTTACCAATAAGTACTTGGAGTTTATCAAGCTCTATGGTCAGAACCACATTTTTGGCCTCAATTCCCTGAGCTGCATTGTCTAACTGAAAGGATTTACTGGATGCTACTTTAATCTACATTTGTTTTCAAGTTTTAATAATGGTTGTGATGACTAAAATCCTTGAAACTTTTATCAGTTTCTCAGATTTTCTGCACAAGGAGTTCCTATGACTTACAGTTTGCCTTTTGGAGAAAGAAGTAATGGCCCTTTCTGATCCTACATGGCCCTTCTGTATTTTCATTTTTTCTCGCCAACTAGTCCGTATTTTCTGCTGTATCTTTTCAAATGCAATAAACAGTAAGCAACATGTGGTACTAATGTTTTATTTTCTAACCTCCTCTCTGAGACCTGCAAGCTCATTGGATACATTATCTGCTTTTTGAGTTACTGCAGGTGATGCTTTTTACCAAATATTCTGTCACTGAAGAAAATGGTTCACAATACTTCCAAACTTCAATATTAGATGCCCCCCTCTTCATTACCTGGGCTCTAATAAGACAATGCTACATAGTTTAGTTTTTTTGTTGTTTTTTTTAATTTCTGAGAGAGAGAGACAACATGAGAAGGGGAGGATCAGAGAGAGAGGGAGACACAGAATCCGAAACAATCTCCAGGCTCTGAGCTGTCAGCACAGAGCCCGACATGGGGCTCGAACCCACAAACCGTGAGATCATGACCTGAGCCAAAGTCAGATGCTCAACCGACTGAGCCATCCAGGTGCCCCTACATAGTTTAGTTTTTGATGTGAACATTTCTAGGAACTAATTTCTGCTTCAATTAAAATAAGCTGCATGGTAGCATAACAGCAAACCTTTCTAAGTTACAGAGGCTTGGGCAACATGACCATCAAGGGTTATTTGGGGGCTCTACTCAACATCACCCTGCTGGCTGCTGGAAAGGCTCTGTCTGGTCCTTGTGCCAGGAGGAAAGAGTCAATACTAACCAAAGCTCATTTGTGAAGAGAGGTGCAACTCTATCATACATCTGATAGGTAAGAATGGCCTTAATGACTTCATAGCTACTTGTGCCCATGTTCTTCTAACTCATTGAAGCAATTACATCTCTCTCCATGCAAAGGAAGGAATGATGAATGAAGAGATGGATAGAAGTGTGGAGTGCTGTCCTAATGGAGCACCTTCCATATGAAAGCAGAAACCAAACCTAGGAAAGAAGTAGCATTCCCCCACTCCCTCTAAAGAATTCACTATTCGTTCTTTTAACCCATTCATTTTAACCATAAAGTTCATGGTCAACTAAGATGTGGCGCTTCCTCTTTGGGAAAAGAAGAGGTCTCTCTAGGAGGACAGGCCTACTCCTGGTTTTATGAAGGTGCTCTCTATCCTCCCCTGTCCCCCCCCCCCATCCCACCGCAAAGCAAGTAGAAAAACTTTGGGTACTTTCCTGATGCCAAGGGTGTGCAGGGTCATTGTTTTCCTGCAAAGACCCCAAAAAAGGCCACAAAAATATATTTGTTAGATTAACACCAGACTCAAAGCTGAAAACTTAATTCCTATCTTAATATTCCCAATTATGTCCAGTCGCATTGACCACTAAAGCCCATCCATGATGAGACAATTATCTCAGGTGTCTTTCTTTTTCCATTCGGCATATTCACACATGTTAATTTCTTCTCTGGGCATCATGGTTTTGTCAACCAAGGGACATACTGAGGATGGATTCTGCCTAGTGTGATAGATTCATATATTATGAGTAAACAGCCATTTCATCACTGGAAGTCTCAGGAACTTAACCTATAGGCATCAAACTTGAGACTCTGTAGACAAGCCATTTGAATTCGAGTGGACTGTCCACAATTTTCTCTTTGGCCCCTTAGACATAAGAGCTAGTGCCACCTGCTTAGGCCTGACATCGAAACGCACAGAAGTTGAGAGAATCATGCAGTTACCTCCCATCCACCCGACTCCTTGCTTCAACAGCTATCAATGTTTTTTTTATTCCATTCTCACCAATTCCCCACCACCCACTTCTGCTGCTACTGTTGCTGTTGTGGCTTATTTGAAAATGCAAAGAAAAAAAGCACCTTGTCGTTTCACTCATTGACACTTTATTTGGCATTTACAGCTAGAACCTCACTAGAGTTCTGTAGAAATCATCTGCATTTCTGTTTAAAAGCAGCAAAAATTACCCATCCTCCAATGTGAAAAAAAAAACCAAACAGTAAAACTCTTTTCTGTGTGATTGCAAACTTGTGTGTCTGAGCCTGCCTACGGAGACCTCTGTGAATGCCGGACAAGTGGGGATCCCATTTCCTGCAAAACCTTGGGACGCCAGGCTGCCCCATCCGCAGCACCCAGTATGCCTGTACAGGCACAGGGCTGAGTCTCTGCTGGTATAGTCAGGAGCCAGCTGGTTCGGTAAGTCTCCCAAGGTCTGCTGCCTGGATTTGGGCTGAGATGTCGCTCTTTGCTCTTTGCTGTTGCTCAATCCTTTGCTGAGGCTTGCTCACTGTTCAGGAAGGCCCAAACCTTTGCTAACACTGTCCCTCTTACTGAGGCCTATGCTTTTGCTGATGTCTGTGTGCCTTTAGAGATGAAGGGCAAGTCCTACACATCATCTACTGAATGCCCAACGTACTGTATTTTTAAAATTAATTATTTGGTTTTGAGAGAGGGAGAGCATGAGTGGGGGAGGTGAAGAGGGAGAGGGAGACAGAGGATCCGAGGCAGGTTCCTCACTGACAGTAGAGAGCCCGATGCTGGGCTCAAACTCACGAGTCACAAGATCATGACCTGAGTCGAAGTTGCATGCTCCACCAACTGAGCACCCCTCCCAGTGCATTTCAGTAAAGCATTTCCAGAGTTCAACCTACCTACTGCAGGTCTGCAACAAAACCCTCAATTACTCCTCACTTACTAAGGTCTTCCACCTTTTACTCGTTCCCTCTTTTTCAAACTCATCAATCTATGTAGCAAATGTCAGGATTTTCTGATGAGTTCATATAAGCATCTCTCTTGTCTACCTAAGTTCTAAACTAGCTAGGAAAATGAAACAAATGGAGTGAGGGAAGGGGATTAGGGTGAGGATAAATCTTGACTTTATTTCCTGAAAAAGTTGAAACTTGAGAATGTTGGTCATACACACCATGCTTCCTAAGGTTAAACCTGAAACTCGACAGATTCAGTCTCAGGCATCTCCCCTCACTGAGGCAGATCCCTAGAAAATGTACAAGGAGGAACAGAAGACAGTGCAAAATCTGTGTGAGCAAGAATGCTTCTAAGAGGAAGTAGGAAGAGGCTGGCTACGCATTCCTCACTTCTTTCCAAACAGAATAAACCGATTAAGTTAATTCTGGAGACGAGTGAGGAGACAATGAGAGACCTTGAGTGTCATCATACAAAGCTCCCTTCACATAGAAGAAAATACAGGAAGGAGAAGAAACTAATTCTGTTGCTGTCATTTTATTTTACTCTAGGTATAACCATGCCTGACTATGGGCAAATTAAAATTAAAAAAAAAAAAAAAAAAAAAAAAAAAGAAAAGAAAAATTCCTGCATTGTGCAACAAAGACACAGCAAAATGAGGTTTCTTAATGTGCAGGAAAGACCTGGAAAAAGAGCCTGCACAGCACTGGCAGAGCAAGGCATTTCAGGACTTCCTGCCAGGATACCAGGCCTTGGGGACATGGCTGACTTAGTGGCAAATTTATTGTCGTACCTGGTCGAAGTGTTGTCTGGGCTTTGAGAGGTCTCTTCTGCAGAGGGGAGGATAAAAATGAAGATGATTGCTGGAAAGTTTTTGAGGTGTGGCAGATTCCTCATGCCAAACAGTGGGCTGAATGTGACCTGGGTTCAGCCTGAGTAAATTCTCATAAAGAACAGAAATTCCCATAATGTCTGAGAGTCCTGTTTAGGTTTGTTCTTTGCTTGTGTTGTTCTCATGTCTTTTTTTACTGTATTGTGGTAGAATATACATAAGATTTAGCATTTAATTTTAAAATTTTTAATATTTATTTATTTTTTAGAGAGACAGGAGAAAGAGAGAGAAATGGAGTGTGAGCATGGGAGGAGCAGAGAGAGACGGAGACACAGAATCTGAAACAGGCTCCAGGCTCTGAGCTGTCAGCACAGAGCCCGATGCAGGGCTCGAACCCATGAACCTCAAGATCATGACCTGAGCCAAAGTCAGATGCTTAACCAACTGAAACACCCAAGCACCCTCATTTTAACCATTTTTAAGCGGACACTTTGCAGCATTAAGCACATTCACATTGTTGTGTAAGTATCACCACTCTCCTTTTTCAGACCCCTTGTCTTTATACGATGCTTAAGAATCCCTGTGTATTGAACTGAGCAGAGTCCTTGGTTTTTAGGTTCAATCTCTTCCAATCCAGTTTCAACCTTCTTGGATTTGGGACAAAGAAAACTACCAGCATCATGATCATCATCACAACCGTTGTCATTCTGATTCATCCCATTCATGGCAGAACGGAATACAGAAGCCAGGCCTTAGGGTTCTTACTCCCCTGTTCTCTCCATAGTCCTGTCCTCACCGCAGCTACTGTGCTGCTTGGAAAAAAAAAAAAAAAAAAAAAAAAAAGGCTTTAAATTCAACTTCTCTCCATGAGAGAAGTCATTCTAATGTCTGACCAACTGCTTTAGTACCGGAAGCACTTTTTAAGTAAATATTCTTTTATGAGAAGAATATTGGGACTTTACTCATGTCATCTCCCAGTTTGTATCTAAAGAGGTAAATAGGTAAATACACTGAAATACTGAATGCCAGACAAAATGTAATTTCAGGAAGAAATATTAGGCAACTTTAATATATAGACATGTGTATAGTAACAGAATAGTTTATCCATTGCTTCTTAATCTCTTTCTGTGAACAACTGTGCTCTTTAAATCCAGATGTGCTGCTTCACACTGGATGCATCGGAAATGAGAACTTTGCCAGGTGGAGTGTTAACCGTACAGGAAAGTCGTTCAAAAAATTCATGTGTTTCATGACTCCACTTTTGTTTTTATTTCTTCTAATATCTTTTCTCATTCTCTTCCATCTAACTCTAGGATATTGTGAGAAGCAAGTTGATTTGTTTTTGTAATCAATTGTACAAAAAAGGAAAAATGTTTTTCAATGTTTCAGACAAATTAATGAGAGTTCGATGCACAAGTGAACACCTCATTCTGTATCACTCTAACAGAGACTCATTTTATTTTATTTATTTGTTAAAAATGTAATGTTTTTATTTTTGAGAGAGAGAGACAGAAAGAGACAGAGACAAAGAGAGAGAATGTAAGCTGAGGAGGGCCAGAGAGAGAGGGAGACACAGAGTCTGAAGCAGGCTCCAGGCTCTGAGGTGTCAGCACAGAGCCTGATGTCAGGCTTGAGCCCATGAACCAAGAGATCATTAACTGAGGTGAAGTCCAACACTTAACCGACTGGGCCACCCAGGTGCCCCTTATGTTATTTTTTAAAAATTTACAAATAATGAAATTCACCCTGTCTTGGCATAGAGTTCCATGAATTTTTAGACACGTGTAAACTTGTATAATCATTACAAGTGTGAAGAGCATTTCTAATACCCTAAGAATTCCGCATGCTGCCCTTTGTATCAGAGCCTTCCCCCAAGACTTAACCTTTGACAATCACTTATAAGCTCTCTTTTCCTGTTTTGTCCTTTCCCAATTATCAGTGGACATATTTTTAATAAAAATACTTTGTCTTACTAAAAGGGTGATACAGTTTATAAACTTTCACCAAAGGATCTACAATGTATCTGGTTCAATAATGAATAGATGATACATTGGTCAGATACAAAATCTAGTTTGTTTACGCCTTTTTAAAAAACTATAATTATAGGACATTGGAGTGGAAACCAGCTTGGGTATCTCTGATGGATAATTCTGAATATTTGGTTTTTAAATGGACTTTGAATTTCAAAGTAATTTCTCTCCGAAGCCCATTTTTAGTGCCTTATCAAAGGGCAAAACCACAAGCATTTACATTCCAAAGAAAGAATTTTGAATGTTTCAGGTTAGAAGGAAACTGAAAGATGATATCTCTACTTTATTATTGATATATTTTTTTTTTTCTCTAATGCCTACAATTTGGGGATAAGTCTCAACTCTCAGTTATTTTGAGCGATTCAAATTAAGTCTTCTTTTTAAAAAAAATTTAATGTTTTATTTATTTCTGAGAGAGAGAGAGAGACAGAGACAGTGTGAGCAGGGGAGGGTCAGAGAGAGAGAGAGAGAGGGAGATACAGAATCTGAAACAGGTTCTGGGCTCTGAGCTAGCTGTCAGCACAGAGCCTGACACGGGGCTCGAACCCACAAACCGTGAGATCATGACCTGAGCCAAAGTCGGACGCTTAACTGACTGAGCCACCCAAGCACCCCAAATTAAGTCTTCTTAAATCCATGCATATTGCCTTAAAATTAAACATTTTGCTTATTAATGAAAGAAGTAGATGATGACACAAACAAATAGAAAGATATTCCATGTTCATGGACTGGAAGAGTTAATACTACTAAAATGTCCATACTAGCCAACACAATGCATAGATTGAATGCAATCCCTATCAAAATACCAATGGCATTTTCCACAATACTAGAAGAAATAATACTCAAATTCGTATAGTTTCATAAAAGACCCTAGGTAGCCAAAGCAATCTGGATAAAGAAAAACAAAGCTGGAAATATCAAAATTCCAAACTTCAGGATATAATGCAAAACTGCAGTCATCAGAACAGTGTGGTAGTGGCACAAAAATTGACACAGATCAACAGAACAGAAAAGTCCTGAAATAAACTCATGCCTATATGGTCAATGAACCCACAATAGAGAAGTTAAAAACATACAATGGGGAAAAGATAGTCTCTTCAGTAAATGGTGCTAAGAAGACTGGACAGCTACATGTGAGGGAATGGAACTCCACCACTTTCTTACACCGTTCACCAAAATAGGTTCAAAATCAATTAAAGACCTACATGGGAGACCTGAAACCTTAAATATCATAGAAGAGAGGACAGGTGGTAATTTCTCTGACAAGGGCAATAGCAATATTTTTCTAGGTATGTCTCCTGAGACAAGAGAAACAAAAGGAAAAACTATTGTGATTACATCAAAATAAAAAACTTTTGCACAACAAAGGAAACAATCAACAAAACAAAACAAAACAAAAAAAAACCTACTGAATGGAAGAAGATATTTGCAAATGATATATCTGATAAAGGGTTAAAATACAAAACATATTTAAAAAACGTATAAAGTGCCAAAAAAATCCAATTACAAAAAAAGTAAGCAGAGGACCCAGATAGACATTTTTCCAAAGAAGACCTACAGATGGGCAACAGACACGTGAATAGATTCTCAGCATCACACATCATCAGGGAAATGCAAATCCAAACCACAATGAGGTATCATCTCACATATGGCAGAATGGCTAAAATCAAAAAGATAAGAAACAACAAGTATTGGAGAGGATATGGAGAAAAAAGAACACTCATGCACTGTTGGTGGGAATGCAAATTGGCAAAGGCACTGTGAAAAACAGTATGGAGGTTCCTCAAAAAATTAAAACCAGAAATACTATGATGCAATAATTCCAGTACTGGGCATTTACCCAAAGAAAATGGAAACACTAAGTTGAAAAGATCTATGCACCCATATGTTGATTGCAGTGTTTGTTATTACAGTAAAATACGGAAGTAACCTAAGTGTCCATTGATAGATGAATGGATAATTAAGACGTGTTATACATATACAATGGATTATAACTTAACCATTAAAAGGAATGAACTTGGGCCATTTGAGACAATATGGATGGACCTAAAGGATATGATGCTAGGTGAAATAAGTCAGGCTGAGAAAGACAAATACCATATAATTTCACTCATATATGGAATCTAAAAAAACAAGTGAGTAAATAAACAAGCAAAAAGCAGAATCAGACCTATAAAAACAGAGTACAAACAGATGATTGCCAGGGGAAAGGGGAGTGGGCAAAATGGGGAAAGGAGAGTAGGAGATAAAGGCTTCCAGTTATGGAATGAGTAAGACATGAAAATAAAAGCCACAGAATAGGGAATACAGTTGGTGATGTTGTAATAGTATTGTACGGTGGCAGATGGTAGCTATACTTGTGGTGGGCATTGCAAAAGGTACAGAGAAGTTGTACCACTGCGTTGTACACCTGAAGCAAATGTAACATGTATGTCAACTATCCCCCCCAAAAAAAAGAACTGAAAAAAAAAATGTGTTGTGTGGTGCTTGTGAAGTGATATATTTAGATATATGTCAAGATGTGAATGTATTGTCACTCGACCAAGCCACTTGAAATAATAAAAATAGTCTCTTGGAATTTCAGAACTAATGATCAATATTTTGAACCTTCTCTTAGATTTTAAACTCATGTGCGATTGCCATTCTCCAGATGGTCAGTGTGGCAAAATTGATATGCTGCTTCAAGCAACATGATGAAAGCATTAACTCAACAGTTAAGAACTGACGCTCTTGCCAATGATCAGGGTTTGTGTGCACGCTGAATAAAGCACATCACCGGCCACCACATTTCCTGCAGTTTACTCTTGTAGGAGCACCTTTCCCCCTGCACACAGAGTGGGTATACAGCCCACACAATCCGTGCCAAGCCCGATGGACCCATCGTAGTAGTCTACATTGTGGCTTGTAAAATAATTACAAAGCAAACCAAAAGTATTTTCTTCCATAGGTTGTGCTTTCCCTGATAAAAAGAACAGGAAGTTGTTGAGCCTATCTCTTAGGTGTGACCCTCTCATGACATATTAGCTGATTTACTTCTTATCTGACTTTATCCAGATTTAATGCCAAATTTCTACTCTATCGGTAGAAATGCACCCATTAGTAACTGGATTTCTTCTCCATATGACATGCGATATTCATTAGTGTCGCTTGTAAAGGAATTTTAGGGATAAGGTTCTGAGCATAATATTTGTTAGTAAATTGTCAGCTGATCCTACAAGCTTCTTTTAGTGTGAGTTATACCTCATTTTTGCTAGGAAAAGAACAACTTTGAATGGTTCCTTGATGACATCAAGTTTTACTTGAAAACTGTTTTGTACTTGTTATTAAAAAAAAGTCATTTGGAGGGGAGCCTGGGTGGCTCAGTCGGTTGAGCGATCAACTTCAGCTTAGGTCATGATCTTACGGTCTATGAGCTCAAGTCCCCCGTCTGGCTCTGTGCTGACAGCTCAGAGCCTGGAGCCTGCTTCAAATTCTGTGTCTCTCTCTNTCACAGCCTTGGGGCACCCAGGTGGCTCAGTCAGTTAAGCATCTAACTCTTGATCTCAGCTCAGGGCTTGATATCAGGGTCATGAGTTCAAGCCCTGTGTTGGGCTCTGTACAGGGCATGAAAGCCTACTTAATAAAAAATAATAATAAAATAAAAAATAAAGCACACAGCCCCATTTGATTCCATATGCTAAAAAAATGTATCCCATGTTGCTACTGATATTTTCATCAATATTCATATTGCTTTTTTGAAGTTATAATATTTCCATTAAAAGAGCTATTTATTTTTCAGGGATCCATTGTTTTATCTGTATGAATTGAGGATTTAAGAAACATGAAGGAGAAAACTTCAGCAAACATACATAACACATAAGTTATATGGAATTATTATGATTGAAGTGAATGAAATCTCCTGACTGTGAGCCAAGTTATCTATTTTTGGAATGTTTATTTATTTTGAGAGAGAGAGAGAGAGAGACAGATTGTAAATGGAGGAGGGGCAGAGAGAGGGAGACACAGAATCTGAAGCAGGCTCCAGGATCTGAGCTGTCAGCACAGAGCCCAACATAGNCCCCTTCCCTACTTGTGTTCTCTCTCTCCAAAATAAACAAACATTAAAGAAAATTTTTTTTAAAAAAGTCATTTGGATTCCTAAAGAGGTTTTGCTTTGTAGGAAAACAACATGAAGGACTCCCTAAATCTGATGCTACCTTTTGACTCAGTTTCTTAAAAGCAGATAAACTNAGGATCTGAGCTGTCAGCACAGAGCCCAACATAGGGCTCAAACTCACAAACTGCAAGATCATGACCTCAGCTGAAGTCGGTGGCTTAATGGACAAAGCCACCCAGGCACCCTAGAATCTACTTCTTAATGAGAAGAGTGGCAAAATATATTAGTGGCCATTTTTTATGTATTGCACCAAAGCTAACTGATCAAGATAATCCTGGTGGTACATGGGCACGTTTTCAAGATGACAATTACTATGAGCACTGAAAGACTTCTAATGTTCATAGCTAAATCATGTATTTCATATCTGTAAATACACATATACATACATGTACATACAGTAAGGTTATCTACATTCTCTTGCCTCTAAAACTGTCCAACTATTTATGGGTTTGGTAAAATACTAAGAACCAGCACCGGCCACCAGACCAGGGTATGAGAAATGAATCTGTATCACATATTTCTATTTCTTGTAGCACTTCGAACAAAATGTTCAATGTGCTCTAAGAGCACGAAACTTTTTCATGATACATGTATGGTTTCTAACACTAAGGAAAATGATAAGTCATTCACCTATGTTACCAATCCATGAAACCAGGATGAGGAACTCAGTGTAAAATTACCTTGAATTTGTGTGGTATTCAGCAGTTTACAAAGCCCTTATGTTTGTATCATTGTATTTGCATTTTACAATAGCCCTGTGGGATTGGAGGATGATAACTATTATCATTTTATTTCTATTAGATGTGTACTTGGCTGTTCAGAAAGAATAAATAATTTCCCCAAACTCACAGTAGAAGTAAACATAGCTTTTAAAATTTCATATTTGGGGGCACCTAGGTGGCTCAGTCACTGAAAGATCGGACTCTTGATTTCAGCTCAGGTCATGATTCACAGTTTGTGGCTTTAAGCCCCACATCAGGTTCTATACTAACAGCACACAGAACCTGCTTAGGATATATCTCTGCCTCTCTCTCTCCTCTCCCCTGCATACTTGCACATATGTGCACACTCTCTCTCTCTCAAAATAAACATACTTAATTTTTTTAAATAAATTTCATTTAGTATTGATTGATTCCATATTTAGTGAACACCCACTATGTGCTACACTTTTCACAAGAGGCTAAAAATAAGATGAAGGCCTCTAAGCTTGCTGACTTGGCCTCCTATAGTTTATGGCCTGGTGTGCATGTGCAAATGTATGCTTTCCAAATTTCATTAATGTATCACTACCATGATTTTGTTACACCTACACAAGTATTAATTTTTTTCGAACTTAATATATTTTAATCAACCCACACATTCAACATATAAATGAACTTGGTCTCACCTGATGTAATATTCCTTTCAAACTAAAGGCATGTTGTATTATTTATTAAAATAATCAACTTCTTCATTAATTTATATTATATATATTTAAAAATATGTATTATTATATGTATATAACCATCCAAACCAAATCATCATCAATACTACCAGACGCACTCAACACTCTGGGAAAAGCCACTTTCAGTGGTTGCAAGGATATTAATGTAGTATTTTGGAGGTCTTTCCACTACAAACCTGTGAGCTGGCAAAACAGTGTTTGTAAATGTGTTCCCCGAAGTTTATCTTTAAGAGCTATTTTTCAACAGCTCATTTCCAAGCAGTTGCATACTGTCTAAATGTAGATGCATGGTAAACACAAGCCCCTGCCTTCCCGTAGCTCCCTCTCAGTAGCAGAAGTCAACCAATGCTCACATCTTTACAGCCCCTGAAAGGCTAACCTGTGAGCATTTCTTTTCTTTCATACACCAGAGAGGAGAAACGAGTTGTCTAGTTGCTGCTTGTTACTTGCTACTTTGTTCTGTTTTACCTTTGCTACTCAAGTTTATCCCCTCATACAGATGCAATACCGATGTCTGGATCACATCACTTATTATCAGTATAGAAACTGTCACTGCGGCTCGTCAGTACTACTGAGCAGAGATATATTTCAACCAGGTCATTTTGCCCAATTAGCCCGCTCTTAACAACAGGGTGCTCTGCACACGTACAGAATATGGAGAAAAATTTGGCAACAGCAATCACTGCTCCTTCTTCTTCCTCTTCTCCTTGCCTTTCTCTTTTTCCTCCGCTTTTCTCTCCCCCAAGTACATTTGATTTGTATTCACACAGAACTGGATATATACGACTTCTTTTGCTAGTTGGGCTAATCTGAGGCAGTAATGTGGTATGTTTGAACTCCAGAGTCCTTTTTTAATAATCACATGTCTGGGCTCCTGGTTGGGCTCCTGGTTGGGCTCCTGGTTGGCTCAGTTGGTTAATGTCCGAGTTCAGCTCAGGTCAGGATCTCAGGCTTGTGAGTTTGAGCCTCATGTTGGGCTCTGTGCTGACAGCTCAGAGCCTGGAGCCTGCTTTGCATTCTGTGGTCTCCCTCTCTTTCTGCCTCTCCCCATTCATGTTCTCTCTCTCTCTCTCTTTCAAAAATAAATAAACTTAAAAAAAAAAAACCATGTGTCTTACATTAAGTTACTAGAGGACTTGAAATAATGTTATTTACTTGCCTAAATCTAACAAATGTTTTTTTGCCTCCTTTTCCTTCTCATTAAATATGACTCTGCATAAAATATCCAATTAAACTAGTTCACACTGAGGTGTAAATGACTGATAAGACTTAATAGGGCATGTGTTTTGAAATATATGTACATCAACTTATAAGGAATTTCCTGAAATTAAAAGGTTATTTCTATAGGTGTCTAATTTCAGGCATAAGAGAGTTGGTTAGAAAAGGACTATTTGGAATATAAAGTTTCACATCTTAGAAATCACATCTTACAGGGGAAAATACATATTAGACCTACATTTACAAGAGAATCAAACTGTCTTGGAATATTTGTGCTAGGGTTGCAGCAAAATCTGGGAACATTCTGGAAGGTGTAAATATTGGTTCAGTTTGTGGATCAGCTAAGGTGAAAAGGCACATGTGGGTCTGTCCTGCCCCACAGCGTCTTCTCAGAATCGAGCCCTGAACAGAGCTAAGGCATATCCAAGGTCATTTTGCTCATTTGGAGTTATGTGGGGTAGTAGCCTGGTTCCATTCTACAGGGTTTTTTACTTGCTTATTTCTTCAGACTTGATTATTGTCTGACTTGTGGTTATTAAAGCTCAAAACAGGAAAAAAAAAATAGAATGCTCTGTGTAGCAAGACTTGCTCTACTCCCTGATGACTTCAGGGAAGGAAATTTATATATGGGAACTCCATAATCTCCACCAAGAAACAAGCTCTTCACCACTACATCATTTCCAGAAATATCTTTCCCATTGCATCTCAATTGAGAATTGCCATGAGACGACGTCTAGTTGAAGTTTAATTCCTATTTCCCTTGATTAGAATGGTTTCCCTTTGGGTCCTTGTGCCATTTTTCTTATGGTGATCTTGCGGATCTTCTTTCAAATGATTTTGCTAAGATAATTTATTAAATTGTTGCCTGGTAGTATGTAAACACATGGAAGTCAGGGAGGATCTTTCTCATTATTATGTCTCCAAATTGTAAAAGTGGATAAATTATTAGTGAAGGAACACCAGAACTCTATTAACGCCATGCTGTCACAGGCTACAGTGGTTGACGGAGCCACCAAAATTATATGTAGAGCATTTCAGGCCAACAGGATACAAGAATGATGCAAGACTCCATAGCAATGCCTTCAGATCCAGGAAAGAAGGGAGACAAAAGTCTAATTTGTTTTAGGAAAGCTCAGTGCCTTCCAGGTTGGGTAAAATACAAATGCAGTCCTGGATTCCACAGACAGAAGGTTTGTGAACTGGGATCAATTGAGATTCGAAGAAACAAAGATGTGTTTTCCCTTAGATTCTCCTTCAAGAACAAGAGAACAAAGCAGCAAGTCCTTTTCTTGGAGAGAATCTAAAATGCATGTGCTTGCTCCTTGAAGAATATCTTCTCCAGCTTTATAAAAATACTAAAGTTCACCAAAATGTTTCAAAAACTCTTTTTCAACTCAGAAAATTTTGTGAGTAGTCAGTTTTATAGCAATTGTTTCCTTTTCTGTGATAATATAAATATGTGCTTTTTAAGGCTCTGTTCCTCTCCCTTTGTATAAAGAAATTCAAAATAGAGGAACTATTATGTGGTAACTCACTATTCGAATGCTAAATATTCAACTTAAAACCTGAGAAACTGCCTAATAGATATGTTGAAGGGACACATGTGTCACTATCCTAAATTCAAATAGTTTCCAACATCACTGAAGAATTGGCAATGTTCACTGTCCCTTCTCTCTTTCTCTGTTTCTCTGGGGATCATTTCTATCCATAACCTACAGAATGTTTGAGAGTCAAAGAGGAGAGAAGTGAAATATATTTGCAATATTATTTCAGAGAAAAGTGTCTGATAAACCTGGCATTGAAGCATTCAATATTCATCTTATAACAAATTTATAAGTCAAACAGAGTTGATTTTTTTTTAACCCCTTCCTACTCCAATGCTGAAAAATCCAGTTGGGATTAAGAACTCCATCTGTGTTTGGGGCACTTGGGTGGTTCAATCAGTTAAGCACCCAACTTTGACTCAGGTCACTCTCTCATGGGTCTTGGGTTCAAGCCCCACTTCAGGCTCTGTGCTGACAGCTCAGATCCTGGAGCCTGCTTCACATTCTGTGTCTCCCTCTCTCTCTGCCCCTCCCCCACTTGCTCTCTGTCTCTCTCAAAATAAATAAACGTTTAAAAAAATTTAAGAACTCCACCTATGTTCTTCTAGTTTCCTTCATTGTCATTTGAAATGAAGAGTCTGCACCCATTTTTTGGGAGGACCCACTTGGGTATGGACTTGTGAAACAGAATGGAATCCTAATCAGTTTATGCCCAGCTACCTAGGTCTTCAGAGGGTACAACAAATGTATTAAAACCTGCTTATGCTAACAACAAACAAACAAACAAAACAACCGGAAACAAATGATATGGCAGATAGAAAATACTTCGGAGCAAGATAGAATCATAATGACTATCTCCCTTCTCCTTGACAATAGAAGGGGGAAATTTTCCAGGGAATTAATTCACACTAATAGAAAAATGCTCAGTCTCATCTCTGTAATTCTGAAATCTGTCCATGTGAGCCATGAACTGCCCATAGAATTGATGCCACTCTGTTTTGTTCTTGCCTTGGTTTGCCTTTCAAAATGAAAGACTGGTCTTATTACAAGGAATGAAAAGAGATCTTCTCTTTAAACATGATTAAAAATAAGAGCTGAACTCAATACCTTCACAGGGACCAGTCAAGCCCTCATAACTTTATTTCTGAGCAATGTTTTCTTAGCGGGACTACATGCTAGGGTTTGCAGCAGAGATCTAAGCAGGTAAGCCTTTGAATTTCAAATGAGCTCTCCCTTTGGCTTCAGAGGTGAGGCCACTCACAGGGGTTCAGTGACCCTGGAAACTAATTCCTCAGCAGCAAACCTTTCCAAAGGAAGCCCGTGATTAAACTGATGACATGGCAATCGGTGGTTTGATTAAAGGGGGAGGATGGGTTTCAGGGCAAGTGGGGCAGGGGCGGGAGGGGGGAGGGAACTCTGCCTTTGGAAACAGAGGAAAATTCTCTAATGCTAGCTGACCCAGCCCTTGCTCAAAAGCAGGGCCCTTTCATTCTTTTTTCTCTATGTGAAGAGACAAAAAGTTTAGTGATGGAGAACCTATTGTCTACCTCTTCCGTTCATAATGGAAGAAACAGTACAGGGAGCAGAGAATATTTAAAGGTTTCTCCATGGCTTTCGTGGACATTATAAAATGGCATGTCAATATAAAAAGAAAAGAGTAACTGCCTCTCCTCTTGTCTTCATTTTCTGTCAAAGTTACCTATAACCTCAGTTTAGTTACTCTCAACTCTAGCTATACTTTTTTTTGGTAGATTTTTGTTGTTGTTGTTAACTTATTTTTGAAAGAGAGAGATAGGCAGAGGGTGTGAGCAGGGGAAGGGCAGAGAGAATGGGAGACACAGAATCCGAAGCAGGCTCCAGGCTCTGAGCTGTCAGCACAGAGTCCAACTCAGGCTTAAATCCATGAGCCATGAGATCACGAGTGGAGCTGAAGTTGGACATTTAACTGACAGAGCTACCCAGGCGCCCCTACCTACACTTTTGTTTTTAGTTTATTTATTTTTTGAGAGAGAGAGCATGTGTACATGTAAGGTGGGGGGTGGGGAGGGCAGAGAGAGAGGGAATGAGAGGGTCCCAAGCAGACTCCATGCTGTCGGCACAGAGCCCGACGCTGGGCTCGTTCTCATGACTTTGAGATACTGACCTGAGCCAAAATCAAGAGTCTGATGCGTAACTAACTAGACACCCAGGTGCCCCTAGCTACACATTAGAATTATCTAAGAAGCATTTGTCAATTCTAATGCCCAAGCTCCATATCCAGAGATTCTGCTTTGATTACCCTGGGGCAAGGTAAGGTACCAGTGTGTGTGTCTGCACATGTGCACACACACATGTGTATATACAGAATCTTATTTTTTAAATATGCAGCCCAATTTAAGATCCACTGTGCTTAGTTCCAGCTCTTTACTACTATTTTCTCTACTTCTCCACTAAAACTAAGAGACAATGTGTGTCTTGGTTAGTATTACCACCCATAAGTTCCTGGAAGTCTCCGGTGTCTTCTTCAACCAATGTCCTCCTCAACATGTTAGCCAGAAGTTACACAATCTCTTCAATAGATACAAATACTTCATCATTCTTTCAGCAGGCCAGATGAACTCTCTAATAATAGATTTATATTAGACAGAAATGACTAGAGCAGGTGGGATATTTTAATGGGACTTCTTCCCCAAATGTTACTATGTTGTTTATGGTTTCCATTGTGTTTACTATTTGCATTAAAAAACAAAAAAAAGGTGGCCTGAAGCACACAAAAGTCACCAGTAGATCTGTTGCTGACAGGAATTATCCAGAGGCAGAAGAGATCTCATCTTAACTGACTTAATAAGGGGATTTTCTTCAATGCACAGGGCAGTTAGACTATTCCAACAAGGTAATTCATGCACATTGTTAGTTTCACTTGTCCTGGCCACACTGCTATCTCTTTTATCCCTTCAGGGACAACAGGCTGAAAACTTCTTTGCGTAAAAAGAACCCCAACTCCCCAAGCAGATACCATGGCCTGTAAATTTTATTACAAAATAATGACAGTAATCATCATCATCAGAACATTGTCCTTTGGTTTTCAAGGTAAGATAAAAACACGTGCATCCCTTTTTGCCTTTGAGAATCACTCGCCCTCACACAACCATCAGAATGCACACGGAGGGGTGCCTGGGTGGCTCAGTTGCTTAAGCGTCTGACTTCAGCTCAGGTCATGATCTCACGGTTTGTGGGTTCAAGCCCCACATTGGGCTCTGTGCTGACAACTAGCTCAGAGCCTGAAGCCTGCTTCAGATTCTGCATCTCACTCTCTCTCTGTACCTACCCTGCTTTCACTGTCTCTCTTTCTCTCTCTCTCTATCTCAGAAATAAATTTTAAAAAACATTTTAAAATTTTTAAAAAAAGAATGCACATGGAAACAAAAACTTTCATATTCAGTGAAATATGTTCGGTGGACCAGGAGAGGTCTAGAACTCCAAAGCACGATGGTGAGAATGGAAAGCTGTTACTCAGGAATGGCAAATGAGTTATCAAGGTAGATAATTATTAAACATATACATGTGAGGATAAACAAGTAGGTTTTCCTCACAAAATCCTCCCAAAAGCAAAAAAGCTAGAGATGTAGGTAGCAGGCATTAACAATATGGGTTTGATTTAAAGGCTACAGGAGAGCAGTTGAAAGTTCAGCTTCCCAACACCGATGGAGCAGACAGACAACCACTCCTGACCTCCCTTCAGAGGAGACCAGAAAAAAAATGAACTGAAGAAACCTTAGACTTAGACTTAAAGACAGAAGACAGTACAGGTAAGAGGTAAGGTGCTGTCCTGAAGACAGAATGATTAAGTGAAAGTTTATATATTTGATGGTAAGGTCATCAACCTTCTTTCTCCAACAAGCTCCAGGGTATACATCCTATATAAACTCCTCCTATATAATAGGATATCTCTCCATTGGTTCAGTCACTTTATCTGGTAAGAGTAACGGGATAATTAGTCAGATAATTATATTATTTTAGACTCTGTGATCACTCACTGTAGAGAGATCCTCTGCTGGCTCAGAAGAAGTAGCTGTGATGTTCAGAGAGGGCCAGGTTGCTGGTTTCTGAGGACAGCCTCTAGGAGCAGAAAGTGACCGCCACCCAACCAACAGCCAGTAAGAGAAGACCTCAGGTCTATAATCACATGGAGTCAAATTCTGCCAACAGCCTAAATGAACTTGGGAGAGAATTCCAACTTTCGGATGAGAACACAGTCAGGTGGCACCTTGATTTCAGCCTTACGAGCACCTGAGCAGAGGACCCAGGTCTGCTGAGCCCAGATTTCTGACCCCCAGAAACAGAAGATAATAAATGGTTGACTTTTAAGCTCCTGTGATTGTGTTCATCTATTACTAGGCACATGAATTTATGAAAAAGCAAGACTTTCAGGAGAAATTGAGATACTCACAGGGACACTGTTCGCAGACACCAAGGTCGACTGAGGCTGAATGCACTGTAGGGCAAATTCAGTGCATTGTCAGGAAACTGGTGATTTAAAAAGTAGCATATGTAAGCTGGGTAATTACAGAGATTTTAATAAAATGTGTGGACATTAGGGGCATCTGGGTGGCTCAGTCAGTTAAGCATCCAACTTTGGCTTAGGTCATGATCTCACCACTCATGGGTTTGAGCCCCATATCGGGCTCTGTGTTGACAGCTCAGAGCCTGAAGCCTGCTTCAGATTCTGTGTCTCCCCCTCTTTCTACCCCTCCCCCACTTGCACTCTGTCTCTCTCTCAAAAATGAATAAATGTTAAAAAAATTTTTTTAATGTGTGGACATTAGAGAAATGGACAGAAGATGGGGCTCTTAACAGCAGGCAGCCACGACCACTCGTAGCAGTGAAGGGAGGGAATAGATACTAGAACTCTGAGAGCAGCTGTACAGAAAGGGCTGTCAGAGCAACTTGTGGTCTTCAGCAGAGGCGCGTGGCCAGCCTGAGATAAGCCAGCACAAAAAGAACATAAGATCAGAATCCCTTCCCCCTAATCTCCCAATGGTGTCTGCCACAGACTGAACCAAACAGGAAGCTTGAGGTGAAGATGTTTATTGGTGTATCATGTACATGTCAGCCTTCCAGGAAACTTGTCAGGGTCAAAAAAACAACACTAAAGGAATATAGAGGGTTAGACAGAACATATCCAGGAAAGTCCACAACACAGCTTCTTAGCGTTTTTCCCTGGTGACAAATTTGTGTCCCTTATATAGAGCTACACAAAGTCCTAATAGAGTGTATCACCACAGGGTGATATACGTTTGGATATTTCTTACTACAGTGTTCTTGAATACATCAGTCAGAGAAAGGGGGACTACTTCTAGAGCCAATCTCAAGGTCTAAGTTGATTATCACAGCTACTTTTTTCCACCACCCATTTTACCCTGTCCAGGCAAGATGCTAGCATAAGGTAATGGGAATACTACCAGAACTTAAGCACATAGCCCACCCATTTGCAATGATTGTTAAATATAGGCTTTATTCCAGGTAGTCACACACCCAGCTAAAAATTGAAGGTTGTGTTGCTAAAAAAGAGGGAGAAAATAAATATCTTTCCTAAAATAAATATATTTACTTAACATAGTTACATTTAACATAATTACATTTAATATAATTACATTTAATGCCAATACAAGTACTTTGGACTCCCAACAGGATGTTGGTGTACTAGTCATTTGCTTTTGTTCTTATTTGTTTTGAATTAGATTTTAAAAAACGATTGTAAAGGTTTCATGGAGAAAGATGCATGTCCAGGATTAACAAGGAGAACAAAGGGGAAGTCATAAGAACAGAGCATAAAGCCATTAAGATAATATGACCAGTATTAACAGAACCATAGACAAGTATATCAGTAGAAGAGAATAGAAAATCCATCAGTAGATCTTGCTATATTTTTAAATTTAATATGTGACAAATGTTGTAGCTTAATTTAGAGGTTTAAGGGTATATTATTTAAGAATTGGTATTGCCCTGGGGCATCTGAGTGGCTCAGTCGGTTAAGCGTAGGTCATAATCTCGCGGTTTGTGAGTTCAAGCACCAGGAAGGGCTCTGTGCTGACAGTTCAGAGCCTGGAGCCTACTTGGAATTCTGTACCTCCCTCTCTCTCTACCCCTTCCCTGCTTGCTCTCTCTCTCTCAGAAATAAATATTAAAAAAAAGAATTTGTACTGCCCTTAGTTGTACACAATCATAGAAAATATATTAAGAACTTTATTTTACATCATATATAAAAATAAACTTCAGAAATGATTATGAAATAATAAACTAAAATTTTATGAGCAACCTAAGTGCATATGAGGTCTCCTTTATGAGGCCTAGAAACTCAGAAGCCCGGCAAGAATAGGCATCCTCAACTGCATAGTGAAAAAAAATATACTGCAGGACACATCAGAAACTAGATCAATAAAAATTGGTAGGTTGGGAAAATATATCTGTAACCCAGATGACACAGGATTAGTCTCTATAATAAAGAATACTTACACAATGATAATGAAAAGATAACCAATCTAATAGAAGCAATATGAATAATTTATGAAAAAGCAAATTTAAATGACCAATAATCCTAAGGAAAGTTGTCTAATATCTCTGATGAGCAAGGAAGCAGAAGTTTAAAGAGAAAGTGAATTATATTATATATGCTCTATACGTACAAGCCTGGCAGTGGACTAGAGGTAGAATCTATCACTAATATTAATACTAGAAAGCTACCCTGATTGCTGGGCATGTGGCCATGTGAAGAAGAGAGAAAATGGAGAACCGATGATTTAATTGTACTTGAGCATATATGGGAAATATGCATGTCTATTTTAAAGAATTTAAATAATGTTTTAAAACCACAACATCATTTTGTCCTCTAAGAAATCCCTTCCAGAGATACATTTGCAAGTGTGCAGAAAGATGATCACTGTAGCACTGTTTATAAAAACAGAAGTCATATCAACCTTAAAATTCATGGTGTGGGAGTTGGATTTATAAGTTACAGTACATTCCCACTCTGAAACAGCACAGAATAAGGAGTAAAGTAGAGATACACTTATTGAGGGAGAAAAACTATTTGAAATGTCCAAATTATACAACGATATGAATGGTATAATTCCATTTTATGTTCAATGCATATATGTACATATGTGAATGCATATTTATAGATTTGGAAATGAGTTTCAAAAACTCTACTAGGATTCATGCTAAACTCTTAACAGTAGTTACCACTGGGAGATATGGGATTTAGGAACACACACACACATACACACACACACACACACACACAGGTAAATAAGTGAATGCAGATGTGTATATCTCTGAGTTATTTTTCATAAGGAAAACAGATTCATATATTATATTATCTGCATATTAAAATAATCCTGAAAATAATATCAGAAATTATGTAGTAAATTCTTTAAAAGCACAAGATATTTTATATTTGTTGTAGGCAAACTAATGTCCTTCTCCCAAGATGTCCACATGACTGACATCTGTGAATATGTTATGTTATGTGGCGAAGGGGAACTAGGGTGTGAAACAGCTGACTATAAACAGTAGATTTGAGGGGGTGGCTCAGTTAGTTGAGCATCCAACTCTTGGTTTTGGCTCTGGTCATGATCTCATGATTTATGGGATTGAGCCCTACATGGGGCTCCATGCTGGAGCAGAACCTGCTTAAGTTTCTCTCTCTCTCTGTCCTCCTCTCTCTGCCCTTCCCCTGCTCACACGTTCTCTCTCAAAGTAAATAAATTAATTAAAAAAATAAAATCAGTAGATTTGTACCATTATCTGGGTGGGCCCAGTGTAATCACGAGGGTCCTTGAAAGCAGACACAGGAGGCAGAAGAGTCAACACTAAACTCACACAATACGAAAAAAGACTGACGAGCCATTGCTTGGTTTGAAGACAGTGGAAGAGGCCATGAGCCAGGGAACATGGATTTCCTCTAGAAGCCGGAAAAGGGAAGGAAACAGATTCTCTACTAGGTATTCTAGAAGAAACGTAGCCTGATTGATACCTTGGTTTCAGCCAGCAGGACCCATTTCAGGCTTCAGTACTAGAGAAATGTTAAGATGATCAATCTGTCTTATTTTAAGCCACTATGTTTGTGGTGATTTGTTACAGCACCAATAAGTCCCTTATGCAACAGGCACTACCTCATTTAAGCTTGACAAGAAACCTAGAAGATGCATACAATTGTGGGCCCCAGTTTACAAATGAGGAAACCATGGCTCAGAGGTCTGTTGAAGGTTACCTGGCTGGTAAGGGCTATGGCTGAGGCTGGAATTAATTCCACATGAAGCTACACCTTGTGCTTCCTTCTCTCATTTTGTGTTCTCTGTCCTCTAAACTATAACCTCAGTGCACCTGGCTCAGGGCTTGGCCATCAGCAGATATTTAACATTAGGTAAGTCAGTAAGAATACAGGTTTGGGGTCAGACAAGTCTTCATTTGAATCCAATTACTGGCGGTGTGGCTAAAAACAAATGACCCAATTTGAGCCTGTTTCCTTATCTATAAAACAGGAGAAATAATTTCTACCTTGTAGGTGAGAGAAAGCATTCAGCAAAATCATGTATGAAAAATGTCCAGCAAAGAGTCTTGTATAGATTTTGTTTTTAATAAATGTTATTTATTGTTGATGGAGACTATTACTTTGTTATAATGACTCTGGAAAGCCTGCTTTTCCTCTAGATGAGGTTTTAGGCTTTGTTCATAACTTTTTCATATCTGTCAGTGCCTGATTCAGAGATGGTGGTTAGAGCCTGTGGCATAGAATTACAACTACAAACTAGGGAACTATTAAGAGGGTACAAATGTAGAAGAAGTGGCTTTTAGTAGTGTGGGCATCAGTGATCCAAAATAGGAATCCAGTTAGTAGCAAAGATAGACTAGTAATAATATATATTTGTCACAGAGGAACAAGGTGGGGGGGAACCCCTGGAAGTTTCATTCTAAAATTAAACATGGCCAGTTTGCAATGGGAACCTAGAAACTGCATCTCTATCCGAATCCGGATTATGTTGGTCTTCTGTATTCAGATTATGGAGCCCCAGATTGTATTTTCTCAGAATATCATTTGTCCTTCATTCAGCAAACATACTGTATCAGTCTACATATTTCACAAAACTTCTTTTGAAAAATTCCATTCAGTTCTTTAACACTAGGACATTTTTTAAAAGAAAAATTTTAAATGGTGTCTAGTAGCTTTTTAGCTTTGTAGTTTTTTTCAATGTTTATTTATTTTTGAGAGAGAGAGAGACAGAAGACGAGCAGAGGAGGGGGAGAGAGAGGGAGACACAGAATCTGAAGCAGCTCCGGGCTCTGAGCTGTCAGCATAGATCTAGTCCGACTGTGGGGCTTGAACTCACAAGCTGTGAGATCATGACCTGAGCTAAAGTAAGACGCTCAACCGACTGAGCCACCTAGGTGCCCCTAATAGCTCTTTAGCTTTGAATGGTTATTTTCAAAGATCATTCTTGATGCTTATCTATGGAAGATCATCCACACTTCTTTTACAGGGTTTCTGTAGTTGTGTGTTGCCCAGTGCCTGGGGCGTTGGGTGGCTCAGTCAGTTAAGCATCTGACTCTTGATTTTGGCTTAGGTCGTGATCTCAAGGGTCGTGAATTCAAACCCCACATTGAGCTCCATGCTGGCAGTGTGAAGCCTGTTTGGGATTCTCTCCCTTTCTCTCTGTCCCTCCCCTGCTCTCTCTCTCTCAAAAATAAACAAACTTTAAAAAAGTTTTAAAAAGGATCCACAGAATGAGTGAACCATCGAATGAATAATGAAGGGAAACTACAGTTGTGGTCCTCAACAACTCATTTGTGGAGAAATTCCCTACCCCGAGATGAAAGGGAAGTAGGTTAGAAAGAGTACACATCCTCAGGGAACCTGAACTTAGCGGTCCAAAAGTCATCAGACCATTTTGACCATTTGTACATGTTCTCCTTGGGCTTTGTAAGAGAAAACCCAGGAAGAAAATAAAACCTCCTTGGGATTTTTGCTGTTCCCCACCCCCTCCAAATTGGATACAGTACATAGCTGTACTGTACTGAAATAAAGTACATGGCTAATGGCTTTTTCAAAGGATGGGGACACCCGAGTAGGTTTGGGAGAACAGTTTTTACCCATGGGAAATACCATTATGACTTAGGCAATGTGATTCTGAGTTTTTCTATAAAGTGTTTGTACTTGTAGCAACCCTTCATTCAAATAACCTTTGTCCTGTTTCTTGTTTTAGATTGTTTGAACCAGCTGCAGAGGCAATGAAAGCAGTGGGATAACCGAGCAGAACAGAACATTTATAGCAATAACAATTTATTAAGATCATCGTTATTAACCATGACATGGGGCTTTCTTAATCACATCTCTGATTACTGTAACTCCTAATGATACTGTATCATTTGTACTCAAATACCCCAGAGTGCTTACTACACATTACAAAGCTAGTAAAACACAAACCTACAGAACCATTGATACTGTTTCTGATCTTTTTATTGTTCAAGCCGCACTTACCCATTTTAAAATCTGCTATGCAAACTGCATAAATGAACACAAAATAATACCTTTGAAGAAGACTTCCCAAAAGTAATTTTATCCAGTCCACCGACTTAAACAGTTAAATACCCAACTCTCAAAGACATATGGTTGTAATTACCATTTAAAAAGTCACAAGGCATGGAGTCTTCCTAATACCTTTAATAGACAGTTTCAGTACTTGGTCACCATTTGCTCATCCAATATTGCTATAGGTTGGGTAGGAATATGCCCATTCCTTTGTGAGAATTGGGAAAACATTTCACACCTTCTTTATCCTACTGAAGCCACATAATAGAATTCATTTTTTGAGAAACAGCACAGAACTTTTTTGACTGCCTTAACTCTTTCTTACCATTAATATTACGACTGAGTTTATTCTCTTTGGACATTCTTTGGTCCCTAAAGGCAGATTCTGTTATGTGTACTTAAGAGAAAGGGCAAAAACTGAGACACAGAAAGAGGAGAAATTTAACAGGGAGCTTTATGTACATCTTCAGTTTCATTGTACTGATATATAAACACTAGCCAAACATGCGTATATTGATTGCTTAAAATCAAAATCGGTCCATATGTAAAATCTTGAACTAGAAGGTCCTAACTGACCAAATGTTATTAACCTTTCATCTTTTCTGTAAAACAGAAGGTGTATTGACAGAAGAATCTTCCACAAAGAAACCTGAAAGAGCCTAAGGCATTAGGTAACCTCTTAAACTACAAAAACAGGGAGTTGGTGGGGAAGGGAGTGGAAAGAGTGAAAGTGAACTGCTCATGGAGAGCTGGGATTATTACTCTCCAGATTATTACTCTCCACAGTACCACTAATGGCCTAGAGTAGCTCTGCTTGAGTATCTTGTCCAAATACTGGCTTCCAGTTTTCTTACTGAAGGGACCTCTCCTTACACTTAATTGAGTGTCTCCTTATCTCTTCCTCTCTTCAGTCTAATTTTCTCTCCACCTCTCCAGTGGTACTATGACCTCTTTCAATACTTCCTGCTGCTTCTCTCCGTCTCTTATACCCAAAGTTCCATAAAAAGGAATATTCTATTGGGGCACCTGGGTTGCTCAGTCAGTTAAGCCTCCGACTTTAGCTCAGGTCATGATCTCACGGTCGGTGGGTTCGAGATCCACATCAGGCTCTGTGCTGACAGCTCAGAGTCTGGAGCCTGCTTCAGATTGTGGGTCTCCCTCTCTCTGCTACTCCCCCACTCAAACTTTGTCTCTCTCTGTCTCTGACAATGAATAAACTTTAAAGATTTTTAAAAAGGAATATTATATTGAAGCCACTGTTCCATCTAGAAGGAAGGAATATTATTGCCCAATATTCTCATGTTACATCTCCTCGCGGATAATTGATGCAGCCTTCCAATGTGTTCTAAGCTCCTCATCCCCAAAAACCCTGGTTAGAGTGACAGGCACATGACACATGATACCCGAGGTGCAGGAACCATGATGGACCACAATGACTTATCTCATATGAGATCACGTGGAGCACTTCATATAATCAAGTGCCTGGTAAAGAAGAAAAAATGTCTTGCTAACTTAAAGACAAACTTTTTAAGAACGGTGGCCAACACTACTGTTTACAAAGCAGTGATGTGTATGACGTGCCATGAAGAATGTAATACATTGGCATGCCTGCAATGCACTGACATGCTCTGTTGCATTTTCTATAGAGGTTGACCAGAGACAGCAATTTTACTTCATAACTCAGGAATGACCTCTAATGAACACTGTGCTGAGATCTGCATGAAGACTGTGGTGAAGAAGGATGATGTAAAAAAAATAAGGAATAAGTCATATTTGTCCTCATCCCAAAAGAAGCACCAGAAACCAGAAACTATGCAAATAAAATATAAATAGTGCAGGGGAGTGAATAGCATTAGGGAAGGAAAGAAGTACAGAATCTCTTTAGCGACTTCCAAAACTTCCATTGTACTCACTTAAAAAAATTTTTTTAATGCTTATTTTTGAAGGAGAGAGACAGAGCATGAGCTGCAGAGAGACAGAGAGAGAGGGAGTCCGAAATGGGCTCCAGGCTTTGAGCTGTCAGTGCAGAGCCTGAGGCGGGGTTCAAACCCACAAACGGTGAGATCATGACCTGAGCCGAAGTCAGAGGCTTCACTCACTGAGCCACCCAGGCGCGCCCCCCCACCCCCGCCCGTTGTACTCATTTCTAATTGGAGCTGTTGTGGGGAGGGGTGGTATCAAATGTCACTACAGCTAAGAGCCATTCCCAGCTTTGAGGGGTAAAATCTTCCCAGTGCTGAGTTCTGAAGGGTGGAAAGATGAACACGCCTCATGTCAGAAAGGACTACCTCCTTTACTTGTTGGTAAAGTGTCCTCTGGGGTCTGGGAGCAGAAGAAGGGGGGTGGGGGTGGAGAGACTGTTTGGAAACCACATTAAACAGTTCACACTTTCAAGACGTGGGAAGTTTCAGTGGTTGTCATTCATTCATCTATTTACCCATTCAACGAACTTTTATTGCAGATCTGATGCATGTTGGACTAATAAAGGTAAATCAGAGAACCCTTGCCCTACAAGACTTATAAGGAGATAATCACAGTACATTTTATGTTTTTATATATAACCACATAAAGAAATTTTTTATTCAAAATGCTACCGAAACCCAGAGGAGGAAATTGGTTAAAACTGGGTAAGGAAATCAGGGAGGAGAAGAATGTTAGACCCTTAAAAATGAGTAAAAATTCTACAGATGAGAGGCAATGGACAGATTATAATAAAAAGAGGGAACAGACCTCAAAAATGCAGACTGTGAAAGAAATTATTATTTCACGATTATTGAGCTTTTCCCTGGGATCAGAGGGTCAGGTTTATAAGCCATGTGGCAGAAGACATGGCCAGACAAATGATGTAAATCAATAGTCACTGCATAATACTCTAATTACAGCTCCTCTAGGACAATTAATTGGGATTGTATTTATCTCAAACTGTGTCTTAATAATTTCATTTTTAATATGAATTTTATTTTTCCAAAAATAGACATTCTGTTTGCATTATTTTTATTGCAGTCAAGCTAACACAGTGTTTAGGATTACTTGATCGCAACACTATCAAGGAAAGAAGTTAGAACTTGTTGAAATTCCAGCCTCGCAGTTTACTAGCTAGGTGATATTAACAAGTTACCTTTCTGTTTCACATATAGATGATAATAAGACCACAGAAGGCTTTTGTAACTATTAAGTTGGTAATACCTGTGACTATCTGTTATGTAGCGAATACTCAAAGAGTAGAGCCATAGTGAAGTTTCTAGAGTAGTTGTTTTCATATATATATTTTAGCCATGAGAGTTTCTCCACATGTTAGCGGTCCCTTATGTAAAATGGATTAACTCTAGGCGGCTCTGTTTGAAGCAGGGATGGGCATCAGAAGACTGACTGGTTCTACTTTCTCCCAGCCTCACTTCCACCCACATAACCCCTAAAGAGCTCTGCAGATCACAACTTGAAAAGTACTACACTACCATACAGCTGCCTTTCTTCAAAATGAATTATTGAATAAACAGATGAATTGATCTTTATACAGAGTTCTCTTCTCTAGAATTCATTTCACTTTTTATCAGTGCTTTGGGCATCAGCATTCAAAACTATCTTCTCTTTTTAAAACGTGCACAGGTTGTCACTTAAATCCCATGGTGACTAGTTTCAGTCTACGTTCCTTACATCGGCAATTAAGTGTCATTCAAAAAATTTGTGCAACATATCTATGCATATTTTCAAGCAAATCAGAAAAGCTTTCCCCTCTGGGTGGCACTTTCCACATGGAAAAGTTCCCATGACAGTACGGCTTGGCAAGCTGATGGCATCTTTTCGTAGATTAGAAAAAGCTAGCCCTTACTCTGAGTAACCCAGACCCAAGTTCTGCAATGGCTTGGTGGTCTGAGCAATGGCTGGGTTTCAGCCCTCACCTGGCCTTGGTTTAGCAAACTCTATACATGATTCCTGAAAGCCCTAATTATAGGCTACTTATAGATTATTTTTAGCCCCAACTTTAATTTACCAAGAGATATTTTGGAAACAAAAATGAGTTCAAATGTATTCTAGGTCCTGTTTAAAAACTATTTAGGGGTGCCTGCGTGGCTCAGTTGGTTAAGCAGCCAACTTCAGCTCAGGTCATGATCTCATGGTTTGTGAGTTCAAGCNTATGCATATTTTCAAGCAAATCAGAAAAGCTTTCCCCTCTGGGTGGCACTTTCCACATGGAAAAGTTCCCATGACAGTACGGCTTGGCAAGCTGATGGCATCTTTTCGTAGATTAGAAAAAGCTAGCCCTTACTCTGAGTAACCCAGACCCAAGTTCTGCAATGGCTTGGTGGTCTGAGCAATGGCTGGGTTTCAGCCCTCACCTGGCCTTGGTTTAGCAAACTCTATACATGATTCCTGAAAGCCCTAATTATAGGCTACTTATAGATTATTTTTAGCCCCAACTTTAATTTACCAAGAGATATTTTGGAAACAAAAATGAGTTCAAATGTATTCTAGGTCCTGTTTAAAACCTCACTATTTAGGGGTGCCTGCATGGCTCAGTTGGTTAAGCAGCCAACTTCAGCTCAGGTCATGATCTCATGGTTTGTGAGTTCAAGCCCCGCATCAGGCTCTGTGCTGACAGCTCAGAGCCTAGAGCCTGCTTCAGTTCTGTGTCTCCTTGTGTCTGCTTCAGATTCTGTGTCTCTGCCCCTTCCCTGCTCCTGCTCTTTTCTCTCTCTCTCAAAAGCAAATAAACATTAAAAAAAAATTTTTTTAAAAGAATAAATAAAAAATAAAGCCTCCTCATTTTGAGAATTCCAAGTGTAGGCAATATTTTAAAGCCATTTTCGTGCCATATGATAATTATAAGAAGGGCTTTCTTATATATCAATTTTCCCCCTGAAATATCCTAAGATTGTTTCAAACAGCCTGAACAATGGCTTGGTCCAGACACTGAAGCAATGAGGCACCATTGGCAGGCAGAACAAGAGAAATACCTTTCTATGTATTTCTAACGATGCTTTATAGGAATAAGCTTTACAACTGTTGAGCATTGGCTATCTTCAGGCAAGCCTTTAGGCAAGATATCCCATTACTGTGGGTATAAACATATGAGAACATAGTCAGATAATAGTTACTCTCTGCATAACAATGAATAGGAAACCTTTGATAGTGCAGAGCATTAATATTACCTTTTCCAAAGGGGTGTGAACCTGAAGCTTTAGAATAGGAAAGGCAGCTTAGAATACTAAAGAGTGCTCACCAGTATGGTCAAGGCCTGGGCTTGAAAGCACAGATTATACTAGAGTCGGTCATCTGAATTCAAACTGCCTGGGCTTTGGTATCTTCAGTTCTAAAATGAAGATAATAACCCCCTTCACGCAATTGTTAGAGGGAATAAGTAAGATAACCTATGTGACAGTGACTAAGGGTGAAGAAATAGTACTCTGATCTAAATAATTTCTTATTTAGAATTGTTTAATCTAAATTGTATCTTTATTCCCTCTGAAGCCTGGAGCCCTTGATCTGGAGCAGTATTGCCCAATAGAGCTTTCTGCAGAAATGGAAACGTTCTGTATTGTGCTCTGAATTGTAGACATTAGCTGCACATGGCAACAGAGCATGTGAAATGTGGTCAGTGTGACTTTAGAACTAAAGTTTTAGCTGCGTAGTTTTAATTAATTCAAATTCAAATAGATACACATAGTTAACAGCTACCGTATAGCACAGCACAGGCCCAGAATAGAATGTGATACCAGTATGGCGGTGTCATGACAAAGAAGTATTTTTTCAGCCATAAGTTTCTAAGAAAGACAATATTTCTTCTGCAAACATTTTTTAAAAATTTTAATGTTTATTCATTTTTGAAGGAAAGAGAGAGACAGAGCATGAGTGAGGGAGGGGCAGAGGGAGAGGGAGACACAGTATTTGATGCGGGTTCCAGGCTCCAAGACAGAGCCCAATGCAGGGCTTGAAGTCATGAGCAGTGAGATCATGACCTAAGCTGAAATTGGACACTTAACCTACTTGAGCCACCCAGGTGCCCCATGGGTGGGAAATTCTTAAACTGGAATCAATGGGCCCCTAACACCTAAAATTATATAATAATTATGTTAACTCTGAAGTCAAGTTTTCTGGGCAGAGGATTCACACATAACATTGGATTTAGAAAAAGGACTATGTCTCATGAAATAACAAATAATAAATAAATAAATAAATAAGACTATATATTTAAGTTTCTTAAGCTTTCTCTGTGTTTAAAATGCCCAAACTATTTTTCAGAAGAGGTGACCGGGCTATTGCATTAGCTCATGTAATTCTACTCAATTATTTCTTTTTCTTATTCTTTTTTTTTTTTTTTTCTGAAAGAGAGAAACAGCGTGAGCAAGGGAGGGTCAGAGAGAGAGGGAGACATAGAATCTGAAACAGGCTCCAGGCTCTAAGCCAGCTGTCACACAGAGCCCGATGTGGGGCTTGAACCCACAAACCTCAAGATCATGACCTGAGCCGAAGTCAGATGCTTAACACACTGAGCCACCCAGGTGCCCCTCTATTTGATTATTTATAACAGTAAGATATAAGTGGGTTTTTAATAAAAATATGTAAACTGGAATTCATAAAAGTATTCAATTGCTCTATTGAGAACATATTTAGTAACCATGTTTTAACATAGTTAATTACATGTTAATTACATGTTTAATATCCTTAATTTTCTGTAAGATATTTCATTGTACAAAATGGCACAGAAATACAAAAACTAAAAAGTACAAGTCTCTCTCCCTCCTTCCCTGCCTTCTACCCCCATTCCCTAAGGATAATTATGTCAGTAATTTATTACATATTCCTCCAGACCTTTTTAAAAATAGATTTCATTTTTAGGTAATCTCTACACCCAACATGGGACTCAAACTTACTCATAACCCCAAGATCAAGGGTCACATGCTCCACCATCTACATCAGCTAGGAGCCCCTGTAAATGGACATGTTAGAAGCTAGGATGTGTGTGTTCTCCCTCATCCTTCCAGAAGATACCCCTCACAGAGGGTGTTTCATCAGCCTGGATGCCAGCCAACCCACAATGGATATGTAGGAAAACAAAAACAAGAAGCCTTTGTGACTGTAAATGACCCCAGTTTGGGGGTTCTTGGACATGGGAGTATAATTTAGACTAAACTGAGGTGCCTGGGTGGCTCACTTCGGCTCAGCTCATGATCTCGCAGTTCATGAGTTTGAGCCCTGCATCAAGCTGGCTGCTGTCAGCACAGAGCTGGCTTCAGATCCTCTGTCCCCCGCTCTCTCTCTCAAAAAATAAATTTAAAAAAATAACTTAGACTAAACTGCCTAATGCGGTATGTGTATTTAAAATGTTCATATTTACTACCAAATAACCTTCTAAAGAGCTACCTGTATACACCAACACTGGTTAAACTACCTTTTTTCCACACTCTTGCCCATACTACATATAGCAATCACTTCTAACTTTTGTCTTTCTCACAGGAAAAAAAATGGCATCTCACTATTTTAAGCTGTTTTTCTGCTTTCATATATGTTTCTTTCATATATGCTTTATTTCATTGAATTTCTTCTTCTACAAAATGTTTACATGGCCATTGTCCAATTCCATCTAGAATTATTCATCATTTTCCTATAAATTTTCTAGAGTGCTTATATTCTATGGATATTACTGTTTGCTTTGTCTGTCTACATTTCTGATGATTTGTTTGAGTCTTTGCTTTATGATAGCCCTCAGCACATAGAAGTAGATAATATATATATACTAGTTTCCTTTGAATTGAAGTATAATTCAAGTCTAGTCACTACAGAGATCATGGACTACCCAGAATGGCTCACTTACAAGTCCAGGTGAGAATTGTCAATTCAATATCTTATTCTGAGGCCAGGTGCCCACCAAGAATATCCAGGACAGACATATGATGGATCAGAAAAATGAGAAAGAAGACCAGGGACAAAAAAGACCAAATGCCAAGAATATTAAAATACAGCAGACTATGAGTCTGGAGTTGTCTTTGTCCAGCAAGAGAGCAAATGCAGAATTGAATAAAAGAGAGGCTAATGTCTGGGAGGAGACAAGAGTTCTGAAAAGGGATCTTGTCTCCTTATTTATTGAGCTCACAAGATATTACCCAGGTGGCAAATGTGAAGAAAACAAGATCTTACACATGTGAACATGGAGAAAACCATCGGATAGTAATTGTTAACTTGAGTGTGTAAAAATCAAAGGGTCTGGGGGGCAAATGGAATTTGTGATCAAAGCATAATAGTATATTGACATCAGATGGAAAGTAATTTTCTGCAGGTGATATAACAAGTTATTCATGATCCCATTACAATATCACACTAGCTAACCTCCGGAGCTTTCATCCTGTGGTGGTGGCTTTTCACCCTAAGCTTTTTTCTAACCCATGTATGTGAGTAGAACCTTTTCCCCACATTAAAAGAGGAAGAAAAGATCAAAATGAAATTAGAAATCACAAATGTATAAAATAATAATTAAGTTAAACATAATAATAATAATTTGGTAACATATATCAACAGTCTGAAAATGTTTATAACCGTGTATATATTATAGTTTTTTTCTCATTTAAGCAATTTCTCTTAGCTGAATTCCTTGGAGTAGGATCTTACATTAAAGTTGATCATAGTAGCACTTCCAAAGGTAGTGAGAGCATGAAAGTAACTAAGACATAGACATTATTATAATTAGATAGTTAGGTTAAGTAAAATCTGACATATCAATCGATTAGAATATAATGAAGCTGTTAAAAATTAATCAGTGTAATGATGTAGACTCCTGAGCCAACCTGAATGTCATTTTTTTTATAAAGCTTTTCTGTTCTGTTCAGTTTTATTCTACTTTGTTTTTATAGAATTTTGTTCCTCTATTCCAACATTTATCAAGATGCAGCCTGTTTATTGTTTCCTTCTCTAGACTTCAAGGTCTCCAGAGGTAGATTTATGTCTCTTCTTTCTTGACATACAATTCATGTTTTCTTATCTAAAATGTATTTATCCATTTCTTCAAGAAAAATAGAAACCAAAATTGCATGCAGATAGAATTATACACCAATATAATTATTTAAAATTAGATATGTTGATATAGATTAGAAGAGAACAAAGAAAAGAATTCTTATAACACAACCAGAGCCTTACAGATGTTATTTCAAAAGATTTTTTTGTAAGAAAACTGGGGATTTTTTAAAATGCAAAATGATATAAAAAAGAAAATGTACATAATCCATATTTCTTCAATCCAGAGATAACTGTGGTTAATGCTGCGGCTTATTCTTTTCAACCTTTTCTATGCACCCTCCAACTTTTTTTTTAACAGTACTGAGATCATTACACCTATGCTTTTTGTTTTTAGCCCTACTTTCCCAAACATTTTCACTTTAAGGTTGTTTACTTTTTATGTTTTTTTATTTATTTCTGAGAGAGAGAGAGAGACAGCATGAGCAGGGGAGGGTCAAAGAGAGAGGGAGACACAGAATCCGAAGCAGGCTCCAGGCTCTGAGCTGGCTGTCAGCACAGAGCTGAACACGGGGCTCCAACCCATGAACTGTGAGATCATGACCTGAGCCGAAGTCAGATGCTTAACCGACTAAGCCACCCAGGTGCCCCTTCTCCCCCCCACTTTTTTTTTTTTTTTTTTACAATTTATGACTAATGCACACAGTCTAAACCTAAGTGATTGGTTGCACCCAAAGGAAGAAAGCAAGACAAATCAAAGCTCTCAGAAGAAATGAGGGACCGGGAACAAAGATCTCGTTCACGGGAACAGTACTAGCCTCTCTCAAGAGGTTTAATTTGTTTTGTTTTGTGTTTTGTTTTGTTTTCTGTCAGAATGGCCAATTTTTCGACCTGCCACACAGGTAGGTAAAACAATCAAGAACAAATAGCCAGGAAGAAAATAAAAAATTTTAGAAAGCGTTCCTGAAAATAGCTCTTAGAAGGAGAGGCGGTGGAATAAACCCTCGTGTTTATAGTGCTGTCCAGGCTCATCTGACCTTGTTAAGAAATAAGGTGAAGATAAGGAACATGATCTTATTTCTGTCTGTAAATCCAGGTGCCAAATACACGATGGCGGGGGAGGAGTGTCTCACTAAACTAGAGAGGTGAGATGATCTCTTATAAACAGATATTAGGCCACCAGTAGGTACTGGCTTTATCCTTCCCATGAAAAAAAATAAAGCCTCCAACATCTCCAATATCCTCCAATATCTATTCTTACATGAGAAAATCCTTTGTGACCTTGTCCTTCGGTATTTAGGAATAAAGTTACTCCATTCCACTCCCACCCACAAAAAACTCAATTCGTAAAACAAGGTGCTTCTTCAGATGGTAAAAAGGGAAGTTTCCATCTAGATAGGTCCATCATTTCTTTTAATATGGCTGCTTCAACGACATAAAGACTGGAATATTCTATCTGGGGGCGGAGCTACCTTGAGTGTTCCGAATGTCCACAAAAGAGTGATACTCTATCAGTTCTGAGTGATTTCTGCAAGGAAGGGACTAGTCAATACCTCTACTGTCCACTAAAATAGTCATGAGCCGCTCATGGCTATGGAGCACGTTAAATGAGGCAATTGTGATTCAGGAACTGAATTCTTCATTTTACTTAAATTTAATGAGTTGAAAATTAAATTTCAATAGCCACAGGTTTGGACAACACAGTATAAGCAGTGCCTTTGTGTTGATCTCTTAAGCCACAGCTTTCCCTGTTCTAAATCAAAGTCATTCCAGATATACTGCTCCAATCAAATCAAATTCCATCATAATGGCCTCCATCTAATCTGACCCACTTCTGCACGTGATGAGGTTCGCGTGTGCAAAGAGCATAATGGCTGTGCTGGACATAAGTAGGCATGGTGATGCCAAAATCCAGGCATGCATTGACTCTGTGCATAGAGCTTTTCATGTTTGAAAATAAAAATTCTAAGGACTATATTCCCTTTCCTAGGTTGGACATATGTTAACTAGTTCTGCAGATACTGACAAGCTATTTGGTCTCTAACCTTGATTATTCAATATAGCTAATTGTATAGATCTATCTATCTATCCATCGAATTTTACATCTGAAAAGAGAAACCGAAGCCTTAAGTCAGATCTGTATTGTTACTTGCAAACAAATAGTCTGGTGACCAGGAGACAAACACTCTAAGTACATGCATCTTCCCAAGACCATATTTTTCCTATCTCTCAGCTCTAGCTGATGAGACCTTTCTGCTGTCTCTCATGACAAGCCACAGTATCTGCTTTCCACTTATCTTTCTTCCTTTGCTTAACCATCAGAACAAATGGAATAAAAGATTTGGGATAATGAGATCAGTGAGATGAAACTAAAATGTACTCTGGAGTAGTTAAGTAGAAAGGATGAACTTCAGGAAAACCCTTGAATGGATAAGAAATTAACAAGGTCAAATTAAGCTTATTGAAAGATGCATCTGCTGAGACAATGCTTCCTTGTTTCTTAATGACTTGCTCGAAAAGAAATTCAGCTCAGGAATCTTTTTCTTCCTTTGGTTTCTTGCTGTCTGCCTTCCAGCAGGAGTAGCTGAGTTCTGAGTGCGGTGAGGCCTTTTGTGGATGAAGGTGAGGTTTTGGAAGGCTAGATTTTTTTTTTTTAATGTGGTTTTCTTAGAACCTGAGCCGATTAGAGGAGTAAATGAGAGACAAAATGCTGCCGGGCTCTGAATAGGAAATGATCTGTGAGTAAATCGAACAAGCAGGGAGACAGTAAATAGGCAATTAACATTCGTTTGGGCAAATCTGCATCTGGTGGAGCTGAAAATACACAGGGAAACATGAAGGAGAATGACAGAGAAGACCTGTCAAACATCATAGTATGGAAAGATGTTAAATCCTGAGCTTTGTGAAATCGGGTGTAAATTACATGAAGCTGCAAAATTGGCGAGGCATCAAGAAAAATACAATCCACGATGAAAAAAACATTTCTTAGCCACCTTTTCTCCACCTGAGTGTGGCTGGTGAGTTGTTGTGGAGTCAGTGCCAGCAATGGTACTGTTTTAGAGAATTATAGTCCTCAGGGATGCAAAAAGTCTTGATAGAGTTTGTTAAGGGTAGGATAGCTCACAGGGAAAATTATTTAGGAGCTCCCTTTGTTCTCTTCTCCATCTGCAGTCACTTTGTTATTTTGGAGGACCCCCCCCGCCCCCACACACACACAAAGACCAACTGCCTGAAAGAAGCCTTCCAGAAATGTTAGAAACATGGTTAGGAACTTCACTAACTCAGCTCTCCTGGGAATTGCGCCATGTTCCATATCTTGATGTCATTTTCCTTAGGATTCTTGCTCTACCATCTAAATTCTAAGCATCTCTGATATATCCAATCCCTGGGATTTATGACTGTTCTTTCCAAGTTTTGGCTCCGTTTTAACTGAGTTTCTAGAAATGATCCCCCAAGACAAACATAAAACAATTCTTTGGAAGTGCAGGCCCCATGGCTGGCTTTTGAGAAAGAGATTCTAATGCAGCCGTGGGCATTTGGCTTTTGTTAATTACATGGATTAAGGAAGCAACTGCCTTTGCATGAGGGACTTCATATGACAATAAGGCGTTCTGACTGTAAAGAACCCAAAACAATAAGAAGGTTGATAAGGAACTGTCTCCTCTGAAAACAATTTAGACAAGGGCTCCTGGGTGGCTAAGTTAAATGTCCGACTTTTGGTTTCAGTTTAGGTCATGATCTCAAAGTTTGTGGGATCAAGCCCCACATTGGGCTCTGCACTGACAGCACGGAGCCTGCTTGATTTTCTCTCTCTGCCCTTCTCCTCTTCATGTACATGCACACATGTCTCTCTGTCTCTCTACATATATTAAAATCGATAAACTTTAAAAAAAAGACAATTTAGACAATTGAACATTCCATATTTCTGAAATTATTTATGTATACTCATTCAAGAGGAATGAGCTTGAATTACCTTCTAAGACTATGATTTAATACCATGTATCCTAAGCTGTATTCAATAGAATATTAGTTTACTGGGAAGTCCTGACAGATATTCTCCATAATCAATTAGTTTTTAGGAAATTGTATCTATTTAAGCTACTCTTTAAAATTAATAGGGTAGAACCCAGTGAAATTTACAAGAAAGCCCACAGCCCATCCCAACACCATTAACTTAACAAAGGACTCCATTGTTCCACAAAGCACAAAGCACGGTTTGGATAGTTCTGATTTAATTCACAGTTTGGGGCACAATTTTATCCACTTTCTTGCTGGGGAATCTTATTGATTATCTATATGGAAAAAAAGGCAACCTTGGGGCACCTGGGTGGCTCAGTCGGTTGAGTGTCTCACTCTTGATCTCAGCTCAGTTCATGATCTCAGGGTAGTGGAATTGAGCCCTGCCTTTTGCTACTCACTGAGTTTGGAGCCTGCTTGAGATTCTTTCTCTCTCCCTCAAATCCTCTCCCCTGCTCACCCTCATGCTCTCTCTCTAAAACAAAATTAAAAATTAAGAAATAAAAGACAACCAAACAGTCCAAATCTTTATTATTCTAAAGATTAGCTGCCTGCCCCTTTTAACCAAATCTTTCACTCCATTTGTAGCCTGAGTTTAGTGACTGCAGGTCCCAGCTGCCTGGTTCCCTGAAGAATTAGCCTCTTTAGCATCTTTTCTTGGCCAGTGATGCCACCTCCATTAAGCATAAGTCAGCTCTTACACATATTTGCCCAGCAATTTGTCACCTGATCACACAGGCGTACACTATAGGTATACAGCAGTAAGGAAAACATTAGGTAAAACAAGGCTAGACTGTTATCAGTGCTCGTCTCTGTAGTTCCTGGAAAACAGCCTTGCAGAGAAACAATTCTTTCTTCTACCTTAATTTTTAAAATTCACTTCTAGGGGTGCCTGGGTGGCTCAGTCAGTTAAGCGTCCAACTTCGGCTCCTGTCATGATGTCGCAGTTCGTGGGCTTGAGCCCCACATCGGGCTCTGTGCTGACCCCACAGAGCCTGGAACCTGCTTCAGATTCTGTGTCTCCCTCTCTCTCTGCCCCTCCCCCTCTCATGCTTTGTCTCTGAAAAAATAAACATAAAAAATTTTTAAAAATAGAAATAAAATAAAATAAAATTCACTTCTATTATCTATATAGACCAGCTTGCACTATTTGCTTCTTAAAGTCCAATATATCTTAAAACATTGGAATTCTTTTTTTTTAACGTATGTATCCTAGTCACGAGGTTCAAATTTTTCATAATTTGCCTATACTGAGTAAGTACTGGATTCCAGAAAATTCAGGCCAGCAGCAAGTTGTGGCTAAACATGGCAGCATGACCTCTGGGAAGAGGAAAGGCAGTGGAGAAGCTGTAGGGAGAGCCATACTTGACACACCGATAAATCCCCTGGGAAACAGGAAGCTGGAGCTGAGGTCCACTGAGAGAAACCCCTAGAAGCAAAGGCAGGAGCAAGCCAACAGAAGAAGCTCGAATTTGCTCTTAGATGGCCTCCCTACTTTCAATCTTGTTTCTCTCTACTCCATTTCCCATGTGAAAACCAGAGCCTGCTTGGTTTGTTTTTTCGTACTATACTTCCGCTTTAATTATAAATTTAAAATCCTTTGTCTCACATCCAGATGAGCATCCCAGGGCAGCCATAACAAAGTATCACAAACTGAATGGCTTCAAACAACAGAAATGTATTCCCTCACTGTTCTGGGGACTGAAAGTCTGAAATCAAGATGTCAGTGGGGTTGGTTACTTCTGAGGGCTTGGAGGGAGAGTCTGTTCCATACGTCTCTCTCCCAGCTTCGGGTCACTGCCCGCAATCCTTGGCTTTCCCTGTTTGTAGACACACCACTCTAATTCCCACTTCTGTCTTCACCTGGTGTTCTCCCTGTGTCTCTTCATGGCTGTCTTCTGGTAAAGACACTCAGTCACACTGGAATAGAGACTGACCCTCCAGCATGACCTCATCATAAAGAATTATATCTGCAATGACCGTATTTCTTTTTTTTTAATTTATTTTAACATTTATTCATTTTTGAGAGACAGAGAAAGGCAAAGGATGAGCAGGGGAGGGGACAGAGAGAAAGGGAGACTTAGGATCCAAAGCAGACTGCAGGCTCTGGGCTGTCAGCACAGAGCTCAATGCTGGGCTTGAACTCATGAACCATGAAATCATAACGGGAACCAAAGTCAGGCACTTAACTGACCGAGCCACCTACACTCCTCTGCAATGACCATATTTCTAAATTAAGGGCCCATTCTGAGTTACTGGGAGTTAGAACTTCAATATGTCTTTTTTGTTTTTGGCAGGCAAAATTTGATACCTTCCCTCCCCCGCCCTAGGCAAACCTTTTCAATGGCTCCATTTGCTCTTAGGATAAAACCCAAACTCCTTAGTCTGAATACCGGGCATTTCACAGTACATCTTTTTCTGTCATCTCCCATCCACACTCCACATTCCGGTTATACACAACTTCCTACCCTTTCCTTGCAAATATTACATTCTCCTGTTTTGCCATATGCTATAATAATAACTGACATTTATATTACACTGCTATGTGCCAGGCACCTGTTAATACATTCATTTTTAAATGACACAACACTATAACATAGGTATTTCCATTTACTCCTATTTTGCAGAGGAGGAAATTAAGCCCAGAGAAATTAAGCAAATTATCAAAGGCCATATGACTAGAAGGTAGTAAATCCGAAATGAGAACCAGGCAACTGGGGCCAGAGACCTTGTTCTGAAATCTGCATTACATGGTCTTTCAGGTAGGAGGTTGGGGGAGAGACCATCAGAGAAAACATCCTGCTCATTTTTCAGGATTCGGCTCCATAGTTCCTTCTTTCAAATGTTTCCTCTCACTCCAGAATTTGTCTCCCCTCCCCCTGCTTTCCATATGACCTTGGGGCCTCTAATGATCGTCCATCTACTACTCTGTGTATCTATATAACCTGAACACTTCCCAGGGCTCTACATTATTCAGTCTCTCCATGGAGTATTATGTTAAAAAAAAAAAGTCAAGGCAGCAGCAACTAAAAGTAATTAAAAACAAATGCCGTTTATTTATTTATTTTTTAAATATTTGACTTGTGAAGAAGAGGAAAGCAGATCCAATTAACAATCCACAATTCTCCAAAGCCTCCACCCTAAGCAACCATAGTCTCTCATTCCCCAGAGCTTCAGCAGGGCCGCTCACTCAAGTCTCAAGGAAAAAAAAAAAAGGTCCTAGTTCCCAGACCAGACCACGTGACTCCTTCTCAGGCTGCGGCCGTTGCATTTTATCTTTACCTATACTTTACCTTGCAGATTTTATGGTGCTTGTTTTTGTTTCTACTGCAGACAGGAATTCTTTAAGGGATCCCTGTCATGCCAATAAATCTTGTCCCCATCACACCTCTCCTAAAGCATTTATCATATTATATATTATCACTTGCTACCCAGGCACACTTTCTTCCAATACTTCCCCTCATGTGGGAAAACTTAAATGACCATTAACTCCCTTCATAATTAATTTTAAAGCTGCAGTGTTTCAATCAATGCAAATCTGAGCCCAGGCATCAAGCTGGCAATATTGATAGTGGGCACTTATAATTACATATTTCAGTTAACTCTAAAATCTATTATTACATTAATAAAATGTATGAAACTCCTTAACCATTCAGGAGCTTGGAACAACTGGAACATTCGCGCTTGCCAGATCATGGTTGCTCAAAGATTATAGAAATTAATGTGCAAAAGGAGTTACATGAAGTGCTGAGAAGCTATTTTTGTATAAAATCTCAGTATATTGTTATATTAAACACTAAATTTCCCTGCAAGACCTTGGAGGTATAAAAACACAACAAACAGAGATCTACACACCAGACAAATATTTAGAACAAAATCATAGCAGAAGAGTGGAAGGCATTGTCTGCTAGCAGCCTGCTCATAAACTCTTAATGAGTGCTACTGCCCACCCCCCAAAATATGTTCACATAGCAAAGCTAGGTATCTGTGTTCTAAGCTCTATAAAAAGTAAAACTTAGGGGCGCCTGGGGGGCTCAGTCGGTTAAGCATCTGACTCTTGATTTTGGTCAGGTAGTGATCTCAGGGTTCTTGAGATCAAGCCCCTACCTTCAGGGCGGAGTCTGCTTGGGATTCTATCCCTTCCTCCCTCTTTGCCTTCCCCTGTTTGCTCACGTACTCTCTCTCTCTCTCAAAATAAATGAACAAACACTTTTAAAAAAGGTGAAATCTATAAGGACTGTACTCCTTTTAGGGAAGAGATAGGTTTTTTGTATCGTTGGATACAGTACATGAGGCAAATCTTGGTACAAAGTACTCACTAAACAGTAGCTCGCATCACTCTGTAGAATGAATAAACCCACAGGTCTATCCAAGAGGGAATAAAAGAGATCCAGGCACAACAAGGGAGGAATAGAAGCCACGATCAGAGCCAAGGAAGAGTCTCAGTTAAGACAGGAGGAGGATTGTGGTATGGACAAGGAGCTGGTTGAATATCCTGGGCTGATGCGTGGAGAGGGGCCAGGAACTGAGCTGAAGCTCAGAGCAGAGTTTCTGTTTCTACCCTTTCGGGTCTTCTGTGGCTTCCCTGGGAAGCCAAATGGACCAAATGGGCGTGGTTTGAAAGCCAGTATTGCCCTGAATCTTAGTCCCTTTTGGGTTCCCCCCCACCCCGTCCCCTGTGCCCCCATGTCCCTCCCGCTGCTCTTATCCATGCTGTGCTTTCCCTGAACTATCCCCTGCTCATTCTGTTCCAAATGCCTCATTCCAGCTTCTCTCATTCCTCCCCCCACCATCTCTTTCTGGAGTTTGACTTTTCTTCTGCCCTTTCTTCTTATCCATCCATATAAATTTCTTGCTTATTACGGATTAGTGATTATGCAGAATTTCTGTGTGACAATTTTTTTATCATTCGCATGATAAAAAATGCAAAAAAAAAATAAAATGGCTGCATTGTATTTGAGAGATGGAATCCTAAAGACTGCACTTAGCTTGAAATACACATTTGTAAAACAAATTCTGTCAAATGATGGCAGATAACTCTGTTTACCAGCTAAAGTGGCACCGCCATGTGGCAGTCACAATGTCAACACAGCTCATTCAGCCTGCCAACTCTGGAATTCTGTGATTCTTGAAAAAAAAAATTTCAGTTCAGGGCATCTACATAATTTCATATTATGTTCATGAAAGTAAGACCTGATTCATACTATAATTGCACAACTTTGGATATGCACCTTTCACAACTATATCCATATGACTATGTATTACATGGTGGTAGGGCTATTCATTTAGAGGTAAATTCAAAGGGTAAAATGGATCCATGAAGGACCTTAGGAATAGCTATATAAGGCAAGAGCTACAGCTATCTGTCCAATTATCTGAGCTGTGCAAGCCATTGTTTTATGTAGATGACTGTTAAGGAGGTGAATGACATAATTCTGGGAGTGACCCAGCATATGACTAAGACACGAGGACCTACCAATCCTGCAGGATAACATCCGGGAGGCAGCAGTCATATATGATGCTGAGAAAACCAGTCCTTACTTTCATGTAAATCAATAGAAATTCTCTCCACTTCCAAAATTTCCAGGAGCTCAAATATATGTATTTTTTTCCAACACAAACAACACTTAAGACCAACGTTCTTTTTTTTTTTTTTAATATTTTAAATGTTTAGTTTTGAGAAAGAGAGACAGAGCATGAGCAGAGAAGGGGCAGAGAGAGAAGGAGACACAGAATCTGAAACAGGCTCCAGGCTCTGAGCTGTCAGCACAGAGACTGACATAGGGCTCAAACTCGGAAACAGCGAAATCATGACTTAGGTTGAAGTCGGATGCTTAACTGACTGAACCACTCAGACTCCCCAGGACTAAAGTTCTTAACATAAGTAAGCGACTCCTATCCCGGCTTGAAAAAAAAAAAAAAAGCCAAATACAGAATCAAAAGAGTGGTTTGTAACCGCATCAGAATTATCATTCAGCTTTTCCATGAGAAGCAAAAGACTGTCCTATTGCTTTTGAAATTCTTCCTCCAAAATCATCAACATTCATCACCATTAAACTTATGAGACTTATAAGAACAAAGGAGCCTATTTTCATTCTCTTCTGCTATAGAAGGAATATAGTCAATGGACTAGCCTTTTAGGACAATGAAGACATGAGGCCAGGAAGCAGAAGGGAATTAGGTCATTTCCGATAAAAGAAACTGAATTATCAAAGGCATGGCAATTTCTAACACTTGGGGGGTTGAAGAGCTAATTGTGAGCCTGGAAAGACAGGTCATGACCATGTAACTCCATTTGGTGAGCAAAGGAGGGCTATTTCATCCACAAACATACAATGGCAATCTTTGTTGGGTAATCCACTACATTTCAGAAATTATTGTAGGCATTAATGACATGGAAAAAAAGAAAAAACTTGATCCTTGCCATCAAGATGATAATAAAATAATAGAAAGACATATTTACAATTCGTTGGGGAAATATGTATAATGACCGTAAACATAATGTGCAGTAACAGCATAGGGAATGATCTGCAAAATCTATATTGAAATGTTTGAGGTTTTTGAACAAGATAACATTAACCTGGCCAACAATTCATGCAAAAGTGCATGGAGCAAACACTGGTAGCCCATATACTAGTGTTCACCTGATCACAGAGCCCAGGACAGATTTAAGGAGCACATGGAATGAAGTTATGATAGAAGTGGGCATTGAAAGGAAGAGAGTGAGCTGACAGTGTTTGAGTGGACCCTAAAGTATTTGGAACCATCTGGGAGTTTGGAGACAGAGGGGAAAACACTAGAAAGTCTAGGGGGAAAACACGATCTCAGGACAAAGCAGACACAGTGTGAGGAATAGAGTTTGCTTCTGGGTATTGCTGGGCTTGAGGAAGGAATTTCTCAAAGGGATTTTCATTGGACATTTGGAAGTGATGATGCCAAATTTATTTATTTGTTTATGTTTATTAGTTTGTTTATTTTTGAGAGAGGGTGCACAAGCAGGGAAGGGGCAGAGAATTCTAAGTCAGCTCCACTCTGACAGCAGAAAGCCCGATTTGGGGACCTAATTCACAAATCGAGATGGCGTCCTGAGCTGAAGTCATCCACGGAAGCAACTGAGCCAGCCAGGCATCCCTAGATGATGCCAAGTTTAGGAGGGAAGTTAAAAGTGGAGAAAGCTATTTGAGTATCACAGTTAAAGTGATAAAAAGAGAATGATATTCATCAAGAGAGATCTTGCAGAGAACAAACTAAGGACAAAAACCAAAGAGAGAATAGATGCCAGTGGCAGAAATGAGAGCCATAGGAGTTCAGCCTTTTCTAAGAAAAAGCAGGTAAGTTTCAAGCAAAGGATGACCAACTTTTTAAAAATATTATGGAGAAACCAGAAACACAAGACTTGAGTGAAAAGGTAACTCAACTTAATGAAGGCAGATTCAGCAGAACCACAGGAGCCAGATTGCAAGGAATTAAAGAGGAGGTGGTAGGTAAAAAAGCAATTTTTATTTCTTCAGTGAAATAAAAGATTGACAGAAAAAATAGCCTCAAACTCTGCATACTGAGTAGCTCTTTCAAGATATGCAGGACAAAGAGGAAAAACAAACAAAAATCCAAACCAAAACAAAAAGACTTGCTGTCACACTACTGGATATTAGTGGAGGTAAAGTACCTCTCTGTGAGCTGGTCTTTATGTTCCCCAAGTCCCAACAAGGGACTGAGCCTAGAGTCATTTGGAAGCTAGACATGGCAAGAGAAGTAGTTGGGGAGTTTTGCTAGAGAAGAGATATTTTATATTTGCATTTTCCATTGAAATCTATTCCTAACTTTTTGTGCCCTCCAAATTTTGGTTCCCTGGTGAATAACTGGTGGACTGACCCTAGGTTTCTCTCTGGGAGGTTCAAATGGGTAGGAAATTAAAGAACAGTGTCTTGGTCTGGTGTTGTTTGCTTTCTCATTTGTTTTGTTGTTTGAGAGGGAATTGTTTCTTTGTGTTTGAATGCTAGGAGGAAGTGGTATTTGTTGGCAGGATGGGAAGGTCTTTGAAGAATGGACTGCTCAGTATCAAAGAGAGTGGATAATTGGTGCATGGAGGCCAGCAGGACAGCAAGCTGGAGAAAATGAGATTAGAGGCACAGGGGAAAGGTGTAGAATCTTTAAAGAGAGAAAACAGGAGAAAAACAAGAAAGATTATGTGAAGATAGTGAAAGATTTTGATGTGGAGAAGAGGGTTAAAGGAATGCACATCAAGAACCCTTGATTCTTGGTCATGTAAGAGTGAAGAGGGACTGCAAGGGGATCAAATAAAAATGAAGAGTCAGAGCTTGAGGTCCTCAAAAAAAATTTAAAACAGCCATTGAACTGAAAGCCGTACAGCATCGAGGACTCTTAGAGGAGGGTTCCGTTGAGGCTGACTACACCCTCCAGGTGAGGGGAGGAAATAGCGAATCAATACACCATGTCCTGAAGCCCAAGAGTCTTGTGATTTGTTTATTTTGTTGGAGTTTTCTTCTCCCACCCTGCCTCCACCAGAATCCTCAGGGGTTTTATTCTTGTGAAACCCACACTAGACTTCTATGTCAAAGTAATCCAACAACACACTCGTTCATCTGTGTTGCAGACTTTTGTTTTCCTTACAAGATTCAGTCAGAGAGGCAATGGTATTAGCTTTTTTGTCAGACTTCCTGGAGTTTCTATTGCTGCATAACAAATTCCCACAAACTGAATAGCTTAAAACAAGACATATTTCTTATCTCACAAGTTCTATGGGTTAGGAATCCATGAATAGTTTAGCTGGGTCATATGCAGTGAAGGGATCCGTCATGGCTACGATCACATCTTGAGTTCAGCTGACGAAGTATCTGTTTCCTGGGTCACATGGGTTTGGGGAAGGATGCAGGTGCTTGCAGGTTATTGGACTAGGGATTCAGTTCCTTGGTGGCTATGAGCCACAGGCTGTACTCAGTCCCTTGCAGAATAGACCCCTCAATATACTAGCTTACTTCACCAAAGCCAGCAAAGAAGGAGTCAGTAGAGAGTCTGGTAACAAGACAGGAAGTTACACTATTATGTAACATAATCACAGAAGTGATATCCCATTATCTCTGCTGTATTCTATTAATAGAAACAAGTCATGGGTTGTACAAGGGTACAAGGAGACTGGATTTTACAAAGGCATGGCCACCAAGAGGTGGGGTTAATTAATGTTTATGTTAGTTTATCATTGTAAAGAAGTGGCATTCTCTCGGTAGCAGCAAAGCGACCTAAAGAACCACGAAGAAAGAGAAATGAGAGTGGCATAAGCATTTGCATGTGACATAACACATTTCACATTCATGGAAAACAAAGTGAGTGAAAAATGCAGGTGAAGAAGGCATTTGATATCATTTCAAACATCTGGATATTGATAGAAATTGAATCAATAAGATTTATTCTAAAACAGGACAGGAGTTGTAATAGTTGGTTAAATAGAGGAAATGATGGGTTTACCATTGATACCTATCTATTCTGGATGAGGAATAGAGCTCTGTCCTTTAAGTAAAAGAAACATGGTGATGAGTAATGATACTAAGAACTTTAAAATGAAATACCTAGCAGTTGTCTATTATAACAGGCATCCACTGGATTTTGTTAGAAATCTGATTTAGAAGCTGGACGAAAATATATAGTGAAACATAGAAGTGAGTCGGCACGTGCCAGCACATGTCAGCCATTTTACATACATACCAATTTCATCATTAAAACTTTTATTTCATGTTTCTCCAATCTTACAAAATGATATCTATTTTTCTGAAGTGTACGGCGGGCTATCTCTACACCCAACACCAGTAATAAGAGAACAATATAAATTATGTTTTTCTCCTCAACCCCCATTTCTACCACATTCTTCCTAGTATATAATGGTCAACTGCAATCTTAAAAGTAAAAGATCTTTTCCTTTACTTTATTTAAAAGTAAAACAATTAAAAAGTAAAAGTAAAAACTTTTGGCCAAAGAGAAATAAAACTTTATACACACACACATATATCAATATAAAAGACAAACAATCCAGATAAAAAAATATACAGGAAAGGATATGAATAGAAAGTTTACGGCAAAAGAAATACAATTTGGACAAGAAGCACTCAAAAAAGATATTCAATCTCACTAGTAATTAGGGATATAATGAAAATGATAAGAAGCAACATTTTTCAATTATAATTTAGCAAATAGATTCATATTATCCAGTATTAGCAAGTGTTGGGGGGATGTGACAGTATTTTTCTATGCTGTGAAAAGCGGTTTGTCAAGGTTTGTCAAAGTTTTAAATCTCTAAATCTTAACCAACACAGCTATTTTACTTCTTCGAGTCTATCCTGATGCACTTACAAATACACACACACATACATTTTGCTGCAGCATTGCCTCTCAAAGTTAAAATCTGGGAACCGTTTAAGTATTCTTCAATAATAACAAAGTATGAAGTAAATGACTATATTTACACCATTGCTGCAAGTTGAATGCATTTAAATAGGAAATAGCCATATGCATGCATGTGTGAGTGTGTATATATATATATTATATTATATATATAATATATATACATATGTAATATATATGTATGATTACGTACATACATATATATATGTAATATATATATAATGACAAGGAAATATCCCAAAACATATCAAAAGAAATTATAAAACACTATGTATAATATGTATTATTTTTAAAAATCCTACACTATATATGAATGTATTTATAGATAACACATATACATACAAATATAAACAGAGTGTAAATGTATAGGAAAGGCATGCAGAGAGACATATTGGCTGCTTAGATGGTTAACTACATAGGTGAAACTAATTCCGGGGCATTTGGGATGACTGGAGGGAGGGGATGAACTATAACTGTAATTTATTGTTCTCCATATATCAGAGTGCTTGAGTTTTTAACAGGCCAGTGCCTATGTGTTACACGTAATATTTAATAAAATCACATGAAAAAAATAACTTGATAGCGACATGCAGAGAGAACTGAAACCTGGCCACTTCTCAGATGAGCTGCCAATTCTGGTCTGGCTGGCTAGAGCAAGCACATCTCTGCCCTTACTGAGCTGCTTAATTAGGATGGGAGGTGCCTGCAGGAAGGTGGGAGGTTTGCTCTCTCCACCATCACATAGTAGGAATTACTGTTTGTAGGTGCCAACAAAGAGAACGGAACTGAATCCTAAGAGGTCCATGGTGCTGGATCTGTATGATTTATTATTCAGTTAAAATCTCTAAAGAGGGAAATAAGGCCTCGTCGTCAACTCTGATTTATATTCTCTCGTTTTGCAATTCAATGAGCAAGTCAGGTGGGTATTGCCGAAAACTGGTTATGGATTTCACCCAAAGACATAGAATTGTATTTGTATTCAAAGTTTCAGCTTCATTCACTTCATATGATTTTATTTTTAGCTCTTTTCTTTCATTTAATTTTTATTTATGAATTTATTTCACCCGCTCAGACCAGAGTGACAGGTGGTAGCTGCTCAATATTTAAGCCATTTTTCATGCATCCTTTTGGTTCATTTCAGGGCCTTTTCCGTGCTGTTCTAGAAATAGGTGAGCTGCTTACAATTCCCACCCCCCTCACAACACCAAATCCGTGCTGAGCTACTAAGCCACTGCAGGTCTCCTCCAGCAGGTAAATTTTTCACTCGCTATGTCTGGAAACAAGGGAAATTAAGTTCAGGACATATTTGGCTTTTGGTGTCATTTAGGCCTTGCCTCTTTAAGAAGTGAATGATACAGAAGCTCTGTTGGAATTATGCTAGTTATAGGGATTCGAGCAATTATGCTGGCTGTGGGATCTGTCAACTTCTACATCAGCAGCAATGTTCTGTATCTTTTGGAAAGACCACTGCTGATAGAACCAGGGGACTGGAAAGAGGGAATTTAGAAGGATGTATTGGTAAAACCTAAAAATCTATGTCTTCTCAAGAAATAGGCCCCCATAAAATGTATTTAATCATGTAAATATTCAAATCCTTTTAACCTGTAATTCTATTCTGTAAATTCTCTTGAAAGATAAGAAAACCAAGATGTAGGGAAGGTATTATGCACTCAGATGACCATCAGGTTTATAACAACAACAACAACAACCATGAAAACCATGAGACTCTTCAGTAATAAAATGATGATTTCATAGAATGTTTATATTCAGTCTTACAGCGCTATATAGAGATTAAAAGGAGTGGTCATGAAAAAGATTTAGCGACACGAAAAATACTTCTATCATTAGTGAGAGAGGAAGATACAACTTAGTATATACACCATGGTTAAATCGCTGAAAAAAAGAAGAGGAAAAGGAAGAGGAAGACAGACAGACAGACGGACGGACAGACAGACAGGAAAGAAGGAAGGAAGGAAGGAAGGAAGGAAGGAAGGAAGGAAGGAAGGGAGGAAGGAAGGAAGAGAAAGAAAAAATAGTGCTTGGGAAATAGACCAAGAGGAAATAAAATAATGATAATAAAATAATAATGAAAATAATTTTAAATACTACAAATAATATGCTAAGTACATTTTTACTAAAAATATTTATAAACTAATAAGGCATATTCTTTAACATATTAAGTTGCTTTTAACTCAGGAGGAGGCTGGAATGAGGGTCACAGATCACCAAGACAAATCCATAAAACTCTGTCTATGTCTCTATATTCCCATTCTCCCATTCTTATCCTCAAATCGCATGCACATGCACATATGCATGCATACTTCTCATCCAAAGTTTTCTGACCAACTTGAGGAACTGAATAACTAAGCCTGTAGAGGCCCTCCCAAGCTTCTAATGATGGCAACAAAAAAGTTAACAACTAAAAACTAAACTTTACTACTGTGACCCATAGCATAATACCCTAATCTTTATCAACTCTCACATCAATTATGTGAGTGATGAATTTTATAAATCTGATTTTGCTGGTGAAAAATGGAGATTTAGAGAAGATAATTTTCACAAGGTCCCCTAGCTTCTAAGTGACATACATGTGATTCATATGAGCCTGGGGCTCAGACTCATTACCACTGCCCTAACTGCCTCCCACTCCCATCAAGTTATGCTCTTTATCAGAGCCCCAACGTAGAGTTGGTCAGGTTGTACACTGTACAACTCTAAGGAGCACTCTTTGCTTTGCCATCTATGTGAATGACAGTCCCCAAAGTTGGGCACACACAGCCTGCTCAATCTTATGTGTACCTACATGAATCCTCTGGATGTTTCTCCCCATTATCCCTTACCCACTTAGCCTATCACTTTCACCGAGTTTTCTCCAACTACTCCAATGTACATTACTCTTTTCTTCTAAGAGATCAGTTGATATAGATATAATACAATGCAGCCTGGTTGGGATAGCAAAACTAGCCTACGTGAATTTTGAGCTCTTGGTCAGCAGAAATTCTCCCATGTTTCTTTAGCTGTGTCTCAAGCACCAAACCCAGTACTGAGTTCAGAACAGGAATGTAATAAGTGCACATTAACTTACTATATGATCTTCTAGGTAAATTGCTGTAAATCAGAAATGGGGATCTTTAGGAGAACATTAGGAAATAGTTTGTATTAGGTGTTAAAAATGCTTTAGACTATCAGGCAGAGAAGAACAAATATCATATGTTTGCACGTATAGGAGGATTAGGAGGAACAAGGGGGAGAAGAAGGGGGGGAATGGTGGGGGAAAGGGAGAGAGGCAAACCATGAGAGACTCTTGAATGCTGACAAAAACTGAGGACTGATGGATGTGGGGGGGAGGAGGGATGGGCATGGAGGAGGGCATTTTTGGGGCTGAGCACTGAGTGTTATGTGGAAACTAATTTGACAATAAACTATTTGTAAAATAAATAAATAAATAAATAAAATGCTTTAGACTATAAATTGGAATGCAGTATAGTAGGTGGCTTTTCTGCAAATGAGCAAGGGCAGCTACCTAGTATCTGTGCTGATGAAAATTTAAGCTAAAATTCATTCGCACCAGGTCTAGAGAGAAGCAGAAATGGAATGATTTGCACTTGTATGAATATTCAATTTTGCGATCTCCTGGCCCAACCAGGATGCAAATTACTGAAAGTTTTAAGAAATGGTTTAAGACTGTGATTATTGAAAAATTCCTTGAATAAATCAAATACAGTGATAAGAATAAAAATAAGGTAGAAGATTCTGCTTGATGTTTTCATATAGTTGCTTACCCAATCCTATGCATCTGTAAATGTGATTCCCCATATACAGTTGGCAAGGTTAAGGTCCAGCAAGAGGTGATTTGTTCAAGATGAGTAATGAAGCAGGGGAAACACTGTCATTCAGTGTTTTGTAAACATGAAGCAGATTTAAAAAAAAAAAAAGAAGAAGAAGAAATGACAGACGGGACTCCTGGGTGGCTCAGTGGGTTAAGCTCATGACTTCACCTCAGGTCATGATCTCAGGGTTTGTGTGTTTGAGTCCCACATCAGGCTCTCTGCTGTCAGCGTGGAACCTGCTTTCAATCGTCTGTCCCCCTTTCTCTCTGCACCTCCCCTGCTCATGCGTTTTCTCTCTCAAAAATAAATAAACAAACAAAATGACAGTTACACTACTGGGTTCTGCAGTTTTCTCTTAAACCAGTGGCCTATACCGAACCAGCTTCAGAAGGAACAGAATGTGCTGAGTGAGTAATCACTACTGCAGAGGAGTGAAAAATAAATTATTTGTTGCATTATCACTATATGCAGACCCACACACACACATACATGCACACAAGCAAGCACACGCTCACACCCAAAGTCATTAAAACAAAAAAAGAGTAGTTAAGATTTATCAGCCAATAAATATAGCCTTCCAACGAGCTACCGACTTCATTTAAGAAAATAAATGGATGTAAAGCCATGCATTTATCTCTAGGACACGAACGCTACATTCCAGACACATATGCTACACTAGACGCCAATGAGAGGAGGGCAAAGACAGAAGACCTAGCTTCGGCTCTGCAGAATTCATTTCCCTGCGGCAAAGTAAAGCTTTCAGAGAGCCATGCGACAGGATTGCCCTTCCCGGGAGTAGGTGAGAAGCAGAGCCTCTGTCTTTAGCTTCTATAACGTCCCTGCACTCAGAGCATTAAGGCTGTTAATGGAGGATAGAAACGTTTCCTTGAATTAGCATGAATCATTTCATTGGAGATATTGTAACTACCAGTAATTTTCAGATCAATTTACATGATATTCCACTTATTTTATGCAGCCCCTCACTGCTCCTCCACTTGACTGCGCTAATAACATGAGCCCTTACAATTAAAACTTTTCATCTCCTCAGAGCTCCTGTTTCCAATTGATATATAGGGAGACATCCCATGGAGTTAAATACTTAATCATTATCTTGCCAGAGAAGACTCATTGAGAGTCTTCACCTCGGAGTGGGCATAAGACATGGGTAGAAACAGACCCAGGCTGCTTCTTGCCCCCTCATTTTTACCTCCAGGTTCTCCATATTACCAACATGTCTTCCATCAACCTCTGCCCCAGGCCTGTGCAATAGACAAGAAACGTGAGGACTAAGATCATTGAGTTCTAAATAAGAAAGCCTTTTTCAGATGTTCCTTTTCAAAATAGCAATGGAAACCAGCTGCCAACACATCAGTGGCAAACACCTATGTTACTGCTTATAATTGAGATTTGTTTATTCATTCGTTTCTTCACTTAGTACACATTAAGATTATTTGACTGTGTTTTGTGCTAAATCCTAGGGCTGGGGACATAAAAGACACTGAGTTCTTCCTCATAAAGGGATCTTATAAAGAAGAAAAGATCTACGATCAAGGTTAAGACAAGAAGTGTGCAAGAGCAGTCAATGCAGGGTGGCCATGGAACAAAGGCAGTCATCATATATGGAATTTCCACTATTCCATTCCTATTATTCTTCCTATAGTTTTCTTTTTCTTGCCTTTCTTTTCCTTTCTCTTCTATATATTTGAAGAATACACACACACACACACACACACACACACAATATTGCATGAGAACAAAAGTAAATTTTCTCTAACACTGCACATCTAATAATGCAAGAAATGGGATCTAAATATGAAGATATAGAACTCTAACACCATTGCCATTTCCATGATTTTGAGTGCTGTTCCCCAACTTAAATGGCATATGATTACTTTTCTCCATTCTTTCTTTCCTGACATATCATCATATGTCTTATAGTTATTTGCCGAAGCTTTTCTAGTTAAGTTGATTCTGATTAGGGCTAGGTGGTGGGATCACAGGGAGGAGGGAAGAATAAAGCTTGGAGAATGATGTATAAACCAGAAACTAACCATGAGCTTTAGTGTTTATTTTTAATTAGTTCAAGATCATTAGTCTCACAAGGAAAAAATACTTACCTTTACATATTTTTTTCCTTTAGGTCTGTACTCATCCATTTCATACTTTTTGTTCTTGTGGAAATGTATCGCTTCTCTATTGCACAAACTTCTCCAAAAACCTACAGACTTAACATGATCAAGAGTTACACCAAATCTCTGTGCCCAGTGATTTAGGCTGGGCTCCACGGAGCTCCACATGTTTGCAAGTTTGCTGAGAGTCAGCTAGCCTAGGATGACCTTTGTCAGGATGTTGGGGGTGATATGGATTAGTTCCTTGCGACTCAGCTTCCAACAAGCTGAACTAATATGTCCTCCGGGCTAAGGCAGGGGAGCAAAAGAAGAAGGGGAAACAGCAAGACCTTTTTCAAGCCTCTGTTTGTGCTGCAACTGTAAACATCCTATTGGTCAAAGCAAGTCACAGGACCAAACACAGACTCAAGAGGTAAGGAAAAGCTCCTTGCTCTTGATAGAAGTCACTACAAAGGCACACAGCAAAGGGTGTGGATGCAACAAGGAACGAAGACTTGGAGACCCTAAAACAATCCATCTAATGCTGGGGCTACCCACATAAACTTCTCATTAAAAAGGCACATGTTTCCTAGATTTCATGTCCTGGTTCAACTAAACAAACATCTTTTTTCTGTGCTCAAAAAGAGCAAATTAAAAAGAAACTTGAAGGGAATGCAGCGTACTCTGTCATTCTGCTATTCAACTGCTTGACATTCCCTACAAACTTTTGTTTAAAGTTTAAGCCATCATTCTCTGTCTTACCCAAGAAGGGGTGGTTTCTTTTTCAATTTTTTTAATGTTTTATTTATTTTTGAGAAAGAGAGACAGAGTGTGAGTGGGGGAGGGGCAGAGAGAGAGGGAGACACTGAATGTGAAGCAGGCTCCAGGCTCTGAGCTGCCAGCACAGAGCCCAGAGTGGGGCTTGAACCAGTGAGTCATGAAATCCTGACCTGAGCCAAAGTTGGACAGTTAATCAACTGAGCCACCCAGGCACCTAAGAAGCGTTTCTTAAATACTTTCTTTTAAGTTAACTTACTTATTTTGAATGAAGGAAAGAGAGTGAGAGGGAGAGGGGCAGCGAGGGAGCAAGAAAACCCCAAGCAGGATCCATGCTGTAAGAACAGAGCCCTACATGGGGCTCAATCCCATGAACTGCAAGATTATGACTTGAGCTGAAACCAAGAGTTGGATGCTTAACTGATTGAGCCACCCAGGTGCCCCTCTTACCCAAGAAGTTAAAGCAAAGGTTCAGTCACCAAAGTTTTGAGATTCTTTAAATACAATGTCTCTCACCAAATTACATACTTATAAATAAATGATAATATATATAAAAATAAACCTAATATATAATATAAATAGCAATACATTTGCCTACTAAATAATTTATTCCAATTTATTAAATCATTACTATATACCAACCTCTCTGCATTAAGTTACATTTTCTCATTTGGTGAGGTATACATTATTACCCTAGTTTTACAGATAAAGACCCAGAACTAAGTGGGAACCTAAGTCCAATTCCAAAGAACCCTCTCTAGTCAATGTCCTTTGTTTCTACTCTTGATTCCACCAAAGTTCCTCACATTAGAATTTAGACAATGTCATCCTTTTTATCTTCATTTTTGCCTTACCTTTTCCTCTTCTGAGCCAACCCAGGTAATGACTCCCACCTGAGACAATATCTATGTCTGCTGATTAGTCTCCCACATTTGTCCAAGATGCTTCCCTGTCTGCAATGCTCAGTTCTAAATTTAACAACCACTTGCCACAGCAACTTCTTACTCAACACATCTCCAGAGGCAAGGGAAACAAAAGCAAAATTGAACTATTGGGACCTCATCAAAATAAAAAGCTTCTGCACAGCAAAGGAAATAATCAGCAAAACTAAAAGGCAACCAATGGAATGGGAGAAGATATTTGCAGACGACATATTAGATAAAGAGTTGGTATCCAAAATCTATAAAGAACTTATCAGAGTCAACAACCAAAAAACAAGTAATCCAGTGAAGAAACAGGCTAAAGAGATGAACAGACACTTCTCCAAAGAAAACATGCAGATGGCCAACAGACACATGAAATGATGCTCAACATCACTCATCATCAGGGAAATACAAATCAATACCATAATGAGATACCACCTCACACCCATCAGAATGACTAAAATCAATAAGTCAGGCAACAGCAGATGTTGGCAAGGATACAGAGAGAGAATCTCTTTTGCACTGCTGGTGGGAATGCAAACTGGTGCAGCCACTCTGGAAAACAGAATGGAGGTTCCTCAAAAAATTAAAAATAGAACTACTCTATGACCCAGCAATTGCACTACTAGGTATTCATCCAAGGGATACAGGTGTGCTGTTCAAAGGGACACATGTACCCTAATGTTTATAGCAGCACTATCAACAATAGCCAAAGTATGGAAAGAGCCCAAATATCCATTGATGCATGAATGTATAAAGAAGAAGTGGTATGTGTGTATATATGTGTACACACACACACACACACACACACACACACACACACACACACTGGAGTATTACTCAGCCATCAAAAACAATGAAATCTTACCATTTGCAACTATGTGAATGGAACTAGAGGGTATCATGCTAAGTGAAATTAGTCAGAGATAGACAAATATATGATTTCACTCATATGAGGACTTTAATATACAAAACAGATGAACATAAGGGAAGAGAAGCTAAAATAATACAAAAACAGGGAGGGGGACAAAACATAAGAGACTCTTAAATATGGAGAACAAACAGACGGTTACTGGAGGGGTTGTGGGAGGGGGATGGGCTAAATGGGTAAAAGGCATTAAGGAATCTACTCTTGAAATCATTGTTGTATTATATGCTAAGTTGGATGTAAATATTTAAAAAAAAATTTTTAAAAACCCACAACATTAGAAGGGGCATGGAAAAAAAAATTTAACAACCACTTATTAGTGACCTCAAGAGTTTCTAGGGTGAAATCTGAAACTGACCTCCTACATGTAGGGCAAGGAGAGATCAAAAGAAGTAGCAGATCCCTCCAGGTCGGTAGGTGATCGTTTTAATAAGGGAGGGAACTTATATACAAAGCTTGCCTTGGGCATCCACAAGATGAATAGATCTCCACACCCGCCCACTGGAATCTTAAAATTTATATAGAGGACTTAACTGGGTTCAGTAATGTATTCAGTCCAGATGGTCTCAACAACACCTTCTTTTCTCAAGCCTACATTCCTGAAACAACTGCTAGTATGGGAATAGTAGGCAGAACGTACGTTCCAAGGACGTGGAGAGGGGCTGGAGCCTCCGACTGCCCAGATCTACTGCTCAGGTCAACACCTAGCAGGATAATCAGCCATCCGGTCCTCTTGATCGTCTCCAACAAGGTGTTTTGATTCCCTCACAAAATAATGTCTCCTATCGCTATGTTCCAAATTAAATAGTGTCCGTTCAGATTTTGACTCCATACCACCTAACATCATATCAGGGCTTTTCTTGAATTTCTCTTTGCCCCTAATTTTCTCCCATATAGACATTGTCCTCTATTCCTATTCATCTTTTGAGACATATTTTATGAGGAATATTCTGATCTATTTTTAAGGTGTAGATTAGCCTTCTCTCATAGAAGACCAGTTTGCACCTTGTCTAGAAGCACTCACTGAGTACTGATGAGTAGCCCAGGTCAAGAACATTTGGTCATGTGTAGAACACCACTGTTACTCTACAAAGTAGAATAAATAAATAAATAAAAATCAGTGAGCAAGAAAGGGACAGAAGTTCCACGCATCATCTTTGCATTTGTAGTTGGATTTAACAAAACACAGTTTTATTTTCCCCTTTAAACGTCTCTTTATTCAAACATATAGCAGTCTGTCACCCTTTTCCAAAAAGCGTCGACAGGAAAGAGAAGAGTCAAAGGAAGTCTCTAATGGGGTACCGAATTAGCACATGGAGAAAACAAACATGTCCCGCTCATTATGAATTGTTAATGGCCTGTTTACTGCTGAAGCTGTCACAGAAAATAGGCGAGTCTGGTAAGTCAATAATTTATTTCAGGCTGTGGAATTAATTAGGAGGGCAATTAAATAATTGTGGGAAAGCAAAAAAAAAATATGCTTAGACGTTTTGTTTTTAGAACTCAGTGATGGTTTACACAGTGTTTGGATAGTGCACAAGAGGAGGAAAAATAAAGTTAGAGGCAGAAAGAGAGTTAACTGGTTGGGTGTGCCTTCATTATAAGATGCTGATAATGTCTGCTTTCTATCACTTTCTTCAAAGAAATCTCAAACAGCAGGCAGCAATAAGCTGCATTAATCCATAAGAGTGTCTGAATGATTTTACATTTCGTGTAAGATCAGGCTGGCAAATACGCTGTGGCCTTGACTCCTTTTTGCTCCATTTGGTGGTTAGACAATGAATAAGTGAACTTACACTTGCCATCTGCCATATGGCTATCAACAGTGGAGCCAGATGAAAAGTAATTATTATACGTATATTTTAAAGCAACTGTCTTATATATGTCAAGCCACTTCTTAGACTTATTTTTTAAAAAAATCATAATAATAAGATTTAAATAGAAATAAAAATCCATAAAATAACCTTGTCCGTGCCGGAATTCTAACTGACACATACATTTCAATGAAGCTATTTCCATGCCTTATGACTCACCTACTTAGTAAAGAAAATGCTTAGTTATCTAGTTACAGGAAATAATTCTTTATAACAAGCAGTTATATATCCAGTCTGAGATTGGATGTGGTTATGTTCTGTATTGACAACAGAAATCTTCCAGGAAAAGCTAAAGGTTCTTTCTACATGTGTCTACCGATAAACTTGCCTCTTTGTTCTTTATATTCTTTATATAGACAAAAAAAAAAATCACCATTTTGAAAGCACTCACCAAAAATCTTTTTTTCAAAATACTTCCTACTTGGGAGGGGAAATAAAAAGATGGATTACACAAAGGACACTGTTTTTTTTTTCTCTTTTGTCAGTTCACTACAGAGAAATCTACAGGCCCAAGAAACACAACCTCTAAAAATTACATTCTTATTCTAGAAAGTTTAACAACCTACCACTTACAGTATTTCTTGCCCAAGCTAAAAAAGTTTCTTCAGGCTAGCTTCTTACTGTTCTGTCACTGTCTGCTCCGTACTTATGGAGGAGAATCCAGAAAAAGAAGTCAGCCCTAAAAAGTGCTTTATGCCGAGACATGATTTGAACACTTTTATAGATAAAATGCAAAATCATCATCATTATCATCATCAACTTGAAAGGCCATCTTATCTCTGCCTTCATAGCCACCAACCAGGCACAAGATCAGAAGAGGCTTCATGTGCATGGTATGGACATTTCCCAGAGGAACTTAAAGAACTGGGGACAGGGGTGCCTGAATAGCTCAGTCAGTTAAGCATCTGACTCTTGGTTTTGGCTCAGGTCACAATCTCACGGTTCTTGAGTTCAAGCCCCACATTGGGCTCCATGCTGCCAGTGTGGAGCCTGCTTGGGTTTCTCTCTCTCTCTCTCAATGTCTCTCTCTCTCTGCCCTTCCCCCACTCTCTCTCTCACTCTCTGGGGAAAAAAATTACTGGGGAAAGTCAAATTATACCAGAAGAGAAACTCAATTCTTCAAACTGGTCTGGTGTTTGTTACCTATTTCTTGAAGCACATGATGGAGATGAAGCTGGCAGGGAAGGAAATGAACTCAAGAACCAGGCAGGAAGATGACATGATACTCTACATCGAAAACCTGACAGACTCCACCAGAAGCCTACTAGAACTGATTCAAGAATTCAGCCAAGTTGCAGGGTACAAAATCAACGTACAGAAATCGGTTGCATTTTTATACACCAACAATGAAGCAACAGAAAGAGAAATCAAGAAACTGCTCCCATTCACAATTGCACAAAAAACCATAAAATACCTCGGAATAAACCTAACCAAGGATNATTTCTGAACAAGCTCAGGTCTGGATGCTCTCATGAGCAGAACAATCTTTACAAGTAGAGAGTTGAGGACTATGCATACTGCCAGGAGGTGGAGGAAGGCTGCAGAAGCTAGGAACCCTCAAGTTTGGAGAGGGTCCCTGGCCCATCCTGAAATTTTAGCATATACATAGATGGATGGATGGATGGATGGATGGATGGATGGATGGATGGATGGATGGACAATTTACAGATGCCGATGCAAATCCTCCTCCTTTGGCTCATAAATTATCACTGGATTATATCCATTATTATGTACACAAGTTGAAGTTGTTGAAAAGAAGTCAACAGTGAGAAAAAGACAATCAGGAGCTGTTTTCTGATTTTTGCTCTTCCTTTGCCAGGCTTCTGTGGGGAAACGGGATGGAGATGGGAAGTTTTCACCAGGCCAGATGGCTGAGTGCTTCCTGTAAGGCTGAAAACATCAGGGTACTCAAGAGGGACCAAATCAACTGGAAGCCACTCAACAAAACTGCATGATTTAGAATTTCACTTGCCTGCAGTTCCTGGACCAGAAGATCTTTCAAATTCCCCGTAAGGCTCTGCTCTAGTCACTGACCTTGTCTAGTCTGGAGTCCAGCATGTCTTTAGGTCTGGCCCATCTTTGCAGAACCTGGGGTCAACTCAGAGTAGCTTACAGCTATCATTCTCTAAGCTCAGAACTCTCAGAAGTTCGCCAGTGGATGGGTACTGGTCCGTGACTTAGGTTAGCATCAGTCTTTTTTGAGAAGGCTAATGATTATTTTAGATTCTTTCCTTCTTTCTTATTTTTGCACTTTTAAGTCCCTTCTTTTATTTAAAAATTTTTTGGTAGAATACAAGGGTATTCATTGTCATTTTTCACAACTCCACATTGAATCATTCCAAAATGCAGCACTAATTCTCACACCTCTACACTTTTTTTTCTTTCAGTGTATTTGGTCTGTGAAATTTCAATGACTAGAAGCCACCTTCCAGGAAGATTTCACTGATGACCCAGACTTACAAAGGGGGCAGAGGTTTTCATTTATGTATTCATTCAACAAATATTTATGAGTATCTGCTACATGTCAGGCACTGCTCTAGACATTGGAGATCCATCAATTATCAAAATGTCAGATAATGGGCACATGAGTGGCTCAGTCAGTTAGGCACCTGACTTCAGCTCAGGCCATGATCTCTCAGTTCGTGGGTTTGAGCCCCACATCTGGCTCTGTGCTGACAGCTCAGAGCCTGGAACCTATTTCAGATTCTGTGTCTCCCTCTCTCTCTCTGCCCCTCCCCTGCTTGCACTCTGTCTCTCTCTCTCTTAAAAAATAAGTCAGATAAAAATACCTGTTGTCATGGAGCTTATCTTCTTTATTGGGAAGAGATAGGTAATAAGCAACAAATACAATAAATAATTAGGCTGTATATTGCAGGTACATAGGTCTTAAAGAAGAGACTATTGTACTTGATTTCAATTTAATTGGAATATTGGAATCAGCATGTTCCTATGCCAGATTCTGAATTCTAGGCTCCATTAATTTGGGAGGGGGGATGGAATTAGATAAAGCCCAACTCTTCAAATGTTTATTGTGTAATGGAGAAGATGAAATAGGACTCTATTTTCCTTCCTAGATTATGAGTTCTTTGATAATAAGAACTAATGAACAGTTTTGGAGATTTTGTGTGTGTGTGTGTGTTGTTGTTGTTGTTGTTGTTTTTAGTAGAAGAGTTTCATCCTCGTGAAGACTGTTGAAATATACTTGTTTTGGAGCCTCTGCACTTATGACCTCCATTTGCCTTTCTCCTCTTTCCTGACTATGATAAGCTCCACACTTAGGGCTCTGTCCTCTCTTCTCACTATTCAAGCAACTAACTTCCCACAGATAGTGGAGTGGTTTGGGCACTGACATAGGGTGGACCTGGCAATGTGGGTGACAGCAAGCCACTCAGCCTAGTCCATGAGGGTGAGCATTTTAAGGCTTCACAATAAATGGAGGATTAAAAACCAAACTCAAAGCCTAAGTAAAGAATGTTTAGGGGAAAAAAATGAGCTGTCCTCAGATCAGGTTTTGATAGTGAGTCAAGTTCTAGTAGGTAAATAAATGGTTAGGCCTCCCCCCACATTGCTGCACAGGTGGGAGGTCACAGAGAGACGATGCAAATAAACTGGCAGTTTAGAACAAATTAAAACCCAGTGTCAGATATTAACATGCAAAATGCCGCTACTGCATCTGTACAACAATGAATGAAAGGTTGAAGAGGATTTTTATTTTTGACTGCCAGCTTCTGTCAGAAGGCATTTCATGAGCTGAGACAGATATGTCACAATGAAGAAAAGCTATTCCAGTTGTTGAACCCATGAGTCTGGTCAGGTTCCTGCTTCTGGTGAAGGCAGATAATAGGTCAGGAACTGAGGGAGCCCTGAACAAACGGAGACGGATTCTTCATGCAAGGGGTGCTCTGGGAATAAAGCCTCCTGGCAGTTTGGTGGTGTTTATCCCAAAATGTTTGTTGGGGGGAAGATGGACTGTATTTGCATTTTGTAAGCGAATGATGATAATAATAGGGTTCTGAGAGATACAAATCAGGGAAGATTCAATAAAAACGGAAATTTGTGAATATGCATGTTTTGATCCTCCCCCACCCACAGGAGCAGAGCCTTCCAGATGATCAGACAAGTGGAGTAGGGAGTGTGGATTTGCAAATTCTGGGTAGGGAATGACCAGGTTGGGTTTCTGATCTGGGGGCACAGCAGGGCTCTCTACTGCTCTTCACGAGTACTCTGTGGCCTCACTGGCCTCCCCATCATTCTGCCCCCGACCACAGTTTGGACACATGATAGGTAGCCTGTTATATCCTCTTTTTCCAGCTCTTACCACCTAGTCAAAGAATAGGGTTTTATTAGTCAATAAACTTCAGTTAGCCCTCAAATATGAGGTAGATATAGTAATTCTCTATACTGATTTGAGAAAATAAAACTCTCCTTATGCCAGTCAGTCCGTTGATCCAGTTTGATCAAAAAGACATATAGGCACTTCTAGAAAATTTTTTGACATACATAAAATGAGATTTTTCTGACAACAAAAGAAAAATATTTATAAAAGTTGGTTTGGTTCATTGATTTCTTAATTCCACAAATATTTATTAAATGTGCAGCCACAACCCACGTGAATGATCTTCCCCACCCAGATGTAATTATTCACAACTGCTTCAACACAGTCTATTTCCCAAAACATACCAACCAGATCTATACATAGCTCTTTGATCTTCTGCAGTTTTATTTACAGGTAATCTCCTCTCCGCTCCTACATTGATGGTCACCAGACATATTGAGATCTATCAGATAAGCATTATCTACGAGTCTCAGGACTTGCAGCCGAGGTCAGTATATATAACAAGTTTCCCTCAGTAAAAAATCAGTGGTGACAGATGTGTCACCACTCAAACTTTTTGAAATTTCTTTGGAATTATTTTTGTTCAAAGTAACATATAAATATTGTTTGAAAAATAAAATAAGGCTTAACCTAATGAAAATCAATAATCCATTGCCACTGCTTTTCCTTATTCTGTGGACTACTCCCCAGAGAGAACCATTTTTAGGTTTCTGCTTTATCTTTATTTCCTGGTGCTTACCTACATGTATTTAAATAATAGATCAAGATTGCTCTTTTCAGTGGCTCAGTCATTAATTGTAGAAAAATACGTGCTTACCGTGCACCAACATTTTCTCTTGAAACATACATTAAGAAATGGTTAGAAACTCACATCCATTTGACCTATAATTGTAAGTGTGTTGCAACCTCTTATCTATTGACGAACTTCGGCTCATCTTTACAATTGGTTTCAAAGACCAATATAATTTCAAGGGGCTCTGAGCAAGAAGAGGAGATAAGCATGTGGTCAGTCCACTACCTCCAACAGAAATGTGCTGGCCTTCTCTTTATGGAAATCCTTTCTATGCATAAGAATCTGGGAAGAGATGAGCTCACTTTCACACTCAAGTAAATGGCCAGCTGTGTCAGAGGAGACACGGAGGGGTAGAAAAAGCAATGAACTAGGACTTGCGGAGCTGGGCCCAGGCCCATGACCACACGGCTAACCATGGCAGTCACAGTGCTTGGCAAGTAGAATGAGCCACCATGTTTACTACTGTCTTTAATGTAGTTAACATTTCTTTACCTCATACTATTTGCCATCCATGTCCACTGTGAATGCTACACTGGTTTTTTCAAGTAAAGTAATTACTACTATTACCCCATTTTTCAGGGAACAGAACAAAGGCCTAGAGATGGATACAATGTTTTCAAAGTTTGGGATCAGAACTAGGATTAAACCAAGGCCTGTGTCTAGAGATTGATCTCACGCTTTTAGTTAAGTCAACTCCATAGCTATTAATTGAAGTTCCACTGCTTGTCTAGGTTCTAGACAAGAAGATGAATACATCATGGTAGATCAAACATCTGTGGGGACCCTGTTTACATGCTCATGGCCTCACCTTTGATTCAGCCAGGTCTGGTGGAAAGTTCAAGGTGGGCTCCAATTCCTGATTCACTGTGCACTGACAGGCTCACCCCTCAAGCCTGTGCCCTGTCCTGAAACTGGGTGCCGTCAGGAGCTGGCACTTCTTCATTTGGGGGATGTTGAAAAGTGTGACAGTTACCAACCAGGAGGACACCCCTCAATAGCTAGAAGACAGAAGCTAGTGGACAAATACACAATTCTGAGAGACATTCTGTAGGCATCTCAAGAGGTCACTGAGTACTCAGGCCCCACTGTCCATAAAAGCAACCTTCGAATCACATTTTTATATTGGCTTTTCCTTCTTCCCTCTTCTGCTCTCCTCAGAGCCCTCATTCCTGACCCCTGGGAACACCTTTGTCTCAGGGATTACTCTCAGGGAGACCAAATCAACATGTAGGCTAGGGGTAACCCAATAGATTTTTCTAAGTGCTAAGAAAAGGGGTGAGGTGGAAAAATAGAGCCAGAGATACTCAGTCAAATCAAGATAGGTGGGAGTTAAGGAAGACTTCTGGAGGAGGTGATCCCCAAAGGATAAATATAGTTCTCGATGTTTCCTTCAAGCACAACAAAATGAGCAAAACAGAGCAAAATGTAAAATACAGGCATTTACTTGTTCACTATTCTTTCATGGTTATTCACTGGATAACACAGTTGCTAGGGGTATGGCATTAAAACGAACAGTGGCCCTGGAAAAGATGCACAGAAGTTGAAAAATCTGCATAAAGTGAGAAGAGGACCAAATGCTATAAAGAAAATGAAAACATGATAAGGAGACTTACAGTTCTGACCCCAATTCCAACCTGAAGGGGGTTTCCCCCACACAGCAGACAATTCTCAGATACCTACTATGTGTCCTACCATCCTACTCAGTTCTACCCAGAGGGGGTTCCAGATTTTACAGAGTAAGGGTTCAGTCCCATGAGACTGTCCTTCACTCTAGATGCCACTTGTAAGTCCAGGATGTCACTGTGCTTCTGACCCCCTGGCTATAAATCTGAGGTTCTCACAATCCTCTCCCGGGATTTGATTAATTTTTCTTTTCTTTTTTTTATTTTTATTTTTCATTTTTCTACAAATAGTTTGTCACATTAGTTTCCACATAACACCCAGTGCTCATCCCCACAAGTGCCCTCCTCCATGCCCATCTCCTCCCTCCCCCCCACATCCATCAGTCCTCAGTTTGTTTCTCAGCATTCAAGAGTCTCTCATGGTTTGCCTCTCTCCCTTTCCCCCACCATTTCCCTCCTTCTTCTCCCCCTTGTTCCTCAGTTAAGTTCCTCCTAATCCTCCTATACGTGCAAACATATGATATTTGTCCTTCTCTGCCTGACTTATTTCGCTCAGCATAACACCCTCAAGGTCCATCCATGTTGCTACACATGGCCAGATTTCATTCTTTCTCATTGCCATGTAGTATTCCATGGTATAGATAAACCACATCTTCTTGATCCATTCGTCCGTTGATGGACACTTAAGCTCTTTCCATGTTTTGGCTATTGTGGAGAGTGCTGCTGTGAACATTGGGGCACATGTGCCCCTATGCATCGGCACTCCTCTATCCCTTGGGTAAATTCCTAGCAGTGCTATTGCTGGGTCATAGGGGAGTTCTATTGTTAGTTTCCTGAGGAACCTCCACACTGTTTTCCAGAGGGGCTCTACCAGTTTGCATTCCCACCAACAGTGTAGGAGGGTGCCCGTTTCTCCACATCCTTGCCAGCATCTAGAGTTCTCTGATTTGCTCATTTTAGCCACTCTGACTGGCATGAGGTGGTATCTTTAATTTCTTAAAGCAGCTCACAGAACTCAGAAAACTAATTTGCTCCCTAGATTACAAGGGTGTCATGCAGGATATTAAAGGATACAAATCAACAGCCAGATGAAGAGATACCTGGGGCAAGTTCTCTCACAAAGGACCTTTTGCTCCTGTGGAGTCTGGGGCCCATCTCGATGGCACAGAGAAGTATTCTGCTTCGTCAACATGGAAGCTCTCTGAACCCTACACTTTTGGGTTTTTATGGAAATTTCATTACATTGAATGATGGATTAAATCATTGGCCACTGGTGATTGATTCAAACTCCAGCCCCCTCTTCTCCCTTGGAATCGGGTTGGGACTGAAAGTTACTAACCCTCTTTTTGTGATTGCTTCCCCTGGCAACTAGCCTCACTCTTCCTTAGCAGATTTCCAAACATCAGCTTGTTATCACAAGATACCCATTTCACCCTTATGGCTCTGAAATTATTTCAGGAACTGAGGCAGGAGATTAAATACCATAATCAAAGATGCTCCTTTTGCTGTCGCTGCTCAGGACATGCCAAAGGTTTAGGAGACAGGAGCCACGAGTCATGGATGAAGACCAAATCTATATTTATTATAAATCACAATATCACAGGGACAGATAAAGGTAAAGATGGAATCTCAAAAGTAGAGTGTTTAAGAACTGGGGCCAGCAAGTCCCTGAGTGTGGAGGGAAGGTTATGAACAGCCAGAAACATGTGAGGTGTGTTCAGGAAATACAGTGAGTATGAAGCAGAGTTAGAGGGAGAGTAGGATCAAGATTGGTCCAGAATCAAAAGGGCCTAGAAGGCTAGTCAAGGACTTTAACCCAACATTTAGTCAATTTTTCTGGGACTCAGTTCCCTCATCAGATGAGTAAGTGATAAATCCATGGGGTCTCTTATAGTTCTAACATCCCATGTGCCCTACATGTAAGCTCCTTCACAACTCCCCATGATAGCCCTGTTTTGCAATCCTTCTTGGAAAGCTTAGATGTTTCATGGGGAGGAAGGTCTCCCAGTCAAGCAAAGAATATAAGAGTGCTGTATTTCCCTTCAAACTCTAACATCTTATATCCTAAATGTAAGTAAAGTTCAAATGTAACTTCTTCTAACATGGCCCAGGCTAGATAGGACTTGGATAGTGACCTCTAATCCATGGTGTCCTTCAAGGGCCTGCCCATTGTGGCTAGAAGTGGGGACTCAGACTCTCTCTCTCTCTCTCTCTCCTCCTTTTGTGTATTTATCTAGTCACCGGTGAATGAGGACAGAAAGAAAAGCTTATGAGCTCATCCCAAGCCCTGCGTTTGAAGAAGACAATTTCACCTGCCACACACAGCACAGATCACCTTTAATGATATTCTTGGAGAAAAAGTCAGAACACAGCCTACAGACACAGGCGGCAGCTAACTTTGTGAGGAAGCCCCTTGTCAACCGTGACCTGTGGCAGAACCTTTCCGGAAAGTTCTTAATTGGCACTGCAATTTTGACTGACTCTTTTTAATGACGAGAGCAAAATAGGGTAATACTTCCTTCTAAGTTAGATGGGATGAATTGAATGAAGGTCAGCATGGCAAAATGGAAATAAGATAGACTTTCAATAACAACTAGGTCTGACTCTTGGCTCTTCCACTCCCTGGCTATACCGTGAGGGTGTTACAACATCTTGGATATCAGGTCCGTCGTCTCTTACTCCTTCAATAATAATATTCATCTTCTATAACTATTTTAAGTGTCATAATAAATGCATGTAAAAAATCTGACCCTAAAAATACAGCAGATTCTGCTATGATCATCAATAATGAAAATTATTAGTGCTATATCTTCCCGTGGATAAAGCAGAAATTCACAACCCTTAGTAGAACGTCTCTTTGAGCTCTGCCTGCCTATGACGACATAGCATATGATGACCTAGGGTCTCTACCATAGATATATATTCTTTTTCCTTTGGCTTGAAGTTTTAAGCTATTTACAACATGTGGAATTCAAAGCTGCAGGCATACGACTGTCAGAACTGTCAGAAAGATTAACTACAGGTATTTGAAAAGAAAACAGTAAGCAGTTAAGGAGCTGTTCTTGGAGTATGATTTATGAAGGTTTTCATGACAAGACCATGGTTTTGATGAGAAAACAGTACACATTTCATGAAACTCAACTACATGGGTGTTTTGATAAACAAGTTGCTTTTGACCACTAGATGCTATTCATACCTAAAGTGTCTGTGAGAATAAACAGTCAAAGGGAAATACCAGAGTGATATAGAGGTAGCCCTGAGGCCCACTCTCATAGAATAAACTTTGTGTGTCCCCCATTTTACGTCATCTGAACCACAGGTGACCCTTCATTTATATTTTATGAAGGTATCAATTCATCAGCCTCTAGCCATGCCTTATAGAAAGTACCCAGTTTTTTATTAAGTGGGCCTGTAAAATAATTGATATATTAAAGATAAAAAAGTCTCATAAAATTGCACTTCATATATGAAGGCACAAGAAAAAGAAAGGGTTTAGAGTTATAGTTCACTACGATGATCATAAGAATTATTCTGTCATTTAAAAAGGCTTAGTCCTACAGGATTCTTGCTAGGTAGGATATATTTCATATGACAATGAACCAGCGCCATGATGGAGGAAATACACACACAAATATATAATTTGCACAGCATTTGATTCTGGTGGTAATTGTTGACAACTACTTCACGCTTTCATTTTCAAATCTATTTGACTCCAGTTCTGTTTTGTTTTGTTTCTGAGAGCCTTTTTGGTAATCAGCCACCTTGAACCAATTTGAGGATGGGGTGTTGTGGCAAGGGGTTTACACATTTCTCCTCCCCATCACATGGCACTTCATAGTCATTGGGATCTACCCCACCCCAGCCCATGGCTTCTGCAGCCATCCGCCCATTCTGCCATATTATTCACTGCTGCCTTCCATGCCAAAGAAACAGTTATAGCACAAACCAGGTGCACCCGCTGGAATAACTTGATTGAGAAGATTATATCTAAACAAGGATCAGCTATTAAGTTTCATCAAGCTGCATTTTTGCTCTATTTCATAGAAACAGCAGGTGAGTTAGACTGGTTGCTTGCTAAAGGAAAACACATTAAGAAGGCTTAAACCTCAAGCAAGCATGGATATAGAAGTGTCGTTGGTGATAAAAATCTAACCCGTAGGACATTTCTACAGCTATGATCTAGATGATTGAAATGAACATTACTATTTTAGGTTTAACACAGAGGATTTTGTGCCTCAAGGGGTACTTTTGAATCCCTGAGACAGTACCCGGCACCACTGAAAAATGTCTCTACACATTATGTAGCTACATGGGATCCGATGAAAATATTTAGAACATACGTCTTCAGCAATGGGTTCTTGGCTGCTGCAAATATATCAAAATGACTATACTTGGGCAGAATGGGAGAAAGGAAGGGAAGTGACAGTTTAAAGAAGATTAAAAAACCAGCCAACTTTTAGGAAGATTAAAAAAGAGAGAGCTGAGAGAATCATTTATAAAAGGAAGGATGTAAATTCTTTACAACCTGATTGGTTTTCCCTGGAATTTTCTTGCTTTAATGAAACCCTCATTCCCAAAGGACTGAGAGCTCTTTTTTATTTTTTTTTTAATGTGAAAAAAGCAGCAGCACCGGGAGTTGGCATATTGTTAGTCTTTGGCCTCAGGAGACCATCTCTGAAGACCTAATTAGGTTACAAACGTGAAAATGAGTTTAGTAATCCCTTGTGCGGGAGGGCTCAGAGTGGCGGATATCTGCATGTTGGAATGGTTAACGCTTCCCAGAGCATTCTTTGTGAACTCTACAAATACCTACTTTTCTGCCTTCCATACAAACAACTACGTTATCATCAAAGGCTCATTTTAATCAGGTGACCTTTTCTACAGCGAAAAAATTAAAGATGTCTTGGGGTTTCCATTGACTTTCTGTATGATAGTTACAGACAAAGTTCACACATTTCCTAAGTTGGTTTTTTTTTTAACCTTTCTGCCAAATAGAGTAATGGATCTGATTTATGGTTTTTAAATCAATCATTCCAAGGATTTAAAGAGAGAACTCTTTAATTTAATAAAATGGCGTTCAAGCTTTATGAACTGAAGTTTTGCTTGCTAGCAGCCTCTAATGGTGAGCTCCAGACAACCCATTTAACTCCGTCAGGCCAGAAGCAGCTTGTGGAACTGAAAGAGAATTGGCCTTGGGACTCACAGGAAAGCAGGGCGCTCACAGTTTCTGAGTATTTTCTCAACTGTGCAATGGAAATAATATTATGTACCCCATATTGCGGTTCTAATAAAATGAGATGGAACATAAAAGAAAGTGCTATGTCAAAGACAAAGTATTGCACAGAAGATATTTTCATGTATACAGAGCCATACACATTCCCCCATGGCCAGTACATGTACTGCTAGCAGTTAAATAATGCATTGAAGTACTGAGTAATGAGATCATATATTTTATTACAATCAGGTCAATTATAGGCCAAAAGAGAACATTTAATATGGGCCACCCAGGTTACAGTGTATGTCATTACCCACCAAAATGCATGTCATTACTCATTCGAAAATGAGACTTCTAGAAATCCTTCTCGTAAAAGATGCATAATCTACTCATAATAGGTGTAGCCTAGTGGTCCAACTGGTCAGATGATTCAGTATTACAAATAAAAGAAATGCTTAGGGAGTTGATATTTGTATGGATACACAGATAAACTGGACGGTAAGTTTCATAAGGATAAGACGCTTAGTTTCTTGTGCTCACCATCTCCCCCAATATCTTAGAGAAATATCCCTAGTATGGTTTGAATAGATGTGTGTTAATTGCCAGAGTAAAATAAAGTAGATTGAAATCATTCCATACATCAGATTGAATCTCCATTTTCTAACTCTTAGAAGGCAATGTAGGCTTCAATAAGCCAGCTCAGCAGTGCTGCAGACGGCACCTGGAGCTGGGTAACCCACACTGTGTTCATCCTTCCTTTGTTTGGATTAGCTTGGTACCACCTTGAGCAGAGTTCCTGTTCCGTGTAAGGTTCGAGCCAGTTCCCTCAGAGGTGGCTCTGTTCTCCTCTGCTGGAACATACATGCTTATATTTCTGCTCAAGAAATCCACCATCTCTTCCATTACACAGCACAGTTGTTCATGGATTCTATTTCTTTGGCCAAGCTCATGTCTCAACAAGAACGGAACTGGTTCTATTGGGTATAAAGACTTGGCTGGATTAACTTTCTTCGAAAGGCAGTTGGTATCTGATATGCCTTGAAGTTTTAAATCTATTCAGTGGATTGTGTCAATAAGAAAATGAAATAAAAAAAAGAAAACTTATGAGGTACCATTTGTGTCCAAGACTCTTAACTGAACCCTGTGTATTCAAATAGAAGATGTAACCTCTGTATTTGAAAGGCATAAAATTCTCACTAGATAGGTTTCATCTATCCATATGGCATTTCCTGGCACAAGTACAAAAAAAAAGGCAGTCGAGATTGTGTTGAGCTCAGTTTTTCAGACAGGATTTCAAGGCAGAAATGGGATTTCAGCTGTCCCCTGAAGAATATGGAAGAGGGAGGAAAACTGTATTCTAGAAGAGGAGAAATAACAAACAAAGACGAAACAGTCCAAGATGCATTTGGTAAAGTAAAAGAAGATCCAGTGGACTAAGGGAGTAGAAGAAAGCATAGTAGGAGATAAGGCTGCAAACATACTAATATTTAAATTAATGTCTTTTTGACTTGAAGAACTATAGCAGAAGGCATTCAGGGACGAGGTAGGGACACAAATTACTGAATAAAGCAAAAATAAAACAGAGTGTAGCAACCTATAAGGAATCGGACAGGGCATTTTCAAATTATAGTGTTCAATCTATTTTTTTGTTAAAATGTTTTTTAAGGTTTTTTTTTTTTTTTGAGAGAGAGAGAGACAGGGTTGGGAGGAGCTCAGGAGCTTGAGCAGGGAGGAGCAAAGAGAGAGGAAGAAAGAGAATCCCAGGCAGGCTCTGCACTGACAGCCCAGAGCCTGAGGCAGGGCTAGATCCCATGACTATGAGATCATGACCTGAGCCAAAACCAAGCATCAGAGGCTTAACCAACTGAGCCACCCTGAAATCTATTTTTAAAGTGCCAAACTGACCTCGCAAAATATAGCTCTTCCTGCTAGTCACTCTTTTGCAACTTTTAAAAGAGAACAAACAAGACAGATAAAAATGAGCACAATTTGAAGCAAATCAAATAAAAAAATTCAGTATAATTAGAATTAATGCATGAATCTGTTACCAGAAAGAGAAATAACAAACTAATTTTCCAAAATTAAACGTATTATTATAGTACATTCTCCTGGTTCCCAAATTTTTAGTATGTTGGAGAGTGGTGGTATCCAAACCTTAGCATACATCAGAATCACCCAGAGAGCCTATTAAAACACAGACTGTTCAACCCCACCCCCATAGCTTCTGATTCACTAGATCTAGGATGAGGCTCAAGAATTTGTGCTTGTAACAAGTTCCCAATGGATACTGATGCTTTCAATCTGGAGATTATGCTTTCATGAGGAATGCTCTAGAGCAAGCCACATGGGGCCCAACTGGTATGATAATTTGCCTTGTAAGGGACTTTAGTGAACAACATTTCTCAAATCTAAGTGTTCTTTGGGTTACTTAGATACTGCTATGTTTTTTAGTTAAGGAACAACTTTGGGTACACCTGTTTATGTATGAAAATTAAAAAACACATTCTAGGGGCGCCTGGGTGGTTCAGTCAGTTGAACATCTGACTCTTGATTTTGGCTCTGATCATGATCTCCTGACCATGGGATCTAGCTCTGTTGGGCTCTGGGCTCTCAGCATGAATACTGCTTGGGATTCCTTCTCTCCTCTCTCTCTGCTTCTCCCCTGCTTGCACACACACATGTGCATGTTCTCTCTCTTTCTCTCTCAAATAAAGATAAAGAGAGAAAAAAGAAAAACACAGTCTAGGGGCGCTCGGGTGGCTCAATCGGTTAAGCATAGGGCTTTGGTTCAGGTCATGATCTCGCGGTTTGTGGGTTCGAGCCCCACATCGGGCTCTGTGCTGACAGCCAGCTCAGAGCCTGGAGCCTGTTTCAGATACTGTATCTCCCTCTCTCTCTGACCCTCCCCTGCTCGTGCTGTCTCTCTCTCTCAGAAATAAATAAAACATTTAAAAAATAATAATAATAATAATAAAACTTAAAAAAAAACACAGTCTAAGGAGAACACTGGATGAGGCAAGTGGAGGTAGAAAGCTTTCTCCCCTGGTCCACATGCTTATCACAACATAAAAATCTTCCACTTCACTGCTCTTAAAACGTGTTGTTTAGATTTAATTGGCAATGTAGAACAGCTACATTCTAGGTATCTGTCAGGGAGTTCAGTCTTAACTTCACTCAATATCTGTTTTTAAAAAGCTGAAAGAAATTATATTTGTCAAGCATTGTCTGAAGGATACATAGTCCACACATTCCTCCAGGTAATTTGTATGTTGGTGAAACAGCAGTGTTCTTGTCAATTGTGGAATAATCTGGAAGCTATTTATTAGTAATGAGAGTTAAAAGAGTAAAATTTACAAATGATTTATTTAAAACAAATAATCAAAGCAGATGTAGGGTTGTTCCTCGAATGTCATTCCAGCTAATTTGCGTTCTGAAAAATTTTTTTTTCAACTGGAGAGAAAGCTTGGGGATTTCTGAAGCCTGCGTAACATACTTCTTTAGCAGCGTATCAGTCATGAAAGTATCATCTGACAGTATTTTAAAAAATATTAAAACTGTCACTTAAGGGCTCTTAAATATGTGCCTAAGCAGAATCACCTGGAATACTCATTAAAATGAATATTCCAGGGTTCCATTCCAGACCGTTAAGTAAGAACCTCATAGGCAGATGGACTCTTGGTATCTGCACATGGTGACTTGCTCAGTTGTTTCTGATGCCCATCAGCACTGAGGACAGTCCTTCCTGGAACCCCAGTTCTGGGTCCCTAACAGAGCTGCACAGGAAAATTACATCCTTGACCTGCACTGTTGCCCTCTAGCAGAAGTAGCTGACTGGTCCATCCCTGCATCTACTCTAACAATGCTAAGAGGGAGTTCTTTGTGAAATTATACATCATCTCACTTACGAGGACTATTACAAAAATTTAATTTTTAACTACTAATAATTTTAATTCTCTGGCTTTGCTTTTGGTTAACCATTTTAAAACCATATTCTAAGAGAAAGGTTCTCTTTGTGCAGGATTATAAGAAAGCATGGAGCCAACCTTGTTTCCACTCTTGGCAAGGGGGACTCTGACGGATATAATAGCATAATCCCTACCGCTACTTAGTGTTCTTTGACTTATTTTTTGTTAGTTTGTTTCCCTTCTTCATCTTTTACTTTCTGTTATACCTTTTTATTTTAGTATCCCTTATATGAAATCTTAGATTTTTGGTGGAACTGACAGGTAAATAAGCCTGTGTAAATGTATGTATATTGGAATTTGGCAAATGGCATATATTTCTTTTTTAAAAAAGTTTTAAAAACATTTTATTTATTTTTCAAGAGACAGAGAAAGACAGAACGTGAGTGGGGGAGGGGCAGAAAGAGACAGAGACAAAAATCTGAAGCAGGCTCCAGGCTCTGAGCTGTCAGCACAGAGCCCGACGTGGAGCTCAAACACATAAACCTTGAGATCATGACTTTAGCCAAAGTCAGAGGCTTAACCAACTGAGCCCCCCAGGCACATCAATGGCATATTTTTTCTTAAGAAAACAAAGGAGATTTAACATTTCATCTGAAAACAAAAATATTGTGTTTTTAGGAATATATGAGAAATCTTCATCTAGCATTAACTAACATTTAGTCTAAGATTTCTTATGATTTATTTTTAAAGCAATGTATAAAAATGATAGAGAACACTAGTAATGCTCTTTGTAGATTTTAACCAGACTAGTAGGGATGTGTATGTGTGTTCTCTTTTTTCTTTTTTTTTTTTTTAACATTTATTTATTATTGACAGACAGTGAGAGACAGAGCACAAGCAGGGGAGGGGCAGAGAGAGAGGAAGACACAGAATATGAAGCAGGCTCCAGGCTCTGAGCTTGCTGTTAGCAGAGAGTCCAATGCAGGGCTTGAACTCACAAACCACGAGATCATGACCTGAACCAAAGTCAGACGCTTAACTAACTGAGCCACCCAGATGCCCCTGTTCTCTTTTTTTCTAGATGTGTTTAGGTGCCGTGATCCTATTTTTTTTTTTTTATGTTTTGTATCTTTGGATATGAAAAAATGAATTACAACTATTAAAGACTATAGCCAGAGAAGTAAACCAATTCTAAAAATGTTAAAGGGAATAGAAATTTATCTGGAAATATGGTGCATGTCTACACATAAATAGTACAAGATCTTTGAATTTGACCTCCTCCTTTTATAATGTGGGCCTATCTGAATATGCACCTATGAGATTGCAAGAACAGCTTAGCTATTAAGGCTGAAATTTCAGCCACTTTAAACAACAAACAATAAATTAATTTGAGAAATTGTAAATCCAGAAATTAGTGGAGGGTCAGTGCTGCAGAAATGGGCTACTGGTCTAATTTTGCCTTGATACTTGGGCAGAAAAAAGATACAATTCCAAGAAGGAAAATCTTTTTTCTGGCAAATGTTTGAACAAAGAAGCTGAAAGATGGGAGAGAACTTCAAAGTAAGCTTGCAGGGGGAGGTGTGGGGGGGGGTAGGAGACAACCACACTGCATGCCTCCTCAGTGGTTTAGGGTGAGGATGGAATTAATTGACAGCAGAAGTGATTTTTTTAAATTGGTTGGCCACCTCTATAATGTCATATGAGAGTGGTATAGAGGTGACTTTGCTGAAAGAAAAGGTACAGTAAACAGTGGCTCTTGGTTTAGGCTCAGTGGTCTGATGCTAAGACATCCTTCTACACCACAAGTGGCTCTGACTAGAAGTCAATGTGCCCCAAATCTATGCCTAATCTGAGGAACCTTCAGATTTCTGTCACTCTTTTATCTGATAAAAGATAAAAGATAGCAGTCATGGTGGGCGCCTGGGAAGCTCTGTCATTTGAGGATCCAACTTTGACTCAGGTCATGTTCTCGCCATTTTTGAGTTTGAGCCCCACAGTAGGTTGCTGCTGTTGGTGCAAAGCCCAATTTGTATCCTCTCTTTCTCTGTCTCTGTCTCCCTCTCTGCCCCTCTGATGCCTGTGCTCTCTCTCCCTCTCAAAAACAAACATTAAAAAGATAATTGTTAAAGATAGCAGTCATGGAATTTAGATTTGATCCGTGTCCCATCAATATAATTAAAAAGTGGAACAGAGAGTGAGGTCTTTAAAAACATGAAGGCAGGAATATGCTACACAAAGGATCACCAACAATTAGGCTAAAAAGAAAGAATGTTGATTCATATGATTAGAGTTTTTATGTAGTTTGGGTAGTTGGGTAATTGAAAGGGTTTGCCCAAGTTTTCAGCAGTTAGTGGGGAGTAAAATACTCTTTAAATTGAAATTAAATATTGATTTGGCTTAATAGCAATTGCTAAATTCCCTATTTCAGTTTGACTTTATACAATTTATGATCACCACCTCCGTCTCAAATTTTCTTCTAATGAAGTCAGAGCAATATTTTATGTCGCATGTCTTTAAGGCTCTTCCTAGTCATGTGATCCCATATATTTCAAGCACAGGTGCATGGTTCTATGTGATTCATGGACAGAAATATTAAAATTTGGATTTCCTGTTGTTAATATGCCAAGTCTGCATATTATTTACTTACATATTTATTGTTTCTACTCCCCTCCCGTCAATACACACACTAGAATAGATGCCTCTATAAGATCAAGGACTTTAACCATCCTGTTTAACTGCTAAATCACCAGTGCCTAGAATAGTACCTGGGCATAAAAGATACTCCATAAATATTTCTTGAATAAATTAATATGAAGCAGGCAGTTACAGCACATATAAATCAGATTGTACTGCTGTTGGCAGTGACTGAAATCCAGGAAATAAAGAATAAGAAAGATAGGGGTGTGTGTGCATGTGTATGATCTGAATGAGCCGAGGAAGAAATCAAAGGAGACAAGTGCCAATCAGACCTTATTATTCCATCAGAATTTAATTCCTTAATAACTGAGAATTACTAATATGTCTAAGAATATTGGTTCTCTGACTCCTGATGTGGTTACATTTCACACTGAAGAAACAGACCAACAAAGCTGATTGCTTACCTTCATCCCTACTAATCTTTTCAAATTATTTCCCCCAACTCTCTTCATGACTCTGACATAATCCATTATTGACACCTAGTGAGTTTAATCTATCTCCTGTTTGCCAGGTTCTTCTATCCCATCTCTGGCTATTGCTTTTACTGAATGAGGAGCGCAGGGAAGACGACTCTCTGAGGAACCACCTGTCAGAACTGTCCATTTGGGCATCAGTTCTGAAGTCTGAAAGCAGATGCTGAAGGAAAATGCCAACAGAATGTGCAAGGTCAGTCTGAGTTTTCCCCAGTTTCAAATCTAAATCAGTGCTATAGAATAGAAATTATCTTTGAAATAAAAAATTGGCCTCCAGTTGATAAAGATCTTACGAAATATTGTCAGAAGAGTTTCTAGAACACAAATAATCTCTAGATCATCTCTCCTTTGCACCTCTCCTCTGTTGCTTTCCTTGCCTTGGGTCAAAACCATACATTTTCCTTTTTCAATCCCTACATTAACCAGTTAATGGCAACCAGAATAAATGACACAATTGATTTAAAAAAAGTCATTCCTCCATATATTGCAGCACCCAAACTAAGTCTGTGTCTTATGTTAAACTTCATCTAATCGTTCTTTACTATTGAATGGAGTTACCAAGCAAAAAGAGATTATATGGTCATATTCTTAAACTGATCAAATGACCAAAACAATAATATTGAACCAAAGTCAAAATGATGTGTGCTTGCTTCTAGCACATACACTCTACAAACAGCAAGTCAATATAACATTTTTTAAAATCTGGGGTATATTCTGCATGAGAAAGAGAACCAGACAGAGACTCCTCCCCTTTTTAGCAAGGGTCATGGAGAAGTTCTGAGCTCAGAGTGAGACTTACCCATGAGCCCTTAAGCATACTTTAGGAGGAGGGAGGGATCCCCACTTTCACACCCAATACTCAAAGTCACAGGGCTTACCTATTGACCCTGAGTCACTATGACTAATCTCATTATAGTCCTTATTGTAGTTTAGCCCAGGGACCATGGGGAGCCTAGGAATCCTAGGTCCCCATTCATCTCCTTAATCTTAACCTCCAATGACAGCCTATTCTCTCCTCTGGTCTCCAATCACTCCCCACTCTGAAAAATCATCCAACTAGGCTCTTAGAACTCATGATTCCTCAACAGGAAAAACTGCATTCTCAAATTCTTCTCTGAATATCCTGTTCATCTTCTTGCTCTAAAATCCTGCTCCAAAGCCCTCTGAGTGAAACCCCAGATCCAATCTCACCCATCAATTATATTACTCATGTTCTTTCCTTGTTTTAGCCATGTGCCAACCCATGGGTCAACCCACCCTCATTGTTTTAGTTCAGGCTGGGGATAACACTCTCCAACACTGCTCCTATATCACATCCATGAAATTTCAGTGTCCAAGTAGAGGACTCTTCCCATAACTTTGCCTCACAGTTTCTTTAACTGCTCTTCTCCCAAGGTTCTTCAGGCAATTGTGTCTTTTACTCACTAACTTACATCCTATATCTTCTGCATAAAGACATGGATCCAGCAAAATTTACCCTCATGCTTGTCTGGATCTGTATTTCCCTCTTTACCAGATAATTGGATCAAGTTACAAACTCAAGCTTTCTGAAAATCCACTCTTGACTCTGGTTCCTTTCTATCGGTCACTCCATTTTTCTAATTTATAGCAAAACTTGTGCTGGGTATTCTGTAACTGAAATTTTTTGTTTCCCCACTTTCTTTTTTATTTAATCCAAAGAGGCTTTCCATCACTTTAGTAAAAGTGCCCTTGTCACTTTTACTACAGTGACCTCCATGCTATTAAATCCAATGATCAAATTTCAGTTCTGATCTTATTACACCTACTAGCACATTTGACCCAAATGCTCATTCACTCATCCTTAAACACGTTCTGTTGGCTTCCTGAACTACATTCTTCTTGTTTTCCTCTTATCTCATTAGTAACTCCTATAGTCAGTTTGCTGTTCCTTCTCATGGTTCTAGCCTTTTGTGTGACTTTGACTCCATCTCGAAACCTCTTCTCTTCTCTATTTATATTCCCTCCCTGGATGATCCAATTCTGTCATGCATACTATGATGATTCTCTAATTAATGTCTTGAGTGTAGACCTCTCCACTAAACTTCTGAACTCCAGATTCATGTATTTAACACCCTGCTCAACACCTTCAATAAGATTTCCATGTAAATTAATTTAAACACGTGAAGAAATGAAAATGAACCCCTGGCCTTGTTCACTAGCTTCTGCCAGTCTCTGCCAATCTACTCCTCCCCTTACATTCACTAATTATAATTAACTCTTCCAGCTTGGACCAAAAATCTTGACATTGCCTTTGCCTCCTCTCTTTCTCTCCTATCCCACATAAAATCTGTCAGTAAATCCTCTTATATCTACATTCAGAATATATCCTTAACCTGACCTTTCTATTTTCCTACTTCAGCTGCTACTTCCCTAATCCAATCCACCATCATCTTTTGCCTAGAATATTGCAATAGCTTTCTAACTAGTCTCCTTGTTTCTATATCCATCTTCCTTATGGTCTATGTCTATAAGAAAGCAGAATGATCACCTAGAAAATTTGAGTCAGCAGTCACTCCTTTATTCTAATCCTTCAAAAACTTTCCTTTGTTACTCAGGGTAAGGGCAATGAAGGAAATACAGTGGCCAATTCTCCTGTACTCTAGCCGTCCAGTGATTGTATGCTTTCCATCATGTTATTCCAGCCACTGGCTATCACATGTCCCTCAAATAGGCCTCACGTGCTCCCACCTCAGTTCACTGGTCTGGAACAGTCTTTGCATAAAATTCTTCTCTCAGATTATATACTTCAGCGAGACCTTCCTTGATCACTGTATTTATGATTGTTTCCATACCCCCACTCACCTCTTATTTTTCTTCCCTGTTTTATTTTTATGCCTTTGTTTGCCACGTTCAAATGTGCAGTATAACGTGTATATAATCTTGTGTGTCTCCTCTCCCTAGAAAGAGGGCAGAATTCTGATATTGCTCTTTTCTTTACTCTAGCCACAGTGCCAAAAACAGTGGTTAGCACAGAGTAAATACTATTTGTTGAGTGTATGCATACATGAATGAATGAATAAGTGAATAAATAAGTGAGTGCATGAATAAGATATTATTTGGCAGTTTCAACTTAGGAGTCATGATATAAATGATGATTGATACCAAAGCACAGTGTAAAAGAGTCTATAAAGCAAAAGTCACAAAGTAGATTCTCAGAATCAATAGGGCAACTCATGAACATCAAGTAAATAAAAGGTGTTGGAAAGGTCAGGAATTCAGAAGAAGGATTCGGGGCAAAACTGTGTCGAGAATACAGTCTCACAGGAAAGTGGGAGGAGGGAATAGTGCTTCCACTTTCACTTGAAGCCAAAAGAGAAGAACTACTTCCAGAACCACTCACAGAGCCTGCTTTGCTTCCTCTAGTTCTGGGAGTAGGTTACAGTGAATGGATAATCACTGGCAAATGTAAAGACAAGGGATTGTTAGCTATTTATCTAAGGCATGGTACTCTAAGAGCATCTTCATAGAGACAATTATCAAAAACAAACAGGACTGAGACAGTAGCAGCCAGCGGGAGAAAGTGCAGTGCCAAGTCTAAGGACAGTGAGTTTTATCCAATAGGAGCCTCCTAAAACCTACAGGCACCTGGGTAGCTCAGTCTGACTCTTGATTTCTTCTTACGTCATGATCTCATTGTTTGTGAGTTTGAGTTCCACATCAGGCTCTGTGCTGTCAGCAGGGAGCTGTCTTTGGATCCTCTGTCCTCCTCTCTCTCTCTGCCTGTCCCCCACTCATTGTCCCTCTCTCTCTTTCTCTCTCTCCCCAAAATAAATAAACACAGAAAGACAGACAGACAGACAGACAGACAGAGAGAAAGAAAGAAAGAAAGAAAGAAGGAAGGAAGGAAGGAAGGAAGGAAGGAAGGAAGAAAAGCCCTGGAAGCATCCATGGGAAAGTCAATGTTAAATACCTGACAGACTCAGAATGCCAAAGCCCTCAAACATAACACAAATCACAAAAGGAAATTCTTATCATACTTACCTCTCTTCTTTCCCAGACTCTGACCCTGATTACAGTACTAAACCATAGTCAGCAAGGTGAAGAAGGAACAACACTGTAGAGAGAAAGAGAGGCTAAAAACACAGAGACACACTTAAGGCAATGGTACAACTCACCGCAGTACCCAAATAAAGAGGGAGGAATACAGAGTATGAGGTGAAGGTCAGAATCTAAATTGACTTTAGAACTGGAAAAAATGTATTCGCCAATTATAGCTGTTTGTGAATGCGTGACTATAAGATTTAACCAAGAGGGATCAGAAGAGTCACAGGGAGGGGCTCCTGGGTGGCTCAGTTGGTTAAGCGTCCGACTTCGGCTCAGGTCATGATCTCACGGTTCGTGGGTTGGAGCCCTGCATCAGGCTCTGTGCTGACAGCTCAGAGCCTGGAGCCTGTTTCAGATTCTGTATCTCCCTCTCTCTCTGACCCTCCCCTGTTCACACTGTCTCTCTCTCAGAAATAAATAAAACATTAAAAAATTTAAAAAAAAGTCACAGGGAATTACTCTATATTCTTTCAGAGACTAAGGCTAGGAATAAAGCAGCCTTATTTGATGGATTTAAGTAGATAATGGGGAAACAAAATAAATTGCTCTTAATGAGTACATATGGGTTGGGCTTATTTAACATTTATTACCAAAGGGTGAAGACATGCAAGCTAAAGAATAGGATTAACCCTCACAATAGCAAATAAGCACCTTCTAACCCTGGCCTCCTAACATAGTGGAAGAAGACATTCATAATACTTATCTGAAAGAGGATTCATAGCCTGTATACATAAAGAATTCTTATTAATGAATATGAGGAAGGTATGTAACAAAATGGAAAAAAATGGCAAAAGCCTTGATCAAGCCCTCCAAAACATCAAAAAGGTCAATAACAGTTAAAAGATGTTCAATCTCATTGACAATCAAGGAAATATAAATTAAAACCAATAATAATTCCATCAAGTACTCAGCAGAAAAGCTTAAAACAAAACAAAAACAAACTTCCAGTAAAAAGTGTTGAGAGCAGAGAAAGCACGTGAAACCTCAGCAATTACACTGATATGAGTATAATTTAGTAAACCATTTTAGAAACTGTTTAGAGGTATCCACTAGCACAATATACACATGCCCTATTTACCTACGTATATACTCAACAAAAATGTATACATATAAGACTGAAACACAAGATCAAAAGTGATCATGGCATAATTATAAATGTCAAAAAATTGAAAACACCCCCAAACTGTCCATTCACTGCAATAGTGTGGATAAATTGTTACTACATACAACACAAGCGAATCTTACACACATAATATTGAGGGGAAAAGAGGCACACAATATAATGCATTTAGAATGATTCCCTCCATATAAATTTCAAATATATTATGGTAGAAATCAGGACTGTATTTTCCAGTGGGGTGAGGAGGTACATAGTTCCCAGTAGGGTACATGAAGGGCTTTCCTCAATGTTCAATCTCTTTTGATTGAAAGTCACAGAATGCTGTGTGAAACTGCATCAAGCTATATATCTACAATTTGTCAGATTTGGGTTTATATTTGAATAAAATTATTTCATTTGGAATGCTTTTCTTATCACAAGGCAGAAACTCAAATAGTAAATGCAACAGTCAAGAGAAGAGGAAGTATATAACTGTTGCCATACTAAAAACTTCAACTTGGTTGCCTTACTTCTTTGTTTTGTTGTTGTTGTTGTTTGTTTGTTGATTTAATGTTTTATTTATTTCTGAGAGAGAGAGGCAGCGTGAGCAGGGGAGGGTCAGAGAGAGAGAGGGAGGCCAAGAATCCAAAGAAGACTCCACGCTCTGAGGTAGCTGTCAGCATAGAGCCTGATGCAGGGCTCAAACCCATGAACCGCGAGCTCATGACCTGAGTTGAAGTCAGATGCTTAACCAACTGAGCCACCCAGGCGCCCCTTTTGCTGTTTTTTAATCAGAAGAAAAATCCATTGAGCTGTCCTTCCACGTTTAATCCATCAGGTTATCTTTCTACAGAGATTTTCATAAAAATATGACTTCACCTGATAATATCTACAACTGTCTGCAACATATTTTCCAGTACTTGATTTGAAGCTTACTATAGATGTGAAACGTAATCTTAGATTCTGTGATTTATAAGTGATTTCTAGTCAATAAAAGAACAATACCTATCTTGAATACTGTTTATCTAAACCTAAGGCATGCCAAGTTTAGAATCTAATTAAACTAACTGTGTTATCAGTAATATCACTGTTTTAAAAATTACCTACTCCTATAAGTATTCTTTTATTTTAATAAGTTATTTAAATGATACATTTCTTCTCTAAAAGAATTTCACACTCATGAGTTTATAAAGCAAAATCTCCCATTTCTAGATATATGCACTCAAGAAATCATTTTTATTTTTAAATTTATTTTTAATTTTGCTTTTATTTATAATTCACATAAGGTGATTCCCCTGGAGTCAATGCATTGTCCTGTAGCTTGTTTTTTTTTTTTTTTGTCATTTAACAATATGGCCTAAATACTTTCCTTGCCAATACATAACTTTACCTTATTCTAGCTATACCACCAAACTCCGTAGATACCCTGTACCATAATTTGTTCACCTATAATTGAAATTTTAGGCTGCTTGCATTTTCACTAATGCATTTTTTCAATGAACATTCTTATGTATCTTATCTTCAAACACTTGTGCAATTAGAAAGAGGGATCTCAGGATTTGGGGTTCAGGTTTGTGCCTTTTAAGCTTCAGTACATAATGTTCCACTACTGTCTGAAATTAATTCCACTAACCAATTTTCCACCTAACATTATGAGAGCCTCTAAGATGGTTTTTCATGATCTCTATATCCTGATAGTCACATCCTGTCATAATTCTTTTCCCCTGACCATAGTCTGGACTTACTGACTCACTTTTAACAAAGAGAATATCTTAGTGATAGGACGTTATAAAAAGACTGGGGCTTCCATATTGGTCTCTTTCCTTTTTTTGCTGTGGGAATCAAGATGCCATGTTGCCCTGTGGAGAGACCCATGTGCCACAGCAAGGGACGGAGACCCTCAGTCCAACAACTCACAAGGAGCTGAAGGACCATAGCCATATGAGTGAACTTAGAAGTGGATTCTTTAGCCCTGGCCAATGGCTTGACCACCACCTCATGAGAGACCTTGAGCCAGAAACATGCAGTCAAGTTTCCCAGATTCCTAACCACACAACAATAGGGCAATAAATGCTATTGTCAAATTAAGTTTTAGGATAACTTGTTATACAGCAGGCTCTAACTACAATGCGTTGCCAACCTTTGATTTATCATTTATTTAGTTTTTTGCCAAATGTGAACACCTGTGATGTTAACATCTGTATTTGCGCATATGAGTATGTGTGGGTGTTTCAACTGTTTCTTCAAGTTTTTGGCTCATTTTTTAACTGAACTGTTTGTCTTTTCTTGTTGATTTGTGGGATTTCTAATGTATTTCATGATTAATGCTTGGTTTTTCATAGATAGCACACATATTTTCATCTGTTTAACAATAGGTAATGTGTAATTCAGGTGCAGTCAAGTACAGAGATAATCTCCCTTGTCACTTCTAGGTTTGTATTATAATGAGAAAGTCACTGCAATTCCAACATTTTTAGTGTTTTCCTGTATGTGTTTCTAAAAGCCTTAGAAACCTGTTTTCTATTTGACTCTTGAACCCATTGCATTAAGTTATGTTTTAATGAGGTTATGGAGAGAGCTAAATAACATTTTCCAAATGGATAACCCATTGTGAAAGTAGCAGTGTAATGTATTCTGTCTTTTGCCCATTTCATGTGTCCAAGTCTCGATAAGTTGAACTCTCATAAAAACCTGGGCATTTCTGAACTTTAAATTCTGTACCAATTTTCTTATGTCCAGCAATAACCAAACTGTTTAAATTGCTGTAATTCTATAATATGTTTTGATATTAGGTAGGACTAGCTTTTAGTCAGTTCCTTTCAAACGCTGTCTAAAATGTGCATATTTCTCCATAATCCACCTAAAATCATCATAGATTTTAATTTTAGTATGAAGAATAATTTGGGGGATACTGTCTCTCTTTCAAATACTAAGCCATTTTTAACTAGGAATGTAATTCAACTTTTCCCCTTTCTTGGGGCTTGCTTTAATGACCTTCAGAAACCTTGTATAGTTTTTCTAATAGGCTTTACAAGTTTCTTGTCACACCTAATCATAAGTATTTAATGACCTTTGTGGCTATTCTAAATGGGACCCATTTTTCTATTACATTTTAAATTGGTCATTGCTACTGTATAAGAAAGCTATTGATTTTTCAATATTGATTTTTTTATCTGGCTACTATCCTGGACTCTTACTAGTTCTGATAGTTTTCCCATTGATTCTCGTTGATTCTTTATCTTTTATTCTTTGTGCGTGTGTGTTTTTGTGTGTGTGTGCTGGACAGCTTGTCTTTGTCATATTGTGTGTGTGTGTGTGTGTGTGCGTGTGTGTGTATGTACACAGAGACATATTCTTTAACCTATATTTTATCACATGATCTAATCCCTTTAATAACTATCAGTGTTAACGTAGTAAATGGGGATCCTTTCTTCTATTTCTGATTGCTACAATCCTTCCTGTATTCGTTTTCTTGGTACTATTGTCACAAACTACCAGGAACTCTGACTTGAAACATAAATGTATTCTTTTACGGTTCTGAAGGTCAGGTTCCAAATCGGTCTTACAGAGCTATAAATTACTGCCAGAACTGGTTTCCTCTAGAGGCTCCAAGAGGTTCCTTCCTCCACAGGCCTCCTACATTCCATAGCTCAAGGCTCCTTTGTGTCACTTGCTCACATCATCACCACCTTGCCTTCCCCCCATCTAACCTCCAGTTATTGGCATAATCCAGGATCATCTCGCTGTCTTGCCATCCTTATCTTGATCATATCTGCAACGTCACTTGTACCACATCAGGTGACATATGCACAGGTGGCAGGCTTTAGGACTTTCTCGGAGGGAGGTATATATTATTCAACCTACCACACTTAAGATATTTCACTTTTATGATGTTTTCTTAAGGATTTTGGTAGATTTTTAAAATGTATTTAGTTGTAATACAAGTTTTAAAAATGTATTTCTAGGGGCACCTGAATGGCTCAGTCGGTTAAGAGTCGGACTTGGGCTGAGGTCATGATCTCATGGCGGCTCGTGAGTTCGAGGCCCACGTCAGGTTCTGTGCTGACAGCTTGATGCTGGAAGCTTTGTTTTGGATTCTGTGTCTCAAGCTCTTTCTGTCCCACCTCCACTTGGGCTCTATTGCTCAAAAATAAATAAACATTAAATTTTTTTAAATTAAAAAATGTATTTCTGTAACTAGCTTACTGAAAGCTTCCTTTTTCTGAGTCTGTAATATTATAATGAATCAAATATTTTATTCATCTATATTGAGATGTTTACTCACTTTTCTCCTTTAATTTGTTAATGTACTAATTACATAAATGCATAGGTTTCGTAATCTGAAATGCTTTTGCATTCTCAACCTACACCTTCTGAGCATAATTAGTAGTCTGCTATTACATCCTTGAAATTAATTTGGTAGTAGTTTATTTATGATTTTCATATCTGTGTTCATGAGTTCTATATACTATTTTTGTTCATTTTTGATATCAGAGTTATATTACACCCAAAGAATGCTTTGAGAAAGACTCCATTCCTATCCAAAAAACAAAAAGAAAAACAAAAACAAAAATTGTCACAAGGAAATTATTTTCTCTTTACAGGTGCAGTTAGCCTCATCCATAAAATACTCTGACCCTGTTTGCACCTTGTCATGGCAGTTAAACTTCCAATATTTTCCCCACATCCTATCAACATTTCCTACCATTCCATAGGCACAATTTGGTAATCTGTGCCAACAAAAAATGATTTTTACTAAAGTGCTCAATTTTTAACATAAATCACATTTAAAGTAGTATATTTAGAATATCATTTATTTTCTCGTTCCTACTGTTATTTGTTTTCTTGTGAATGTAACCCAAATCCATGCATTCTATTGATAATTTTCAAGAGTTTGGTTTTCAGGGGCGCCTGGGTGGCTCAGTCGGTTGAGTGGTCGACTTCAGCTCAGGTCATGATTTCACGGTTCGTGGGTTCGGGCCCTGCATCAGGTCTGTGCTGACAGCTAGCTCAGAGCCTGGAGCCTGCTTTGGATTCTGTGTCTCCCTCTCTCTCTGCCCCTCCCCCATTCGTGCTCTGTCTCTCTCTGTCTCTTAATAATAAATAAATGTAAAAAATAAAAATTAAAAAAAAGTTTGGTTTTCATTTTATTGATCACCTCTTCTTTTTATTCATATTTTTTATTTCTTTCTAGTCTTAGTTCTATTATTTCTTTTATTTCTCTTAGTTTTGCTTTGCTCCTCCTAGCTTCTTAGTTTTGTATACATAGTTCATTTAAAATTTTTATTTTAAAATATAGGTGTTAAAATTCTCATTTTTCAGCTCAGTAGGACTTTGGACAGATACTACAGCTTTTGGTGTGTGCCACCTTTAATACTTTTTAGCATCAACATAGTTGTTCATTTATGTTTAGACTTTGTCTTTATTTCACAATTTATTTAAAAGAACAGAACTTTTACTTGTGTAGAAATGTTAGGCTTCTGTTTTTAACAACTGTATTTGGGATATATGGACTGCATTATTTCTGCTTTAGGAATTCATTGGAATTTCCATTAAGGCCTTAATTATTGACCTATTTTTATATATCCTATTTGTTTTCACAAAGGCTATACATTCTCTTTTTCTTCAATACCAAATTCCTTTCTTCTATTGTATCTATTCTATCACACTGTTAATTGTGTGCATAAATTCTAACATTAAACTTACCATCTGTTAAAAGAAAAAAGCTCTCCTATATTAAATAAAAACTTTTCAAAAATCCATACTATTTATAAGAAATGTTGAATTGAAAAGAAGTGGGAAAGATATATCAGAAAGTAAACATGAGAGTAAGTAGCAAATTCAATATTAATACCAAACATGTTAGAATTAAGTTTAAAAAATAAACAGAATTTAAAAGGTATTATTTTATCAAAAAAATCTATTTCACAACAAAGATATAAATTTTAGAAAGTTAACGTGCACCATGTAGCACAGCATTTAAACACTTGTCAAAATGTCATCAATATAAGGAATGGTTAATGGAAATGCAATGCAATTAGAAGAGCTTAACACATTTTTCTTATTTCTTGAAACACCAAGAGATGAATTAGCTATAAAATATTTGGCAATTTCAACATTTCTTCAAAATGAACACACACATCAACTAGGAAGAGATGGAATTTCCTTCAACACGATAAACAGCCTCTACAAAAAATCTACAGCTAGCTTTATACTTAATGTTGAAAATGAATCTCTAAGATTGGGAACAAGGTAAGGCTACTCACGCTCACGACTTTTATCTAGTGTTGTATGAAAGGTAATATTCAGTGCAATAAGGCAAGCAGAACAAAATCAAAGTTTGAAGGGAGAAAGGAAAGAGATTAAAGAAAAAGAAAATGGTTTTACTCATACCTGCTATGATTGCCTATGTGGAAAATATAAAAATGTACCCAAAAATCTAATAGAAGTTATAAATGAATTTAGCAATGTCATCAATACACACACACACACGCACGCATGCATGAATGTGCACAATATATTTCTATATTAGCAATAACTGGAAATAAAATTTTTAAATAGCATTGGTTAAGAGCACTCAACAAACAAAAAAATATCAAAATGCTTATAAATACATTTGACAAATGTATGCAACATTCTTACACTGAAAACTATTAAATATCATTAAGAAATTAAAGCACATCTAAACAAATGGAAGAAAATATCATTGTCATGAATTGTAAAACAATAGTATTAAGATGTTCATTTCCCTGAAACTGATTTATAGATTAACCAGAATTCAAAACCCAGAAAAAAATTTTGTAAATATTGACAAACCGATAAGATTAGAGAATAACAATTTGATAAGGAAGTTATAGAGTTTATTTTTAATTGTGACTTGATTTTAAGACTTATAGTAAAAGTTTTGTAATCAAACAATATGGTAGTCTTGCAAAGAGAGACTTCTAAATCAGTGGTGGGAAAAGATGACCCAGAATACATCTATATATATACAGTGATTGACTTCAACAAAGGCAATACCATAATTGAATAAATTTCTCAATAATCCTCAAAAAATCTTTTCAATAAATGATGTTGGGAAGAAGGGATAGCCATATGGAAGAAAACGAACCTTGATGCCAACTTCACGTCATACATAAAATTAATTAGACCAAAGAAAAAATCTTTGTAACCTCTGTGTAAGGGAAGATTTTTTAAACTGGCTTTGAAAAAATAGCATTAATATATTGGAATTCACAATATTAAAATATTCTGTTCTTCTAAAGACACTGTTAAACCCATACAATTATGTTTACTTGATTTTTGACAAGGGTGCCAATTTCATTCAATGGTGAAAGAATAGTGTTTTCAATAGATGGTGCTGGAATAGCTGGATTTCCACTTGCAAAAAAAGAGAGAGAGAGAAAACTTCTACCTCACATCATCTACATAAATTAACTCAAAATGAATCAATGACCTAAATATAAGAGCTAAAATCATAAAACTCATTAAAGAGAACACAGGGGCAAATCTCTAATATTAGATTTGGCAATAGATTCTTAGATATAATTGGAAAGGCACAAGCAACAAAGAAAAAATAGATAATTTAGACTTCGTTAAATTAACTTTCGGTCACAAAAATACATTACCAAGAAAGAGAAAAGACAACCTACGGCATGAGAGAAAATATTTTCAAATCATATCTTATAAGGGTTTAATATGCACAATATATATGGAATTTCTAAAATATAACAAAAACTACTAAAAAAATGGGCAAAGGACTTGAATAGAAATTGTTACATCGAAGATATACTAATGGCCCATAAGCACCTGAAAAGATCCTCATTATTAGTCATTAGGGAAATACAAATCAAAATTACAAAGAGAAACCACTCCACACCCACTAGGATAATTACTTAAAAAAAAAAAAAAAAAGCAAAACAAGTTTTGGTAAGGATGTGAAGAAATCAGAACCCTCATACATTGTGGATGGGGCTATAAAAACGGGGGCGCCTGGGTGGCTTAGTCGGTTAAGGGTCCGACTTTCGCTTAGGTCATGATCTCGCGGTTCGTGGGTTCGAGCCCCGCATCGGGCTCTGTGCTGACTGCCAGCTCAGAGCCTGGAGCCAATTTCAGAGTCTGTGTCTCCCTCTCTCTCTGACCCTCCCCTGCTCACGCTGTCTCTCTCTCTCTCCTAGAAATAAATTAAAAAAAAATTTTTTTTTAAAAATGGTGCCGCTGCTATGGAAAACAGTATAATGGATCCTCTAAAACAAAACCTAGAATTCCCACATAATGCAGTAGTTCCACTTCTACGTCCACACCCAAAAGAATCGGAAACAGGGACTCAAAGAGATATGTCTATACCCATGTTCATTGCAGCATAAGTCCCACTAGCCAAAAGGTAGAAATAACTCCAATGTCTATCAGTAGATGAAGGATAAACAAAGAGTGGTATATATACAGCAAGGCATTACTCATCAATGAAAAGGAACAAAGTTCCAATACATGCTACAACATGGATGAGCCTTGAAAACATATGAAGAGAAAGAAGCCAGACAGATACAAAAGGATGAATATTATATGATTCCACTTCTATAAAATATCCAGTATAGGCAAATTTATAGAGACAAAAAGTAGATTAGAGGCTATCAGGGGCTGGCAGAAGGGAAGAATCAGGAGTTATTACTTAATGGTTATAGAGTATCTGATTGTGTGTAATGAGAAGTTTTGGAAATAGATGTGGTTGCACTACATGGGGATATGACAGATGCCAATGAGGAACATATACGGAGAATATATGATAAACCCTTACAACTCAATAGTAAGAAGACACAATTTCAAAAAAGAAATAGTCAAAGAATTCAACAGATACTTTACAAGTGTAGATCTATGAATTGCCAATTAGCTCATGAAAATGTGCTCAGTTGTACTAGTCACCAAGGAATGCAAATTAAAATAATTTCACAACTATTAGAATGACAGAAAACAAAACACAACCTACCAAGGTTCTGACAAGGATATGAAGCAACTAGTGCCCGTTTACTGCTGATGGAAGTGTTAAATAGGACAACCACTTTACAAACACTTGTCAATTTCATATAAAATTGAAATATCCTTACCCAAAACTTGGTAATTGCACTCCTAGGTATGTACCTAAAGGAAACAAAAACATATGTTCAGAGAAATACTTGTGCATAAGTGTTCATAGCAACTTTACTCGTAAGAGTCAAAAATTTTGAAACAACTCAAATGTCCATGAACAGGTGAAAACATAAAGTGCTTCATTCATGCAACAAAACAATATCACAAATAAAAAGAAGTTAACTACTGATACATATAGTAACATGGATGGATAGATCTGAAAAGCCATATTCTCAGGGAAAGAAGTTAGGCATAAAATAGTACACACTACATGATTCTATTTATGTGAAGCTCTAGTAGGTGCAACTAATCTATCCTTGTAAAAATCTCTTCAGTGATTGCCTAGGGCAGAGGGTGGGGAAGATGGCCAGTAGGCACCTGTGATGATGGAAGTAATCTCGATCTTGATCAGGAAGTTCATCAAATAAGCATATATGTGTCAAAACTCATTGAACTATATATTTAAAATGTGTGTTTTAAGGGTGTCTGGCAGCTCAGTCACTTCAGCATCCAACTCTTGATTTTGGCTTAGGTCATGATCTCGCATGAATTCAAGCCCCGTGTCAGGCTGTGTGCTGACAGTATAGAGCCTGTTTGGGATTCTTTCTTTTTCTGCCCCCTCCCACTTGAGCGTGCACGTGCCGTGTGTGTGTGTGTGTGTGTGTGTGTGTGTGCGCGCGTGTGTGACTCAAAACCAAATTGCAAATTATACCTAAAGAGAGTCAATTAAAAAATACATATTGCTCAATAGGTAATGGGGATTAAAAACTATACTTATGATGAGCCNAAAGCTGGTGCTGGTTCACAACCTTAGGAGTTTCAGGAGTGGGTGCAATCTGACACTAGCCCCCGGGGACACAGAGCGCAGGGAGAAAACAAAGAATACCCCAGATACGTAGATGGCAGGTGTAAGTGTGAGAACTTACCTACTAAGCTGGTCAAGGGCTTTCACAAGACAAATCTCAACACCTGGCGGTGACTCTTAAGAGTTTATATAGAGGCCTTAACAAGGGTCAATCACGGAATACTGCCCAGGTGATTTCAATAACACATTACTCTCTCAAGGCTGTCCTTGATCCTGTCTCTGGCGGTGGGGATGGTGGAGAGAACATACATTCCAAGAGCAGGGGAAGAGGGAGAAGCCTCTGATTGCCGGGATCCAGCTGGCAGGTCAAGCAGAGGTCATATCCTCTCTATGACCTTCTCCAACAGTTTGGGAACTTGGGTAATTCAGTACTAACACTACCTAGAAAAGAAAGCATTTTTCTTTCTTTCAAATATACATTGTTAATTTTCTTAAGAGCTATTTGGTAGAATGATGAAAATTTAAATTGTACGTACCAGTTTTCCAGTATTTCTGGTCTAGTTATGCAGTTAAAGGAGGCATATGTGTGTATTAAGTACAATATTGCTTATAAAAGGATAAAAAGGTAATTAAGTATTCATCAAGATATAAATAGTGAACTGAAAAAAAAGCGAGCTGTGTTTAATATCATACCTGTCAAACATGCATAGAAAAATAAATGGAAGGATAAACTGTCATTGGTAACAGCAATGTTCTCTTAAATGGTGGTAGTGATGAGTCCTTTATACATTTTTGCATTTTTATACTGAACAAAATTAGAGTTAACATGTCAAATCATCATTCAAATCAGTGCCAATTCCTGTAATGCCAAGCTTATTGTCCATCTTGTAAAGATGAATAATATTCCTTCTTAAAATTAATAGATTCTTCATTGTAATGGTACATCAACATTTTAGATAAAATTTTTTAAAGAAAATAAATTTCAAAAAATTTAACTCTGAATTTACATCATTTTCATTATTTTAGGTTTGATGAAATTATAATTCTCATTATATGTACAGATTTTAGTATTCTCTTCTGGGAAGTACACATGAGAAGAGTCACAGAACTATATTCTGAAGTATTTTTCATCGTTTATTTATTTAATTCCTGAAAACTGTATTCTTAACTTCTGATATAATACGAAGCTATTTTATAAGACCTCATTGATATTTATTTCCTCTTTGTGCATAAAATTGACCATTTCTTTTCAGTTGTTTTTCACATTTATTTTCTCAATAGCAGACATGTTTGAGATTCGAGGGATAAGGTTGCCCCTTTGATATATGTGCCAGACATTGTCATTTGGCATCTGACCGCCATTCCCACCCTCATCCCTGCCTCTTCCTGACTAGAGAGAAAAGTACATTTCAAAGACTCACCCGCAGCTGGGATTTGGGAGGTTGTATGTGTTTTAGCTAATGTACTAGTATGGATACTATGTAGGGTCATAAAGAAAAGGGCAGTTTCCTGTTTTTTGGGGTGGGCGTATTTTGTTTCTTTTTGTTTTTGTTTTGTTTTTCCTGCGAGCAGCAAGATGAAGAGATGTGTGTGTTACTTGTGGCATGCTCCCCATTTGTGTCTGGTCACCTGCTCTGCCTGAACTATTGAGAGGCAGTTACATGGGCAGCAGAAGAAGCAGCAACTGCAGCTTCTTGGCTTCTGGATTGCAGCTATGCCCATTGTCCTTGGACTGTTTAATGCTGTGGCAACCCCTGACTCCATTCTTCTATGTCGGTAAGCATCAAATTTCCTGTATTAAAGGAAATTCCTTTTCTTAAATGTATCTTGAAGGAGGGGCACCTGGGGGGGGGCTCATTTGGTTAAGGGTCCGACTCTTGATTTCTGCTCAAGTTATGATCTCATGGTTCGTGAGTTTGAGTCCTGTGTTGGGCTCTGTGCTGACAGCCTGCTTGGGATTCTCTGTCTCCCTCTCTTTCTGCCCCTCCCCTGCTTGCTCACGTACTCTCTCTCTCTCTACCTCTCCCTCTCTGTCTCAAAAATAAATAAATAAACATTTTGAAAAGTACGTAGGGTCACCTAGGTGGCTCAATCCATTAAGCAACAGACTTCAACTCAGGACATGATCCCACAGCTCTTGAGTTCCAGCCCCATGTTGGGCTCAGCACTGACTTTGCGGAGCCTGCTTGGGTTTCTCTCTGTCTCTCTTTCTGTTTTGCTCTCTCTCTTTTCTCTCACTCTCGCTTTCTGCTCCTCTCCCACTTGTGCTCTTTCAAAAATAAATAAACTTTAAAAAATGTTTTTAAAAAGTACCTATAAAGAGTTTTCTTCCCATCACTGAACATTAACATCTAGAGTATTTGTAGTAGGGCTGGATGGAAATAGAGCTTAAAATAGGTGACATTGCCATAATAAGTGATGAGAACATTGGTGCATATTGGGTTCTCTTTTCTGCTTTTAACAAAATATATGAGAGAAAGATAATGCCAGGAAAATGGAATTGTATAAGCAGTAATGGAAGAAATACAGCCATCTAAAGGAAACTCTTTTCTTATAATCTGCAATCTAAATTGACTCAGAGGTTAGGAATTTTAGGACTTAGAAGTTGGAAGAGCCAAACCAGGCTTAAGAGAGCCCCCCATGAAGCATTTTCTATCAGGGACAAAGTTCAGATAAATGGTGATCATTTCAGAGGTAGATTCATCTACTGGCCCTAATGTTTTACTCTATCTGTGTTCACACCTTTTCTCATGTGACGTGGCATCCATGCTAAACGTCGTTATATTCCCCCACCCCTTGCCTTTGGGCATGGCTATGTAGTTAGCATTAGCCAAAGAAAGGTGGGCAAAAGTGATAACAGCCACCTCTGAGCATGGGCCTTGAGAGGTATAGCAAATTTCTGTGATTGCCATGACCCTCTTTTGCCTCTGCAATTACTAACTGACATGATCATCCAAATAGAATGAGAGATACCTTGGGCGCCTGGGTGGCTCAGTCGGTTGAGCGTCTGACTTCGGCTCAGGTCATGATCTCATGGTTCTTGGGTTCGAGCCCCACGTTGGGCTCTGTGCTGACAGCTGGCTCAGAGCCTGGAACCTGTTTCAGAGTCTGTATCTTCCTCTCTCTCTGACCCTCCCCTGTTCATGCTCGCACTCTCTCTCTCTCTCAGAAATAAATTAAAAAACACTAAAAAAATTAAAAAAAAAGAATGAGAGATACCTTGAATCAGTCTATAGCTTAGCGTTATCCAGGTGAAAAGCCTAGATTAGCTGAACTGCAACCAATTGCAGACACAAGTGAAATGAGTGCCTGGTGTTGTGTAGCACAGAGATTTTGTGATTGCTGGCATTTACAGATTGTCAGACTTCCTAAGGCTACTGTTTCAGATTACCTCATAATAACATTTATAGTTAATAAATGTGCTGACAAAAGAACCATGACCTGACAAGCTAATTGCCATTTTAACTTTCACACAGAAGTTTCTGGAGGTAAATAACACAGAATGCTACTAAGTTTTGAGGCCATTACTTTGTCAGTCGAATGATAAGCCTGGCCGAGAAAAGCCTGTGATAGTTCCATGGATAAAGCGACCTGAAGATCTCCAAAATGGCACCCACAGGAATTGGGCTGTGATGGCTACACCATCCTGAAGTGGAGTGTTTTCCTGTTTTTCTGGGTTTGTTTTGGTTTTGGTTTTTTGTTTTGTTTTTGTTGTTGTTTCTATTTCAGATAGCTGCACAGGTAATAATGGACAAGGAAGAATTTCTCAGAGGGCAAAGTCATAAACATTGGGGGTTACTGGACAAAAGGATTCCTTCCAGAAATCAGAATCAGAGTTTGACCAGGAAATTTAAACTACTACCAAGGGAGAGATTTTCTACCATTCCTAGCCAGCAGTGGTTCTTTGTGGCTATAGACCTAGGACTGCTGTGTGCCTCTGGTCCTTGCCTTCACTTAATATGGGATTTCAATGCAACTATCCTGTTGTGTGGGGAATTGGGGACGATAGATTTTCTATTTCATGGTGCATCAGATGTCAAAGCCCACATCTTGACAATATGGAAAGGGCTGTACCTAACACAGAGATACAAGATTTCGAGTTGTACACTATAGCTGAATGAGATTTGGGGTGGTATCCTTGGGGAAGTAGTTGGCAAAGGTATGAGAGAAAGGAGGTCTCACCAAATGAAATGTGTATGGAAATTATGTTTGCAACTCTATATGAGTTCCTTGAAAGGTATATGTATGCCATTCATTTTCTCTTTTCCCCTTTCTACAGGCTGTAGCCTTGGTGCCAGTAAGCCAACCTTGATCTTGCAGAAGAGGGGAACTGCTTTAGAACTAATAATGGAAGAAAAAAAGGAGCCTAGATGCCTAAAAACTTTGAGGAGCTTGTCCATCCACCCATCCTGGAATATCCACCTTGATATGGGAAAAAACCTGGACTGGGAAAAAAGCATTTGTCTTCCTGACTGATCACGAATTTTCTCTTTCTCTCCCTTTCACTAGTGTTCTCTTTGATAGCAACATAGACTTAGATGACTATATATAAGTATTTAATAATAAAAGTTTATACACAAATAATTACAGAACTGCTCTTCAACTAGAAAAGTATATTTAATCAATAAATCTTCAGCAATGGCTTTATGTGATAGTTTGGATTTATGCAAATGAATTCAGTTTTCCTTTGTACATGTACTTTCCATGCTTGTTCATCTGTTCTATTTTATACTGAATTTATATTAAATTTCCCTTTAATGTGTTTGACTTTCCAATAAAATACTAGTCATATTTAGATATTATCAAAATTTCAAAAAAGAAAAAGTTTTGATGGCAATGAATGTTAACTTGGTTTGTGGTGATAATTTTACCATATATAAATATTGAATTATTATACTGTATACTTGAAACTAATGTAATGCTATAGGTCAATTACATCTCAATAATTTTTTTCCAGATCTTAAATAAGAGCATTTCTAATCTTAAGTGAGATTAATGGAATTCACTGTAACACCTCACATGGTTTTTGAAGTAGAGCCTATCAATATTCCTCATAATGCTAAGAAATCTGATAAAGTGAGTTTTAAATAAAGATTCCATAAGCTTAAGTCTAAATTTTGTGGCTCACAACATCAAGAAGTACTAGAACTTTATTTTTCATATTAGTATTTTATCCCTTGGTATTTTTCCATTAGAATCATTTCTAGCTTAAGAAATTCTAAATCACTTTGCAATTCCAGACCAAAATAGAGAAGATGGACTTCTCTTCTGTCTTCATTCAGCTAAAATCCTTTCACATTATATATGAAACAGTCATAAGAAGACTGAAAGATGGAAAGAAGAAGCATAACAGTAAGGGCCTTAAGACACAAGGAATGACACATTGTGAATTTCACGATTTTTTCCCTTTGCCTTATACATCCCAGGCTGTGTGTTAGAGAAGCCAACAATCTGGAAATACCAACAAAACACACGATAAAAGTCCCATCAGAGGTCACCTCTTTGTAGCTAATGTATAGGAAAGAGGAAACTTAGCAAGGCCTAAAACTTTTAGATAATAGCCAAACTACATCAACTAAAAGCCCCATTCCCACCAGTAAAGGCCATGTGGTAACCCCAGACTCTCACCCTCTCCAGGCTGCAATGAGGTGTTCCAACTACCTCCCACCCTCCTCCCCTCCCCACACACTGGGATGGTGTCAAAAAAGGCTGAACAGGGAGCCATGACATTCATACCTGCTCAGAAGTAATGTAGCCCCGTGGGAATTATGAATGTCCATTCCAACCCAGCAGTTACAAGGCACCCTCCAACTTGTCATTGTGGATGTCACTGAGAGGACCAAGAGGAAAGCTGGAACTTTCAACATTACCCAGAAGCAATAAGGGCCCCCCTCAGCTTCCAGTTATCAATTGAGATAAATAGGGAACAATAATGAGGCACCCCTCCTCATCCTAGCCAAGGATGTATTAGGTTAGTGGAGAGCCTGAAATTCTCCATCTGCCCACAAAGGAGCAAGGAAGTCTGCCTCCTGAGGTAGCAAATAGGTCAATGAAAAGAAACCTGGACTTCCACCCCCACCTGAGTCTAATAAGGTAGCACCTCTCCTTGTCCCACCAGTGTAGTGTCAGGAAAAAACCTCTTATAACAGAAGATTTAGGCGTGCCTGGGTGGCTCAGTTGGCTTAGCGTCCGGCTTCAGCTCAGGTCATGATCTCATGCTTCGTGGGTTCGAGCCCCGCATCAGGCTCTGTGCTGACAGCTAGCTCAGGGCCTGGAGCCTGTTTCAGATTCTGTATCTCCTTCTCTCACTGACCCTCCCCTGTTCATGCTGTCTATCTCTCAGAAATAAATAAAACATTAAAAAAAAAGAAGATTTAAATAATATCCACAGTCTCACAACAGTGAAAAATGTCTAGGATGAAGCCCAAACCACCCATCCTTCCAAGAACCAGGATATTCTCAACCTAAATAGGAAAAGACAATCAACAGATGTCAACACCAAGATGATACAGATTTTGTAATTATCTAACAAAGATTTTAAAGCACCCTTTATAAATATGCTTCACCCAGCAATTCATTACAACCATGTTTGAAACACATGAAATAAACAGAAAGTATCAGCAAAGAAATAAAAGATATAAGAGGAATGAAATTGAAATTTAGAACTGAAAACTGCAACAACTGAAATTTTAAAAAGTCAATAGAGGGACTCAACAGCAGAATGAAGAGAATGAGGAAAGAGTTAGTAAACTTAAAGACAGATAAATAGAAATTACTAAACTTGAACAACAGAGAGAAAACATTTAGAAAGAAAAAGAAAGAAGAAAAGAAAAGAAAAGAAAATTCCAGAAACCTGTGGGACTATAATAAATGATCTAATATTGGTACCACTGGAGTCCAGAATGAGAGGAGAAATAAGGTGGAATTGAAAAAGTAGTTGAAGACATAATAGCTGAAATTTTTCTATATTTGAGAAATAATATAAATCTATATACTTAAGAAGTTTAGCAAATCTTAAATATGATAATCTGAAGAAACCCGTTCCAGTACACATCATAAACTTCAAAAAACTAAAACAAAGGAAAAAAATCTTAAAAGTGGAAGGAGAGAAATTATACCTTACCTGTAGTGAAGGAGCACTTTGAATAATGGTGGGTTCCTCATAGGAAACCACAGAGGCCAAGAGGGAGTGGTGCAATATTTTCCACGTGCTGAAAAATAAGAACTGTCAATCCAGAATCCTATACCCAGTCAAAATACCCTTCAGGCATGAAGAAGAAATCAAGATTTTTCTCAAATGAAGAAACACTAAGATAATTTGTTTTCGGGTAGACCTACCCTGAAAGAATTGGCAAAAGGAAGTTCTTGAAAGAGGGAACAAATGATACAATGATCCCTAGAACACCAAGAAGGAAGAATAATAGAAAGGGCCAAAATATGAGTAAATACAATAATTTCCTTCTTGTTTTCAGTTTTCTAACTTATGTTGACAGTAAAACAATGAACATAATGATATCTGATGTGGATCTCAACACATGTAAATATTTAAGACAATTATACATAAGAGAGGGGAAAGGAATTTAAAAAATGGTAAGACTCCTGTACTTCACTCAATCTGGTAAAATGACAGATGTCACCAGGAAATATCTATGGTGATAAAATAGTTCTGTATCCTAGTTGTGATGTGGTTAGAAGAATCCATACACGTAACAAAATGGCAGGAAACTATCACATGCATTCCTGGTTTTGACAATGTACCAAGATGAGATGTAACCATTAGGGGAAACTTGGGAGAAGGTAATTGGAACCGTTCTGTACGACCTTTTCAATTTCCTGTAAAATCTCAAAATATAAAGGTGATGTGAGAAGAAAATCCAAGCTTACTGTGTTTAGAAGAATAGACCTTAACTAGTCTTATACAATGTATTACCTGTATCTTTTATCACTGTTTCATGAGTAAGTTTAAACTGAGGTGCTGTCTGCACAGCAAAGGAAACAACCCACAAAACTAATAGGCAACCAACTAAATGGGAAAAGATAGTTGCAAATGACATATCAGATAAAGGGTTAATATCCAAAATCTATAAGGAACTCACCAAACTCCACACCCGAAAAAAAAAACAACCCAGTAAAGAAATAGGCAGAAGATATGAACAGACACTTCTCCAAAGAGGACATCCAGATGGCCAACAGACACATGAAACGATGCTCAGCATCCCTCCTCATCAGGGAAATACAAATCTCATGGTTTGAGAGACTCTTGAATGCCTCTTTTCTTTACACCTTGCTAAAGAAATAAAATGGAGGGAGAGGGGAGGAGAAAGCTTAGGAATGAGAAAATGATATAAAGAAAGCAGAAAATACAGCCACATCTTAACGCTGGAAGGACAAAGTAAGCATTAGTACACCATTCATATATTTTACTATTGCATTCATTTTATTGGATTATAAATTTCATGAATCTTCAGGAATGTATTATACTAGAGTCTCAAATGGCATCTGAAAAGTCTATTACCCCTTTTAAATACGGTAAATCCTGACACTTTATATTACTGACTTTTATTTCATTGAAAACTGTTATTACATTAAAAAAACACAGCTAATTGATCCATCTGTACAGTTCAGGTCATCTTCTCCATCTTTCCCTGTTTTCATTAATTTTTATATTACTTTCCTGTCTCTGCCCCCTTCCCCATCACAGAAACATGGACTTCACTAAGAAGAGTCCTTCTTGAGTCGTTGGGGTCAAAACTTACTGCAACTAAAAGGTGAAAAAAATAAATATTTCTACACCCAAATTTTGAAACCACAGAAATGACCAGAGAAGAGGAAATTACCAATCAGGAATTTCTCTCAATCTCTGGGTGACTTCACCCAACTTTGGATTGGCCCGAATTCTTGAACTCCTTTCTTAGATGGAGTTGGTCTCTTGAACACAGATGAACAGAAATACTTGTAAGAAAAATCTCAAATTTTATAAGCGTGCCTGAGGACATGTTTTGATATTCACAGAGAAACTATTTAATTTCTAATTTAAAAGTCTCTCACTTGATTTCTTTTTTCACGTGTGAGAAAGATGGGAGTAGGGTATAAATTCTAGTCAGCTGATGCAGAGATGCCGCTAGCCCCTGGGAAGTGTAACCACATAAGTGCATACTCTGGGCACCTCGTCTCAGCAGATGCATTCTCAAAAGAGTCTCAATAAGATTAAGAGGTATGACAGGACCAACTAATCCCTTCCTTCCCTTGCCTTGGGTCTCTCTCTCAATAATGGCACCACCACAACCTAGTAGCCCTAGAAAAAATCCCATTTTTTCCAATCACAAATTTTTGTTAATTCTACTTTTGATATATCAGTGTTTCTTCTCCCAATACTGTTTTCACTTCGAATACTCTCTTAACTTAAAATACAGGCCCATTGTGATCTCCACGCTCTCCAGTCACTACTTCATTTCAACCCAGTCTTCTGCAGAGTGACCCTCTGGAAACATCTACATGATCCCCTCACAAAAATCCTGCCAGGCTTCCTTTTGCTAAATGTAGTCTTAACTCTCTTATATACTTTTTGAAATTTATTTTTCTAAATTTGAAAAAGGTTAAAACTCTCCCTGGAATTTAGAAAAAATAAGGATATAGAAAAAAATAAGGACTCTTCATTTCATACCTTTTCAACCTCCGTTTAAAAACCCACTGACATCATGACGTTCTATATTCACAGATACTCAGATAAACATACTCCAGGCACTCCAAAAATAGAGGAACAAATCATACTGTGCTATGTGATTAAAAAATATAAACTACATCCACTTTCAAACGTCATTAGGGATCAGCTCCTCTACGCTCTACATACATATTTCTTTCATCCAAATGACTACGTTATCCAGACCTCAGATACAGTAACATCGCTGAATTGTAGGCTGACGGAAACCAGTGTCACCAGATGAGAATAAATCCCATCAAATTCTCAAGCTTCATCCACTGTTTAGTTTTTACAAACAATATGGTTACTACAGTCAGAAATCATACACATAAAGTTATGCAATCATGGACAAGTTTATGTCACGCCATCTCTACACTGCCTCGTTCTTCTTTAAGTCCTTGCATTTCAACAAGTAGAATATTTATTTTCTATCTATGCAATCACCAAAACTCAATCAGCACAAGAAAACTATTTTTTAAAATTTCTACAGATCAGAATTTTTGCTATTATGTGCAGCTCTAAACAGGCTCCTAGGACTCCGGTAAAAAAAAAGAGGCACTGCGTTCTGAGCATCTGTAGAAGTGGAAGAATTTGCATAGGATACTTGCTACTAAGATCTTGGTGGGAACTCTCCATCTAATAATTTAATTTTTCTAATTCAAAGACAGCAGTGTCCATCAACACGTACCTTATTTCCAAAGCACACGACATTCCGTTTTCAAGGACTAAGATGAGTCAAGTCTTTCAAATATTTGATGAGTAGACAGAAGGGAACCCCCCCCTTTTTTTTCTCTTGGTCAGTAAACAAACCCAGAGAGAATAGCTTTCCAGCATGTTGAAGATGCTCTGGCAGATCATTAATCCCAGAAAAATCTCTCCAAACTTACTGATGCGTGGATTCCATTTTCAAATTTCTCATTAGTTCCTCTTTATGGATTAAATGCTGATGTTCACGAGTGAATGCACACAGCTTCAGCTGATGGATGTAATTGGGTTGTAATGGATTTTAGCTGCTGTTCCTTCTGATCTAGCCAATTTGAAATGCAGTATCAATGTATTCTCCCCATCTCTTGGTAGGGAATGAGAAATTGAAACCTACAAGATGAAATTTATCAACTTTCATAAAGTCAGCTTCAACCATCATAAAACTGTTAAACTTCTCATTATCATTCTACCGCAGTTATTTCTCGAACTCTGGTCTAGCAGTCAAAATATTAAAGTGTATTTGGAATAAGTAGAGTTGATCCTTCAATATTCTGTGTGTCCTCAACATTGATTTAGGTGCTGTAAATATTACCAAGTGAAGATGACATTAACACAGCAAAATTTAACACCAGAATCATAAAATGACAAGAATAGATTTAAAGGTTGCAAAACCTTCTGCAATTTTATATTTAAAAACATGATTTGCAGCTACACCAAGTTCAATAACAAAGATTACATGTTTCAGAGTCTCAAAAATTGCTACTTGAGCTGTTCTGGTGTTGGATTCCTCGTGGCATCTAATGACAAATGGGACACATGGACTGCGGAAAGCCTAAGTTGTTAGCTGCCCTGGTCACCCTTCATTTTCTACACTATTATTTGTATGTGCAGTGTGTGTGTGTGTGTGTGTGTGTGTGTGTGTGTGTTTCCAGTCCCATCCAGTATTTCTTTGTAGTTATATATTCATGAGCACTGTAACAGTGAGGTCAAAATTTAATTGAGCTCAACTAGACGAACTTCCCTTTTATCACAAATAGTGTAAAACAGAAGATACAGTGAAACAGCTATGAAGAACTTTTAGTGAAGAGTATCATGGGAAAACAATCTCCTATTCCTATCGACCTTAAACCCTCCTTTTAATTTAATGCAGAAACTCAAGTTTCTCACACAATCCTAAAGTTTACTTAAGTAAGGCAAAGAATACTGTAAAACACCATTAGATATTTACACACCACTTCGATTTTACTCTACAGAGACAACGTATCACTGATAAAACCAGAGTGCATAGGCTAGATAGAGAGATAGAGAAAAAGTATTATCTAGGTCTTATCAGCCCCATCTCTGAATTTAAACAACTTTTTTTTTGTACTGTGCATTTTATGAAAGCATAGAGATGCAACTATTCTTTAGGTTCCTAAGTTAGCCAGCTAAAGTGATATGCTTATGAGGAAACAGAAACCATTTAGGTCTTATTTGCTTTTCACAAATAATACTAATTAGCATATACGTTTCATTTAGCATCTTCAAAACACTTGACGAACATTAAGTAATTAATTAATTAAAGAGAAGACCATGATGAGCTTAATTGGAATCTCCCCCAAGGACACTCAATACTTTTTGGTTCAAACAGGTTTTGAAATAACAAGAATAACCTTTCTTGTGATATTTGACTGCCAGTTCAAGCCGGGAGAGTACCTGGGTGCATGACAATTAGATGTTTTTAAAAAGGTCAATTGGATTTTGTGTAACCTCCAAAATGAGAGGTTAAATTTTTTCTGATATTTCTCTCTCTCTTTATCTCCCTCCTTCCCTCCCTTTTCTATCTCTCCACACACATTCACATGTACCTACACACACACAACTAGCTTCATATGCTAAATTAAAAGCCTTCTTTCCACTCAAAAAACCATGTTCAGAACCAAATTTATGACTAATAATGTTATGTTAACTTCCAATCAAATCTATATGGAAAGGTATCATTTTACTTATGCATTTATTTTTAATTTTTTCTTCTTCATTCTATAATCTTCCTTGTTAGTAGCAAGACTTTAAAGAGAAGGGAGTCAAATAGATCTAAGTTTCATGTGACAAATATTCTTTGATCTGATCATAATTCAAAGTCCAGAATTGCCTTTATAGACATTATTTATACTGCTTTTAAAAAAATCCAATACAATACTAAATACTCACTAATTTAAAAAAAATTTTTTTACATTTATTTATTTTTGAGAGACAGAGCATGAGTCAGGGAGGGGCAGAGAGAGAGGCAGACACAGAATCTGAAGCAGGCTTCAGGCTCTGAGCTGTCAGCACAGAGCCCGATGTGGAGCTCAAACCCACCAGCCATGATATCATGACCTGAGCCGCAGTCAGATGCTTAACTGACTGAGCCACTCAGGTGCCCCCAATTATTTTTTATTAAAAAACAATATTAGCTAGCCTGACCACCCATCCTATTATTTACACTTGGTGAAATTGGTTTTGGCCATTTCTAAAAATCACCTCCCTCACTCAGAAGTTGAAGGTTGCTACAGTTAGGCAGAAATAGTTAAAAGAAAAATGTGCTTAGTGCCCTGAGAATAATTCCAAAAGAGGATTTCAAAAGCAAACTGTTAGGGGATAATTGGTTAAGTGGGTGACTCTTGATTTTGGCTCAGGTCATGATTTCATAGTTGGTGAGATTGAGCCCCACATCAGGCTCTGTGCTGACAGAGCAGAGCCTGCTTGGGGTTCTCTCTCTCCTTCTCTCTCTGTCCCTTCCCAATCTCTCTTTCTCTCTCTCAAAATAAATAAATAAACATTTTTAAAAAACTAGGAAGAAAAAAAAAAAGACTCTTCTCTGGTGGGTTGTCTGCATTTGTAATGCACCTAAGAGAGAGAGAGAGTAAAGCTGAGGCGAATAAAGGGAGAGATAGAGGGAATGGTGAGGCTGTAGGGATGGGGTGGTCAAGGGATCAGATGGAAGTACTCATCAGTTTTTCACCCACAATGTAAACTTTAAGTGGTCAATATTATTATGGTCAGTTATTTGGAAAATTAGACAGAAACACTAAGAGCAAAGAACTGAAAAGGAAGACACACCTGGGTAGGTTTTTTTGTTGTGTTGTATTTGTTTTTAACCTGTCGAGTCTCCTTTAAGCATAAACACAAGGTTACTGAAAGAATAAAAGAAGGGGAAAGATGGATGAATACATTTAAAAAGAGTTTACAATGGTAAATGGGTTTTTTTTCTGACTTTTTACTGTCCTTCTGTCTTCTAGAGGTTAGATTGCTTTAGGCTGGTGAAACTTCCCTGCTTTAGAGCCCCTCTTTCTCTGCTAACTTAGACCCAGTCATTCCCTGCACAAAGGTGATTAGTATTTTGTGGGTATCCAGTGAATATTCACCAATTTGTGTAGATTAAATTATTAGCTTGTGTGGCTGGGAATCAGATTCTCACTTTTTTTTTTCCTGTCCCTAAATATGTAATTTAAGAACTTCTAAACTAATTATCCAACTTCAGCCAATACAAAGTCTAAATTTCATAGTCCTATTATCTTTATTATAAGGCTCTTCAGTCCCACTTCAAAGGCAGTTAAAAGATTGGCATCAACACTAAATTATACAGCAAGGACACTTTGCACTAAACTCCTTTTATGATCCTCAGCACTGAACCTGATTTTCTTATCTGCCAGATTATGCAAAATTAATCAATTCTTTGAAATAGCAGTGAGATATTGTTTCCTTCAGTTAAGAAGAATGATTCAAGGGAATAGAACTGATGTTTCACTATCTTTATAGAGTAAAATGTGGGAGGGGGGTGGAATCCAGAGGGATAATAGTATCCTGAATTATTCTTCTTACTGCCTTTCTGCTTGATTTATAGACAATCTCTAAGTTTTCCTGGTTGGCGATGGGAGACGGGGTGAGGGGAAACTTTGATGGGAAAACTAGCAGCATCTCTTTCAACTTCCAAGAAATTCCTCAAAATAATACAGCACCAATAGTGAGAACTCCATTTGGTAAGTGCATCAGACACTCAGTTGCTCACATCAGGTTTGCCACCACATACATAACTGTGCCCAACAAAATATACTTTACATTTTATTAGCCTTTGACCAAATCTAGGCTCTCATATTCTTTTCAATTATTACCACCATTCTCAACCTCTCTCCCTTTTTCTCTTTCACATACACCCACCCACACATAATTCCTTATTCTTCATATTCGGCCACAACTGACATATCTACTTAAGTATATATAAACATACAGAGGACAAACCACCAAAAGACACAGGCAAAAGTGCTTATTGTTAGTATTATTATTTTAGTTATGTACTTCATTCTTGTCCCTTTAGGTTATGGCAGCCATTAATCCAGACTGCCAGCCAGCACAAAAATCCAGCGGGAAAGACTGGAGGATTTTGATCTAAATCTTTTTAGTCAGCCCTGAGAATGACAATCAACAACAAAAATATCTACCCTCATGGAGTTGTGTTTTCTAGTGAAAGAAGACAGATAATAAACAATAAACAAAATAATAAATAAGTTAAATATTATACTATGTTCAAATTCAAGTGTTAAGAAAAACAGAACCATGTAAAGGGGATTGGGAATGTCAAGAGCTGCCTCATGAGAAAATAACAATGGACAGTCTTGAAAGAAGCCAAAGAGGAAGCCTTTGGATATCTGCGGAAAGAGAATTATAGGCAGCATGGCGGCCATGGTCAGCTGTGCGTGTTGTAGTGCACAACCTAAATAACCGTACCCAGTATTTCTGCCAGGCAGAGACAGTGGCAACAACTGTAAAGTGCAGGGCAGAAGCATGCCTTGCAGGTCCATGAGGAAAGGCAATCACTGGAGCTAGTGCAGAGAGAGTGAAGGGGATAATAAAGAGAAATAAGATGAGGAAAGGTATAGGAGTCCAAATGAATCTGTGTTTCTCTTTTATTATCCATGGTAATTGTTTTTTTGGTTTTTGGTTTTTCATTTGATTACTTGTTTGCTCTGGTGAAGACCCCATAGGTTATAGGCATGCTTGAGAATAAAGCCTGTGCAAGGAGATCTTACTGATAACCTTGGCTCATGGTTGTCATCATTCTGATTGGTGCATTAATGACTCCAGAAGACCAAGAGGCAGCACAATGGCATGAAATGAACAAATAGTTTTGTGTAAGATTCATAGTTTTAAATTCTGACTCCACCATTTACTGGATGTGTTCCCACAGGTTCATTTCTTAATTTGGATGTCAACTCAATTCAGCAAGCACATTGGTTCTCACAGATAATCTAATATACCATGAACCAAAATAAAAGAAACATATGTGGAGCTTTATTAAGCCTCTAGCAGCTTATAGTCTAATTCAGGAACTGGTAACCTTTTTCTATAAAGATTCGGATAATAAATATTTTTGACTTAGTGGTCCATTTGATCTCTGCTGGAACTACTCAAATCTGCTATTTTAGCACAGAAGCAGCCAAAGACAATATAAAATGAATATTACTGTCTTCCAATAAAAGTTCATATACAAAAACAGGCATCAGTCCAGATTTCACCCATATGCTGTAGTTTTCACACTTGATCTAGATAGAGCATCATTATCCAATAGAGCTTTCTGTCATGGTGGAAACATTCTACATTTACATAGTCTAATACAATACAGTATAACATATAAGATAATAAAAAATATAATAGAGTGGCCAATAGCCCCATGTGGCTCTTGAACACATGAAATGTGGCTAGTGATATTAGGAGTTACTGCATTGAACAGCTCTCTCTGGTCTAAAGGAAAAACTAGGCATAAGAAAATACAAAGACTATATTAAAAATGACAAAAATAGGAACTCCTGGGTGGCTCAGTCCATTAAGTGTCTGGCTTTAGCTCAAGTCATGATCTCACAGTTCATGAGTTTGAGCCCCACATCACGCTTTGAGCCTATAACTCGGAACCTTCTTTGGATTCTGTCTTCTCTCTCTGCCCATTTCCTGCTCTCGCTCTTGCTCTCTCTCTTTCTCAGTCTCAGTCTCACTCTCAAAAATACCTAAATGTTAAAAAAAGTTTTTAAGGGGTGCCTGGGTAGCTCAGTCAGTTAAGTGACTTCAGCTCATGTCATGATCTCACAGTTCATGAGTTCGAGCCCCACGTTGGGCTGTGTGCTGACAGCTCAGAGCCTGGAGCCTGTTTCAAATTCTATGCCTCCCTCTCTCTCTCTGCCCCTCCCACACAAAATATATAACCATTAGTTTTTGTAATGAGAAAAGTCATATTCATCAAAACAAGAAGCAAATGGTACTGTCTGGGAGTTTAACTGGAGATTTCATGAACTGAGTGGCATCTGAAATGGGTCTTAAGCCATGAGTAGACTTTGGTAGGTTTTCTAACCTTGCTTGTAAAATCAAAACAGAAATAACCAAAGCTGCAATAGAGACTCTTTACAATGTAAATCAGTTTACAACAGTGAAACTTATAAATTGGGAAATGTTTTATATTTAGAGCCACTTGTTAAGCACTCCACTGTTTTCCAAGATTACTATGGTACAATGGGGAAAGTATAGATTTTAGGGCTAGGAAGAACTGGTTTGAAGCTTTGTTCTGAATCTTAAATATCATGTGAGGTTTGATAAGTCCCTTTACCACTCTGAGCAACAGTTTTTTCATATTTAATATAGAAAAAGTACCACTGATTTCTTAGGTCATTTGTAAAAATTAAAGATGATTTGATTATGGTATTTAGGATAATTCTAAGAACTTGAGATTCAGTTACTGAGTTCTTATGTAATTACTGTTATGCCATAAATATCATTGCAAACAATCTTTGCAATGCTGTGTAAGAGAAAGTAGTTATTATCATCTCCATTTTTTGCACAAGAAAGTTATTTGTGCATGATGTGTTAAGATATCTTGCCCAAGAAAGACCACACAGCTCATAAATGGTAGAATCAAGTTGAGAAGACTCAGCACCCCTTATATCCAGTGCCTTTACCACTACCTATTATCAACTCCCTTATCAAGACAAACTAAATATTTGGAATACTAGTTCTAAAATGAATCTGTCATCTTTGAATTATAAGAGATATTCAGGCTGATAGGGTTTCATCCAACTAGTCACTTATGTTTACTAGTCAGATTTCCTGTTTTGACATGAAATATGTCCAGACTTTATTTCATTATTTAAACAATTTTTACAAGATATCTCCATCTGTATAATCATTAATCAGTGCCACAGTCTAGAGAAATGAACCTGGATATTCAAAAGCATTATGTAAAACAAGTTAAACATGCCAATACCTAGGGCTTTATCTCTTAAGTCTTCCTTGACATGGGTTTGTGGTACGTCCTGGCCTTTCTAACAGCTTATGTTTTATTTATGTTTTCAAAGTGAAACAAGAAATTGCTTAAAATAGAAGGAATTTCATTTTATGCCATCTTTAACCCCACCTTGCTTCCTAACAGTTATAAACATTGGCATTGAGCAACACAATAATCTTTCATATTTCCAAATTTAAAAAAAGTAAGAAAAGGACATAGGTAAGTGTAAGTGTGTATTTTCTTTCCTTACATCAGAGTAGAACTTAAATTATTAATAATAAGCATATAAAAAGTGTATAGATTGAAAAGCAGGACCTATTTGTGTTAGACTTAATCCATTCCCTCATTCTATACATTTTTTCTTATTTTTTAATACTTATTTATTTTTGGTAGAGAGAGCAAGAGAGACAGTGGGGGAAAGGGATCTGAAGTGGGCTCTGTGCTAACAGCAGAGAGCCTGATGTGGGGCTCGAATTCACAAACTGTGAGATCGTGATCTGAGCCAAAGTCAGATGCTCAATCAACTGAGCTGCCCAAGTTCCCCTCAATCTGCACATTTCTTACATCTTCCTCATGTAAAAACTCCCTTGGGACAAAAGGCGAGGGGCTTGCAAATGAGGAAATACCAACCATTGTTTGATCTCAAACTCTATTCTGGTAAAAGGTCAGGGGTTGAGCAACCTAGCTCCTCCTGGAGCACCTCAGCAAGTCCCTGAGGGGTAAATCTTTAACGAACATTGTGATTAGAATGGTCAAACATGTTCTTCAAGCAACTGTTAAGGAACCCCCACCTCTAACCACAAAATTCTCACTTCTGTACACCGGCTTCGCCCCTCTCCATATATAAACTCTGAGCTATGGCTCGGCGGGGTGCTCTTCCGAGGACTTTTCGGGTGCTCGGGAGGGACTGTCTGGCTGGACTAACATAAACCTGAATAACCAACTCCTTTTGTATTTTGTGGGCTTTGTTCTCGGTGATTCTCCTTTGGAAAGGGAGGTCTAACACTCATCAACTAGGATTTTCTAATTCCAACTTATCCTTCTGGGATTGCATCCCACTGGGTGTGTGTGAATGGAAACACACTGGTAGTCTGAGATATTTACGGTATGTCCTACTGAAATGAGGATGTTACAAGCAGAAGGAAGTGCTGCCTACCTCAGGGATCCAACCTTCTCTTCCTAAACATGACACTGAAATTCCTCATCATTTCCTTTCTTATAACCAAATAGGGAATAACAAAATGTTCCCTCATCCGTCTGACATTAGTATGATATCTCTTCATGGGATTTGAAGCTGGGACCCAACTCCCCATGCCAACAGAAGGAAAACCGGCAAGGGGAGCAAGATGTAACAAGACAGGAATATCAATCTCTTGTCTCATTAGACAGACATTTCCTGAAGAAGACATCCGGATGGCCAACAGACACATGAAAAGATGTTCAGCATCACTTACAATCAGGGAAAGGCAAATCAAAACCGCAATGACATATCACCTCACACCTGTCAGAATGGCTGAACTCAACAACACAGAAAGCCACAGATGTCTGCAAAGATGTGGAAAAAAAGGAACACTCGTACACTGTTGGTGGAAAATGGTACAGCCACTGTGGAAAACAGTATGGAGATTTTTCAAGAAGTTAAAAATAGAACTACCCTACAATCCAGCAATCACATTACTGGGTATTTACCCAAAAAATATAAAAACGCTAATTCAAAGAGATACATGCACCCCAAATGTTTATAGCAACATTATTTATGATAGCCAAAATATGGAAGCAGCCCAAGTCCTCAGTTGATGAATGCATAAAGAATAGGTAGTATAATTATTCAGCCATAAAAAATTATGATTATTCATATCATAATATTATCTACCATAAAAATGAATGAAATCTTGCCATTTGCAATGAATGGAGCTCAAGAGCATAATACTAAGCAAAATAAGTCAGAGAAAGACAAACACCGTATGATTTCATTCATATGTGGAATTTAAGAAACAAAGTAAACAAACAAAGGGAGAGACAGAGAGAGAGAGAGAGAGAGACCAAGAAACAGACTCTTAACTATAGACAGCAAACTGGTGATTACCAGAGAGGAGGTGGGTGAGGGAATGGGTGAAATATGTAATAAAGATTGAGGAGGGCACTTGCCGTGGTGAGTAACAGGCGATGTATGGAATTGTTGAATCACTATACTGTACACCAAACTAATATAATGCTGTAAAATAAATAAAGTTATGTTTAAAAAAAAAAAAACCTCTTGGCTCCTTGGTAGTTCCTCTCACTACTCCTTTGAACTGCGTATCTTTTATGGGTTCCCAAATCAAACTCAGACTGTGATGAACTTTTACACATTCAAAATCATGATAACATGTGTAGCTCTACAATTTTTTTCCAGTCAGTCCAAAGAGAATTTTAGAAATGTATCAGAGAAGAGTGTTGAAGGAGTTAGGAAATTTTACTTAGTTATCTACTTGTTTTATTCAATTCACTCTTCATTACAGATGGTCCAGAGAGGTGAAGTTCCTTACAAAAAGTCTGATGTTCTTTGATAGCAGAATTGTGTTTAGCATCCATGCCTTAAATGTTTTAGTGCAGTACTTGCTCTATTGTACATTCTACTCCTATTACTAGGTAGGCATCTCCATGAATATACCATAGATTTGTTGTTTGTTTTATTTTTAGTAAGAAACATAATGTTCTAAGGTCTTTGTGTATGAGAGTCTCTCCCTACAAGCAAGCTGTTTTGGGAAGTTAAACACATAGACTTCATAGATTTCACAGTTTTGTGGAATAACACTGTTTATGGTTATCTCAGTGACTTCTAATAGATTTCACCTTCCCATATACGTTCATACCTCTTTCACACTATTCAAATCTGTCAGCTGTTCCTCTCTCTACATCCATAAAGACTTCCATGAAGAATCCAGCCTTCACTGACCTCCCCTAGTACTCAATCCTACATGATGCACTTGTATTGCACACATCAGGGCTTGGCTCTCAACTAGACTGTATTTAACATTTGCCCAGGTGGGAATGAGTCTGGTGCCATGTTTGGCATAACTTCCTCTCACTCATATACGAATTTGAAGGCTTGAATTCCTATTTTTGATGACTTTAAAGAGAAGGTCTGACTTCCCAAGTTACTCTGAAATACTCCTTGTACTTGGTTTATTAATTGGGTGGATGTGCTTCAAAGTCTAGTCTGGGTTTGAACGCTATTACTTCATTAGTATTCTTGCCCCTAAAAGACCTTGCTACATTTAGCTGAGCCAATAGTCTTCACAAACATTGATGTTTCATTCACATCACAATCCAGGAGGCTTTGTTTCTCTCTTAATGGCTGAGAATAAAACTTTAAAGGAAAACATCTCCATGGGAAGTCTAGCATTGCTTAGGAATGAATAATCTGTGGCTGCCAGAAAACATTACCTATCAGTCTGAGTTCTCTTTGCTCCTTAGTTTCATCCCATTAAATATTTCTTTTATTCCCCGGACCACCCCAGACTGTTGTTCTCCCTCTTGGCTGTCTCTATATCTTTCAAGTATTTGGCAAGGTTCAGATTTTGATTGATCCTCCCTTTTTTTCTCCTCCTCAAGTGCTAACTTCCATCTTCAATGGATTCCTGTCTATTGTTCTTTGAGATTATATCAGTGAATATTACAAAAGCCAAAGAATTCTTTAACAAGCTACTTTGCCCCTCCCTTCACCTCACAAAGGATTTTTTTCCATTTCATCATTTTCCTTCCAAAAGTACTATACACCTTAATTAAATTATTACAATTCTTTTGAGGATTATGAATAAATCTTCATTTGTTTCCTTTATTAGCATTCGATCTGCTTTTTTAATTGTATAAATGTTCCCCGTAGGCAGAAAAGCAATATAACGCAAATGAAGCAGGGCTTTTTGTTAAGGAAAGTCAATTTGATTAACATCACTGTCAATATGATGAATGGAAGCATTTTGGAACAAGTTGCCCAGTAACTTGAAATTGACAACATAATGTGTGTGTCATTAGGACTAGAACAATATATTCAACAATATATCATAGCATTGATCTGGGATGTTCCTTAGTTTGGAATAAAATAATGATTCTGTTCACTTACATAATATTCATTCTTGGATCCAATGCTTACATATAGACTTTATCATCTTGATGCTTAAATGACATGAGAACAAGTAAACTTCATCAATGCTAAAGGAGTAAAATGGTAATTCAGGGATCTGGATTCAGGGCTTAGAGTGATAGAAATTAATTACCCCTGTATGGCTAACATGATGTAGTTAATAAGAAAGGATTTATAGCAAATATAAGTAAACGTTCAAGGCAACCACTTAAAATGCAAGCCAAGAAACGCAAACTTGACATAGATTCTATGTCAACCAAATGCTTACCAATATTCAACAGTACATAAATGTGTCATCAACAAATTTTCTTGTTAAAAAAGAGTAGTAGATAGAAGAAAATGCACCAAAGGATTGGATTAAGAGTGCTATAAACAGGAACTTTCTTCTCAGAGGTTTTCTTCTTATGAATGGATCTCTTATACCTTCTGTAAACTAAGGTTGTAGACCTTAGGAAAATAGAAAATAAAAAACATATTTGGGTTCTGTTCAGTGTTTTGGTTTCTGTTTTTGGTGGGTTTTTTAGTTTAGTTTAGTTTGTTTGTTCTAAGCAAGCTTGAGACACAATTTTGTTTACGGGGAAAGAGAAGGTAATTCACAAAAATAAAAACGTACCAAGTGAAATATCACTGAGAGGAAGAGAGATAAAGTCATGAGTTTCTTGTGAATCATTTGTTTACTTGACCAATAAATAAACAAATAAATAAATCACTACAACCATGTGACACCAAAAAAGCCATGATTAAACTAGTCTGTTCTATATGCAAGAAAAACACTAAGAAATATATAAACCCTTTATCCATGAAATCATACCACTTTTTCCCCAGTCTTCCTGCAAAGTAACAAATTTATTCTTAAAATTAACCAATTCCTATAAATCTGCATTACCTTCTTGTCAACGTATAGCTGCCCTTCATCCAAACTCTCTGGGTTTCATCGATAATTGTTAATATCCAGATTTATCAGTTATGATTTTAATTTCACTGTATGATTTGTCATCTCTAGGACTCACTGTTAGGCTCTTTGAAGCAACTACTGTATATTTCTATTTTGATAAACTGACATGTGCATATGAAAACAGAGACAACTTACTTTGAAAGAGACCTAGAATTAATGGAAGTTCAAAATGATGAAATTCTGTTGTAGACTAAGCAATTGGTTCCAGCCCATAAATTTTGGGAGGTAAATGCAGCTTTTAGTACAAAGATAAATTATGTACAAATGCAGAACAAGCATCTTCAGGGGAAGAATAAGTTTAAAAGTACTTCGATGAGAAAAAACAAGTAAAAAAAAATCCTAAATCAAAGACTCCTAAGAGTCCAATCACAGTTTTCCCCAACAGTTACTTTATTCTCCTTTTATTTCTTCAGTGGAGTATAAAAGATGCTAACAAGTAAAAAATATGAAAAGTCAGAGGGTTCCCTTCTACTTTAGCATATGTCAGGCCTGTCTTGTTAGCATTGAGGTTAAGTAAGTAGAAGAAAAATCTGACACAGAAGAAAAACAGCCAATTTTGAATAGTGGGCCAAAGAGGTAGGCAATCTTGAAATGCATGGACAAGGGGCTCAAAAGAAGTTAGAAAATGATGGCCAACTGATCAAGAAGGAGACAGTGAAAAGGTGACTCAAGATATTTCAACACTGAGATACCTATATGCTGAGGGAAATGTATTCCTTTACCCTTGTTCTGAATTACATCTAATAAAGATGGTAGATTTGGTCGGTATATTTTTAATGCTATTTTCAAAATATTGTTTTTTTAAATCTATTTATTTGTTTTACACATTATTCAAGAATATGAGATATCTCTGGGATTTTGTCTTTATTTAAAAACAAATGAAAGTAGAAAAGTATATGTTCTCTGTTGATATACTTAACGCTAAATATGGAAAGTCAGAATGTTGTGATGGTAAAACCAAGACATTGTTTAAGTGGTACCACTGTAGCTTTATTTCACATACAGTAATCAGGAGAAGAATAAAGGCTGTTATTTCATCGGTATGAGACCGAAAAAGCATTGGTAGCAGTGATGCCACAGAAGGCATCAAAACTTTTTAGGCACCATGTCAGTACTTTAATGTTTCTTGAATCAACTGGGGGTGTTATCACATTTCTTCCAATGCCCATGTTTGATATCATCTTTGTGTGGAACTTTCAGACTCCATAAGAACAAATAAACAAAAAGTGTGCCACCCTGAACAAAGAGAGAGAAGGGATCACTGCCTTGGCTTCCATGTTTCTTTTCATTACATCCCTTCTCCTTTGGCAATAGCCTTTCCAGTGCTTTCCAGTGCTCAGGTAAGCTCAGGATTAAACCCATGTCAAATCCCTCTGTTCTGTCGTCTTGTCCTTCTGGGTCCTTGCCCCTTTCCCCTGAACCTCCACCTGGAGGAGGGATTCCAGGCCAGTGACCTTTCCTTTCTTTCTTTTGCAGATGCTTCTTGCTGTCAGCACACTTGCTCATCTCTTTAGTCCAAATGTGCCCCTTACAAAAATATCTACAGACCCTGACCTTTGAAAAGGGCACACAGAATTTCTAGTCAGAGCTAACGGTGAGGAGATGAAGGCTTGATAGTCACCATGGAGCGCAGGGATACTACAATTTCTCAAGGTTCAGCCCCCTTCTCTGCTTGCCAGATCACTGTGCTTCTTAGATAACTAGAGCTAGTAAATCTGCAGCAGAGGGAAGGAAGGAAAATAGTTCTCAAAGTGTAAATTATAGCCTACAAAGGGGGAAGGGAAACTTGTCATTTTTCAGCCTAACTTTCCTTGGCAGAAGTAGCCTTCCAGAATTCCCTTTAAATGAGTGCTCGAGTCCTGGCAGGCTTCTGGTGATGTAGTTCTCTTTGTTCAGTAATGATTATTTAAGCTTCCCAGCTTAGCCTCACGGCGCAGCATTTAGGAAACCTATTTATTTTCCATGTTCTTTCTTCTTATCCCAAAACAAATTTGTCTCCCCAGGACAACATCACTTTCCCAGGAACTGAACCACCTCCAATGCTGTATTTATGACTGCCTTCATGCCTACACTCTTTGTTTATCACACACACAGAAGTCATTAGTAAATTAAAGAAGGTGTTTAACCTTTCTTTCTTTCTTTCTTTCATGATCAGTGCATGACTTTTGAAACAATATTTAATTAGCAGCAGTACAGCAAAAGATGGCTGACTTTTAGAAACAAGAAAGCCACATACAGGCAGAGTCTCCCTTCCACTCTCGTGTGTGTGTGTGTGCGTGCGTGTGTGTGTGTTTAATTAAATATCTCTGGGTCCTGGTGATACTGCAAATGTTTAACACAATACTTGTTCATTAGAAATGCTTTAAACTTATCACATCTTGAAGATGGACTTATCAGCTCTTTCTTTCAATCACATGTCTCAGATTAATATGCATTGAGACAGCACTTATTTGACAGGTTCAGAAGGGTCGAGCAGCAGGGAGATAACATTACGAATCCCACTGGAATTAGTAAAAAGAGACCGAGGGGCTGCATTAAGTCATAGTCAATAGTTTAGTTTGAATGAGTACATGTGCTATTATCTCACAAGTACATAAAAGAAGAGGGAAGGAGATAAGAGAGCTGTATTTTCTACCTGTTGGCACATATGTGGTTTTATTCTAATCCCCATCTCTCCCCATGCCCTTCATGAGAGCTTACTCATTTCACTCCAGTGGGCCCAGTGAGCTTGAGTATTTCAAATGACTGCCAATGAGACAGGACCCCTCTCCTTTTGAGGTTCATCACAACCCAAACAAACAAAGTATCATAGATGCCTCATCTCATTTATACTAAATGTGTGGCACACCATTTTCCCTTTGGGTCTGTGTTGTCTTTCTTACATGAGAGCTCCATCTGCCCCGGCTGTAGAGCTGCCTGAGTGACAGCAGGATCATGAAGAGGAGAGGTGTGATGGAGAAGGTTCCACCCAATCACTGCCACCCACGTGTGCTGCCCTCCCCATTCCCTCCTACTCATGGACTCAGTGCAGGAGTAATCTTCTGAGTTTACCCCTCCCCACACATCACTCTCCCACCACCCCTTCCTCAAGGGTCTACACCGTGCCCAACTACAGCCAGGACATGAGAGGAACCAACACTGTGAAATAAAGCAGACAGTGATGACAGCCTTGTCAGTGACATCTAGAGCCAACCGGTATCACTTACAAAATTTCATTTTCCTCCTAAGAAATTTGCCATTGGTACTTGCCAAGAGAGAGGAATTTTTTGTTGTTGTTTCCATGAAAATCTCATGAAAAACAGAAATGTTGATTGGAACAGAAAATGTGGGACATTTAACCCCAGGGGAAGAGGAACATTGGCCACCTGCTACATACACCAGAACTGAAACTTAAGGGTGAATTTGCTTTGGTTTTCAAGGGTCATTGTGCCTGGTTGATTTCTACATATCAGCTATATCCCTAGATTGTGTCATCCACTGTTTGCTTCCTTCATATTCTGTTCTTTCTCACCAAAGGAAAACTATTTTTATATAAATAGGGAAACTCCAAAATCTACCTTTTGTCAGCATGCTAAGAATAATGAACATGAAGAGGTACAGAAAGGGACAAGCAGACTCTTCCTAGGAAACACTTCACATGAGAAGTATTTTCTTTTCTTCCTTGAGTTTTGGTGTGTTAGTCTTTTTACCTGACATGTACACTGCCAAGCATGATGTACTTACACTGCGGATATAAAGATTGTCCTCAATCCAGAGGAGCCCATAGGACAGCAAAGGAGAAATATGCAAAAGTCAATGCAGTGTGTGATCAGTTAAGTGCACTGGGAGATTTTAGGTAAAAAGACAAAGGATGACTAGCTCATCATAATGAGTATGGATGTTATCTAAAGCAGGGGAAGAGTGTAAATTACAATTCAGTGTATGAAAAGACATAGGATGTCCAGGAAAAGGAACAGCCACATCAAACATTGCAGGAGCAGACGCACACAAAGGAACAAGAGGAAGTGTCACAAGAGGTGTTGAAGTTAGATCTCAAGGCTTTCCATAGTCAGTGCAGCATAATTTTGACATTATCCAAAGGACACAAGATCTTTGGAGGTAAAGGAGTTGTGTGTGTCCTGGGAGATATTTTCATAAGCATGGCTTTGTTTGAGCCCTTAATGGAAACATCTGCATTCCAGTTGAAAGAACACAGGTAGGGTCGTTCTCCACCTCCTTGAATGTCACATAAACCCCTGGACTGAGTTGACGAGGAAGATTCAGTGTCATAAAACTGTCTTGGAGGGGGAAAGAGAGGAGTCCCAGAATGTGAGCAAGTACCAGGTAACAGAAAAACAAATGATCCCATTTTAGAGAATTAGAGTGGTCTGGAAGGGAAGTATGAGTACATTAGGCTGACCACTTATAGGTTAATATACTCTTTATTTTCTTCTCACTCAGCTCACTTTCTTTCAGGAATCTCATCCATTCCTATGACTTCTCTGTAATCTCTATTACACAGCCACTTTTTGTGAACTGGAACAGTGGGCAAGTGTTACATCCAGGAGATGGAACCAGAGTCAGGGCTTGAATGATGGGTGTGGGGTAAAGAGGCAAGCGCCCGGGGAATTGCACATCAGTGACGAAAGCCACGGGCACTTTCCCTATATTAAAATTTAAGTTTCAATGGGATCTATTCTTATATCAGTAATGACCAATCTTAACAGATGAAAGAGAGATAACATCTACTTTGTCATTTTGTTTTTACTATGAAAACAAACCTGACCCCCACAGTGGCCGCAAAATATCCAGATCGTTTCCTCAGTTCAGTTAAAAAGCATCACACCATGGGAAAGAGAAAAGCTAACTGGAGAGTTGGGGAAACTGTTCCAAAATGATACACATGGGAAAGGGGTGCCTGGATGGCTCAGTGGGTTAAGGAGCCACCTCTTGATTTTGGCTCAGGTCACAATCTCGTGGTTTGTGAGATTGAGCCCCATGTTGGGCTCTGCACTGATAGCACAGAGACTGCTTGGCATTCTCTCTCCCCTTCTCTCTCTGCGTCTCCCCTACTCATGCTCTCTCCCTCTCTCTACCTCTAAAAAAATTTTTTTTAAAGATCCACATGGGAAGAATCTATCCAGGAATGACAGGTTGCTTGAAGATGATGTGAAGTTGTCAGACACTTTTATGATCCTTTCCTTCAGTCTGGATTGTACACCTTTTGAAAGAGCACATGACTGCAAAGGGAGGCCAGCCTTGAAACAAATTGAGAGAGCAGAGAAAACGGTAGTAGCATCTGCAGGCACAGGACACTCTGCTACAATGAGATCTGTTGTAGGACAGAAATGACAACTATATAACAACATCTTATGGATATAGGCTTCCTGGGCATGGATAGGAAAAGAAGAAGAAGCATGGATACTCCAGCAGAAGATGTTTGCAGCATAAGTTAGGGCTTTGACGGGACAAAGTGGACTATCAATAACACAGTACAACAGGACAGATTCAGATGTTCCTGCAACGGGGAAAGGTCCTGGGGCAATCACCATGTCTGGGAGCACCATACCTTAACATTATTTTCAGCAACAGAATAGCTCTCACACATACACCACAGCCTGGACTCCTCATTTTCCGATTGGACTCATCGATAGACGTTGAATGCTAGGGTGACTTCACAGAGATGGTCTGCTAATAACAGATGAAAGTGAGATGAAATCCATCTAGCTGCGCAGGTGGAATTCACAGAAACAAATGCTGCACTTAGATTCATGCCGCTTATAATAAGGTCATCATAATATTAACCAAAAACAATCAATTTCAAAATTATTGTCAAAATTCATTGAAGCTACTTTTGAGTACACCTGATTTCCAGTTGAATTGCTTAATTTATTTCAAGCCTCGAGTTCACAGATCTTGAAATGTTGATTTGCTTGTTTTAAAATGGGGAACTTGATATAGCACTATTGGGTCAAACTGTGTAAATCAATGCAGGGTATTTTTTCTAACATGCTACAATCACCGCTCAGAATAGCCCTCATTTGGTGGATTACTATATACATATACATATACATATACATATACATATATATATATAGTTTAGATTTTCTTTTTTTCTTTTTTGCCATTAGGGACAGTCTGGATGCTAATCCAAATTTTTCAAGACAGGAAATGAGGTGTCTGGTCTGGTAAAGAAAGTCGTTCATCAGAGTTACATTGCTTCCTTGTTGGGGATGTAAACGGAAACATCTAAATCGTTTAAGAAAGCTGATCTTCTGATATCCCTGGGAAAGATGTCATAACACTAGCAGAAACTGTCATTTACTCTCCGCCTCCCAGCCCCTAAGAACTTCCAGGTTAGTGATATATAAACAGGTTCTATTTTTACAAAAAGATATAAACCATTATTGCTTCTTTTGTTCTAATTCCGAGTGATGCCTGTGTAGTTTGGAGAGAGGGGAACAGCCCGTTAGGGAAAAAAGGCAGTGTCTGGTTCCATTTCTTTCTTGGCTATTCATTCTGTGATTTGAAAGAGGATTTTTTTTCCACTTTCTTAATGCAGTTATATCCCATTTAGACAGCTTGGAAGGGTGTTGCTACATTTAGTTTATGACATCACACTTAGTGCTAAATCTTGTTCACTTCAACTAAGATAATTCTAGGCACTATAGGAGACAAAAAGAATTATGAGACTCAATTGCCTGTCTTCAAGCAACTTACTCTAGAGTTGAACAGAAGGTATATGTTATTATTTTACTACTTACTTGGGTGCTTTGACATTAAAAAAAATTATGAAAAGCAAATGTAGCATATGTGCTCTGGAGCCAGACCCCCCACTCTAGTATCTGGGTGACAATGGCCTTGTGCCTTAGTTATTATATCTATAAATGGTGTTAGGAGTACCATATACATCACAGGGGTTTTATGAGTATTAAGTTAGAGAAAATATATATTATATAAAGTAAGGAGAATGGTACCTACAGATATGTACCCATTAAATGTTATTGTTCATTTATTTATTCAGTAAATAGGTGTTGAGTACCAATTTGTGCTGGATATGCAGAAGTGACTAAGATAAGTTCCCTTCCCTCATGGAACTTACATTCTAGAGACAGAGAGAGACTTAGTAAATATATATGATCAGGGGGATGTCAGAGTGGTAAGCCCTATGATAAAAGCAGGATATGAGATAGCAAATAGGTGGAGAGGACTTGCCTTAGGTCAATCAGGGGAGGCCTCTGAAGGAGAACTTATTTGGACTGAAACCCAAATGACTCCCAGAAGCCAGCCAGCCATATGATCTACATGTAATTTAAATAATTCAAAAGAAAAGCCATCAAGCCCTACTAGCATGATCCAAAGAGACTTCCTGGAGAAAGTGGGCTTCAGCATACTGTTTAGATTAGCTGAGAGAAAAAGAAAGTCCACTGCATGCAAAGGGTCACAAGTGGGAGACTCAAGGCACAAGGTATGCTGAATGGGTCTTAACACACCTGTGTGTCTGTAATAAATGGTTTATACAAAAGAGGAGGTGACAGGGTAAAGAGCTAAACTGAACAGGATTGTAGGGTGCATTCAACCTCAGAATCTTCTTAAAATGTCATAGATTTTTCTGTATAAAAAAGATGGAGTTATCGATTTGTTTATGAGGTAGAGAAATTAATTATTTGACTATGGTTAAACTAATCCCCATTCCAGTGACCCCTCCTGGGAGGTTTGGGGGATGGTGTACTTGGTAAATATTCACTGACTAACTGACTCATGGTTAGGTGGTTGCTTTGCTTATTTGTTGCACAGGACCTGGAAAACTTAATGTCAAATAAATTTTTAGGGAAGAAAAGAAGGAAAGGATGATGGCCAATAGCAGTGAAAATTACGATGTAAAACTTTGGAGTGGAGAAACTATGAGAGAGAAACCCACAGTACTATGTTAACGTGAAAGGTGTCAAAGATGAGTGAGGTGTTAGGCCTGAATGGCAAGTATGCACTAGTTGGCCAACACCAAAGAGGACTTGTTTTGAAAGATAGGAGAAAAGACAAGGAGACCCATTTTGTATGTACACACATCTAAAATGTGTGTGTATATTTGTGATGTATACCATCATGGAAACTCTGTGATGGTCAGACAAAATTGTCCCTAAAAAATAGCAGAAACACAGAGCTAAGGTGAGCGTAGAGCTAAAGTGTATCATTTTGTTCAATCAAAGAAGTGATTATTCATCTCTCTTTATTTCCTTCAGCCTTATAGATGTGTTAGCCATGATCATGTTTTTTAGAATGATTCAGCTCAGCTGAATTTAACAGATATTGGTCGAGCCAACACTAGATACCAGCCTGAGATGAATAAAACACAGTACCTGCATGTCTCCGAGAGGGGGTAGGATGAAAAGGAGCCGGCAACATGCACACACACGTGCATGCACTCATACACGCACAAACGGGAATGGTTAGTTGGTTAAAGGGAATCCAGGGTAAACTGAGACAATGAGAATACTAATTCAAGAACAGCTCTGTCAATCATTTAGCAATACAGAATCAATGCAGAAGAAAAGCTAAGAAACTGCCTTTAGCTTTGTCAGTGAGGAGATCACCATTGATTTTTGAAGAGTAAATTCAGTAGAATACTGGTGATTTAAGGTAAGTTACATCTCTGGTCCCATCATCCTTCATTCCCTTGAGCTCTCAAGAAAAATCTGTCAGTAGGTAAAAAGTCATACTGTTGGTTTTCTCTGTAAAACCTGAAAATAAATAACTAGGCAATATTCATAATCATTCAATTGCCAGATTCCTCTTTAAAAAAATAACACAACCAAAAGCATTTAGAACACAATCAGACAAAGTGGCACGTCCCTACAAATAAACTAATGTCACCAAAATAAAACTAAATTTATGAAATAATGTGCAATCAAAGATACAAAGTAATCATACATTCTGACACATCATGGCAGAGAAGTTGCCACCTTGAAGAGTTTCTCCAAAAAAAATAGAATAAGTAAATAAACAGTAGAGTTTTTAGAGAGAATTTTTATTAACTTTATCTTAAAAGACAAATTTAATAATATATAAAAAAGAAAAGGACAAGCATTCTGAAGGTCAAGTTAAGCATTTTTCTTTAACAAGGTTATGTTGACATTACTAAATGGAACAACTACAGAACTTTGAGCAGCTCTATTAGATTAATGATAGCGTCAATGGCAAGAACAACTACTATTTGTTAAGCACCTTTCCCCCCTTAATACTTTAATTCTGTTTGGGATAGAGAAAATGGAGATGAAAAGAAAGCCCAATCTAACCGTGGCCACTACATATTCTCTCTCTCTCTCTCTCTGTCTGTCTTTCCAAGTCAATGAGAAAGAATCAACAGCAAAAAATAGCCTTTTCCAGAGAGTACCAAAAAAAAATCAATAATCAATCTTGCCAGAAGAAATCCAACATTTTCAGTACCGTTACAGATTAGACAGACTGTATTGATAATAAAAAGCCATATGTCCTGTCTTTTATGTACTCTGAAAAGAAGTATCTTTATTATTGTATAAAGCCTCTTGACCTAGCCATGCCCCTGAGCCAAAAATAATCTCCTCCTCCTCTGACCTCTTTATAATTTTACATTTCAAATAAAAAGTGAGAACTTCTGGTTAAACATGGAAGATTGAAAACATGAGAGATTTTTCTCTGCTCCTTCGGTAATCCCATTCAAATGAGAGTAAAGATAAATCCACAACAACAAAGAGAAAGGGGGCGGGGGGCTATGAGGGATAAAGAGATGTCAACAAATGTATCAGATGGCAGGAGCTCTGAAAGGGTCAGATACTGAGATTTTAGCTGTCAAGGAAGGCTAAGGTAAGGAATGGGACTAAAACCTGAAAGTTTATTGGAAAGTCCACAAGTATTTAAATACTTGGCCCCTTCCCAGAATCGGGCGGTTCAATTTGCAGAAAAATTAAATCAGAAATGCCCACATTTGGGCACATCTGGCAAAGAGGAAAGGTGAGGGAGAGGCACCATTCTGGAAAGACACTGTTTGATGACATGCTCGAATCTTCAGAATTTCACTCCACTGCCCAGAATGTCCTCTATTTGGCCAATATTCCAAGGCAGGAGTTTGGAATAGTCTTCCCGGTGAAAACTCAGCAGCACTCAAAAAACACTTATAAATACTGCTTGAGGAAATAGCTGGGTACCCCCCAATTCCTCTTGTGAGCCCACTGGTCTTTTAAACCTACCTCTGGGGTACAATGATTCAGGACAATTTTCTAAAAGATAACAATATTACTTTCAGGTCAAAAGGGCTTGCAAAGATCCACACACACTAAATGATAAATGACCAAAGGCATATTAACATGCAAATTCAGAGAGCAAAAAAATAAATAAATAAATAAACTTGCAGGAAACAAAGAAATCAGATAATGTAAAAAGATCAAGAAACATAAAGGCATTGGACTTCTCAGCAAAAACACTCAAATCTAGAGGATGATAGAACAATTTCTTCAAAATTCTGGGTGTAAATGGTTTTCAAAGTATAATTAGAAGTGCTGCCAAACTGTCAATTACATGGGACAGCAAAATAAAACATTTTCATGTATATGAGTTTGAAAAACACATCTCCCTTTCTACTTTTATCAAGAAGCTACTGGTAGCTGTGTGCTGCCAGAGAGACAGAGAGACAGAGATAGAGACAGAGAGAAAGAAAGAGAGAGAAAGAGAGTAAATGAAGGAAAAGGAAGACCCTGCTTTCAGTAAATCGAGGCTCCAACCAAGAGCAGGAGTGAAGTGAGGTCCCAGGACAACGGCTATGCATCAGGTTTCAGCCTAAGTCCAACAGGGAGCAGGTTTCCTGGAAAACGGTAGAACTCACAAAATCAGAAATGTTTTAGTGTTCAGAGAGGTTGTTCAGGCTACCATTTATTTCACCACGATTGGGTGGTTTGAACAACAGGAATTATTTCCTTCTAGTTTTGGAAGCTAGAAGTCCAAGATCAGACTGTCAGCAGGATTAGTTTCTCCTGAGACCTCTGTCCTTGGCCAGCAGATGGCCACCCTCCTGCTGATTCTCCACATGGTTGTCCCTTTGTGCACAGCTACCCTAATGTCTCTCTCTCATCTGATAAAGACACCGGTCATATTAGATTAGGGGCCCATTCTAATGGCCTCATTTTAACTCAATCACCTCGTTAAGGACCTTAACTCCAAATACAGTTATGTTCTGAGGTGGTGGGGTTTGGGATTTCAATATATAAATTTTAGGGAACACAGTTCAACCCATAATAGAGGGGTTATGATTCCATGGGGAAATATGGAATGGAAATGTAATTCAAGAAAAATACATCAACCAGTTGCATTAAGATAAAATTTGAGTATCGATTAGGACACCTGGCAGGATTCATGGATAGAGTATGTGACTCTTCATTCATGAAATTCAGGGTGGGAGTTTGGGCCCCAGGTTGGGCATAGAGTTTACTTTAAAAAAATTTGAATATAAATTGAACCAAATTGTTATGTAACCATAAAGGGAAAACAGATGAGAAGAATGAGAAAGAGTCTGTGGAAGAATATCACAAATAAGGAAGGGTGAGTCAGAGGAAATTTTTTTTTGTAATTAGTCTTGCAGTACTATTTGATTATTAAAATCTCCCAATATATTTCACTAACAAAAATTCTACAGTATTTTTAAAGTGAAGTGATCAGTGTCATAAAGGAGAGGCAGAGGTGCCTGGGTAGCTCAGTTGGTTAAGCATCTGACTCTTGATTTCAGCTCAGGTCATGATCTCAAGGTTTGTGAGATTGAGTCCCACATGGGGTGCTGCTCTGGCAGCAAGGAGCCTGCTTGGGATTCTCTCCTTCTTCCTCTCTGCCCCATCCCTGTTTGTTCTCTCTCTCTGTCTCTCAAAATAAATAATAAAATATACTTTGGGAAGAAATAAAAAGGAGGCACAATAATTTTTGTGTAGATGCTTTAGCTTTTCCATTCAACTACCACCTCCTTGAGTGCAGTCTCCGTGTCTTATTTGTTAAGATCTCGCTTGTAGTTTTCATATAATACACACAACCCCATGACTAAAAGATACTACTTTTTGAGAAAAGTTTCTGGAAAGAAAGAGTATAATTATGCATTTCTTGTAACACTTTGCACCCAATAGTTGCCCAATTAATTGCTAATTTGTGTAAACTGAATATAGTTATTCAATAAATATTGGCTAAGAAACAGATTAAATCAGAAAAAGTGTTATAAGATACAAATAACCCTGTAGTAATAATTGTTGCATCCTTAAAAATAGAACATAGAAAATAATCTAATGATTGGAAGATTAGGCAATGAGGAGAGAAAGATAAATTAGGAAATTTAACAAGTATACAAGTCATCCTGTGCTATAGACTGGATGTTTGTGTCTTCCCAGGATTCATGCATTGAAAGCCAGTGCCTAGTGTGATATTTGGAGGTGAGATCTTTGGGAGGAGGTTCTGTCATGAGAGTAGAGCATTCATAAATGGGATTAGTCCCCTTACAAAGGAGAACTCAGAGAGCTTCCTTGCCCCTTTCAATACATGAAGACATAGCAAAAAGATGATTATCTATGAACCAGGAAACAGACTATTACCAGACATCAAATCTGCCTGCACCTTGACCTTGGACTTCCCAACGTGCAGAACTGTGTGTAATAAGTGTTTGTTGTTTCCAAGCCACCCAGTCTATGACATTTTGTTATCACAGCCCAAAAGGATGAAGACATGTGACACTTCAACCTTTACCAAACGGTATCAGTTCTCCATCCTTTGCTGTTTTGATGTCCCTTTCCAGATCACTTCTTTAGAAAATCAGAAGTCCTTTTGCCAAACAACTCTAAAACGGTACTCAGGATATTTTCGGCTAGATATAAAATAGATTGACACACTTCTGATTGCTCTTTAACCACTTCCCTGCCAGGGAAACTAAAACAACAATTGTATGTGTGTCAATCTGAGAATAGCCAGTGCTATTCGCATTGCTCCCTTAGTGAACTGAGAAGTTCTAACAAATAGGCTGCTCATCACAAAGAGGACAGTGGAGATGGAGATGGACTTAGCAAGTATTCATGAACTAAAGATGCTTACTTTGTGGCTGAAGAATAAATACAACTGGAAAATTGTTAAATAAGAGACACTTGTCTTAATGTTGGAAAGAAGGAGGGAAGAAAGGAAAGGAAGGAGGAAGGAGGGAGAAAGATAAGGAGAGAGGAAAGAAAAAGAATAACAAATCTCATCAATGAAGGAAATATCTAATAGTTCAAAATGGGGTATAGGTCAGTGAGATGAGCAGCATGGGGATGGCCTGGTAATAAGTACAGAGTTTTCCTAAAGATCAGTAACATGCAAGCTCCAGCAGGGGAGCGAGATGAGTGGCAGAAAGTAGTAGAAATGCAAGATTTATCACCGCAAAGTTAGATGCAATCCTTCAACTTGTTTTTAAAAACTAGCATCTAAATTCAGTTTTATTTTGAAGGAAAATCCAAAAAAGCCTTCCATTTTAAGATAAATGATGGAAAGTAGGGAAAACATGGTATCCATCACATTGAGGTACACATATCATTAATCAAAATATATGTAGAAAGAAAAACAATATGTTAGAGAAAAGTCAAGTATCCCATATATATAAAACAAGGGCATTTAAAAGATATAGAACCAAGTGCTTCCCTAATAGTTGGCATCAAATTAGTTTTTACCATTATGTGGTTAGCCTAAGTGTTCCAATTCATCTATAAAATGAAGGAACATTTCCCCCCAAGTAACCTCAAGTCAATCTTCTTTCCATAAGTTGATTATACAACTGGAAATGATTTAGCAGTGATCTCACCATAGCTGAAATCTATTCCAATATATGACACGCATGAACATTTAGAAGATTGATATATTCATTAAAATGAGGAATATTAATTCCTTAATATTTATTTAAATAGGAAAAAAAATCTTTTGTGGCACAACTGTAGACTAGTTGAAATAGAAAATGATGCCTAAAAATGCAACATACCTTCTTTCCATAGACATCAGACCAGGAATTCAGATTAAAACACAATTTATTTTGTCATAAATTACAATACATGCATTTTTTTTTAGCAGAGACTCATTGTACCAATGAGATTTGTCCAAACTATTCCCATCTGGGATGTGGCTAATTCTTATACATCAGCACATCTAATCTGTCTCTGAGACTTAGGTAGAAAAGTACATGATAAACCTTATTTACCCCCTTGAGTGAAGTGAAGGTAACACACAGGATGGTTAGTTCCTTTGTTATCTATCAAGGACAGACTATATTACATTGCACTTTTCTACACAATTTAGGCAGGTGCCCTGTGGTTGAGAGAATAATTCAAACACTCATGAAACAATTTAAGGGTAAGACAACAGATGATGATAGAATGCCATTTGGACTAGTACAAATCAACAATTAGAGAACAAGAAAGCACCCGGTAAGTTGTTAACTGTACAGTACATAGAAAACACTTAAAATGAGCTAGGTAATGGAGAGACAAAGTTATGAAAGGTTCACTACTCAAGGCTTAACGAACATTACTAAGAAAATCCAAGGATTCTTCCTCCTCACCAACCTCCATATATTTATCTGGGACCATGTAGTTTTCAACAATATTAATGTCACCATAGATTTACATTACATTTTACAACTTGTGAAGAACTTTGACCTGCGACCGGTAAGTCGGGGCATCTACTATAGTCACTACTGCCCCCATGCAGGGATGAAACTTGGGAACATAATGTGACTTTCTGAACACCACCCAAAGCAAAGTGTAAAGCCTCCTAGTTTCTGCCCGTGGCCTTGACCCTGCTGCATCAAGATGTGTGGCTTAGTGAGAGGCCTTGTGGGCAAGAGATAAAGGAGGAAGGCAAGAGAGGGAATAATTTTATACCATCCACGTGTCAGATGGACTCCTGGGGTCATAGTTAAAATCACTCTGAAAAAATTATCCATCATTTGTTCCTCTCAGTTACAGGGAAGGGAGGAAAGAAAAGGACCATGAGGTCAGTTATTCCAAGAGACTTCCCTTTTTGGTTTAGTGAAAGTGACCTGTATTAAATGGCATGCTTTTTCCTAGACAGGTGCCCTCCTGTGTGTGGAGTGGGCACAGAGTCCCCCATTACGAACTATAAAATAGAAGGAAAAGCTGTAAACAAAAATCGTCGATTGAGGTGTTAGTAACTTGCCTGTGTTTATAGAGAAATCATGAAAAACCAGTTACCACTTAGGGAATGGTCCCGCGGCACAGAGGAAAGCGTATTGTGGATATACGTCACAGAGTAGGCACATGCTAGTGGATTGCTCCCTCTAGACCTGACTTTTGTCCTAAGTAAAACTAAAATAATTTGCATGTATCCTCTTTGTCAGAGGAAGCCAGCCCAACTCATAGGGGAAAAAGTTCCTTTGTAAGTGAATAAAATCCCCATTCCAAAGGAGACATGCATTTTTAAAATGTAGTCAATGTGGTGGGCCTCTGGGTATGTGTTCTGCCCTAAATTGTCTTGTTTACCCTTTCTTCTGCCTTTCATTTGCTACCAAACAGGGTAACTCCATAAAGAATGCGGATCTGCTGGGAAGAATACGCTACAGCTCGCTCTCATGTAGCTTTATTGGATCCGTGGACCCCGATGGGAGATGAAATGCATTTTTCCGTGAGTAAAAGTCATCAAAAATGACTGAAAGGTACACAGGGAACAAATATCCATGGTAAGAAGATAACATATTTATACGGCCACTTTCTTCCCACAACTAAGCTTTTTAGGAGAAAGAAAGCCTAGAAAACTCAAGGATGCAAATAAAGGTTACAGAATCCACTCATTAGAATACACAGCATGTCATTTCGACACTGCCTGCTGCACTCCACAGTGGTAATGCTTTTCCTTCCACTGAACAGATCCATCTCCAGAGCCCCCTTGGAACTGTCAATATAGTCATTATCAATTATGTAATGCAGGGGGGAGCCAAGATTAATAATTCAGAGCTAAGACATCACCGTGATTTATAATCTTGCATGTAACTGTCTACAGCTAGCATTGGGAACCTGTCATTAAAAAGCATTAACTTGAGAAAATTAGAGTTCTGTATTGATCACTAAACATGTATAGTTTATTGTGAAGTGATGCTTTAATTTATATTCCAAGCAAGGCTCTAGGTGAATATCATTTGTGTAGGGAGCAGTGCATCCTGAAGCCATCTGGTTCCAAAACATGACAGTAGCTCCTGGTAAGCGTCCTTATAACAAGTGTAGTCAGGTTGCGGTAGGCAGACATTGTACCCAACACCGCCGATGTAGGGCCGTGTGCCGTGCAAGCACAATGATTAACTATAAAGAGAAGTTCTGAACATGCAGAAGTCGGGTTACTCGATGACTTGATGGATCATCTCAAGGGAATATTACCTTTCCACATCCCTATCTTTGGGTCGGAGAAATGCCTTTCTGCTCTTCCATCTCCCATACCTTTCTAGCAATTTGCCCTCCTTAATAAAATTAGAGGGAAGTTATTAAGTTACTTATCCCAATCCCTGAGCTGCTGCAAGAGAATGCTATAGGATTGTGGTCGCATGATGTGATCCCAGGGAGAATTGGCTGTGAGGGCGCATTAACTCAGATAATCAGACTGTCAGCACCAACCTTTAGAAGAAGCATCTCAAAGACCAAAGCTGAACTTCAGAGAAAGTCAAAGGGCTTTTACAAACACTGCCTGATGGTAAGCCAGGGAGAAATACTCAGCATCTAGGTAGCTGTGGGTTAATGGTGGCTTTCAAAACTTAGTAGCATATTATAATCTTTTGGGGACATTTTATATAAAATACGGATGTCTGAGCCTCACCCAGAGATTCAAATTTAATTGGTCTGGGATGGGGAACCAGGCAGGGCAAAAAAATTTTTAAGTTCCCTAAGTGATTCCAATGAGTGCTGATTTTAAGAAGTGCTGGTTGTGGTGTGTTCAAGTTTCAGACATTAAGAATGGAACATATTGAAATGACTACGATTTTGGTATAAACTTTAAAATGATGTATATGAACAAATACTGAGCAGTAACCAGCAAGTTAGCACAGAACACAGAAATCTGGGTGTAAAATGTTGATTTGATTTGTGCCTCAGTCTTGGCTGGTTGTCAGGAGTCTTAGAGGGAACACAGTGGTGTGAGGGGTTGCCCCTCTCCTCATACCAAATGTGGACACCAGCCACTGAGGTGCCTGGTGGATATCAGCCAAATTTGGTAGAAATGAGACATACCTTTCCTGGTTATGAAACATTGGGAATGGGCATGGGATAAGTGTGGGATCAGAAAATCAGATTTTGCTACTTTGAGGTTAGAAATGGAAACTTGTTCCTCTTAAAAATGTCTGAGAAGCCAGTGGATGTCCAATGCGTGTGTCCCAGAGGTTGCTGGAGAAATGTTCACTGGGTCACATCCACCTTTTATCTGTGCACTCAGACCTGGCTGTAAACAAACAGAGGAGGGTGATGTTAGGAGAGCCTGTAGCCAGATACAGTGCAATGCGATAAAGGGAGATTAAGGGTGTTTTTAAAGGCTTAACACCTCAGAGATAATCATCTGACAAAGAGCATTCAAGGCAAAGAACAATAGATTAGAGAGGTAGCTTTGATATATTTTCATGCTGAGGAAACAAGAAGAATAAAGAAATAAACCATCTAGAAGGAGCCCAAAGATCTCTCTGCCTATGCATTATTAATAACTAAAGAAGAATAAAAAGTAACTAATCTTGACAAATAGAATGATGACAGCTTTGATGTTTCTGTGCTAGTCAAGGATGAATGAAGAATAGATGTCTTCCATATACAAAGAAGTGCATAAGTTGGGATAATTACATGATGCAAGCACTATTGCTCTCTCTAGATCTAAGTAGAGTCTAGTTAAATATTAGTAAACAATTTGGAGTGGATTTCAGGGTGCCTCGGAGCACTATGTGTGGTTTAGTGGTTAGTATCATACAGACTTGTTCCGAAATAATTCAAGACCCCTGAGATGTCCAGTCTGACAGAATCTACAAGAACCTGAATCACAGTTGAATTTTTCACCTCTAACCCTATGTTCAACCAACAGAGAACTCTTAGCACTTGCTGAGCCATAGAGAGCAAACAGGTAGCAAACTTTTCTCTACCTCCTTCCTTTGTGATAGCCGTAAGGCATTTGTTTGTTTGTTTGTTTGTCTGTTTTTTCCAATCCAGAGCCTGTGGAATCTTATTATCTGGGGGGAAATGTAATGGAAGAAGAGAAAAGGCATGTCAAAATGGCTCTATCGTGTAAGGTATTGGCCATCGTTTCTTGTGATTAGATCAAAGAAATCTCAGAGCACCTCAAAGCAATTTATAGAAAAACACATTCCTATTTACCTGGGGACAAATGACTCAGGTTACAATTCCCAGATTCTAGTCTTAGTGCCTTAAATTTGATTAATGGGGCATATTGCTTGATATTAGCCTGCATCAAGCTAGGATGTAGCGAGATATGATATTGACAGTGACTTTTCTATTGCAGCAGGCCAGTTCAGAGGATAACATCTGTCTGAAAGGAAATATACTTGGCTTGAATTCCCTTCTAATTCCTGTCATTGGAATCAAATGTTCATATTTTTACGATCTACTTCCATGCCATGTGCACCTGCCTTTGTCTTCACTGTCAAACAACATTCTAAGTGGGCACCAATCCATCAATCCAAGAAGAGAGGATGATCTCAGTTTGGATTCTAATATTATTTTGAAGAGTGCCTTCTAAAATCTTAAACTACCTTTTTTTTTAGAACAGTAGTCCCCAAGCCTTAAGCACTCCCACACCCCCAAAATAGTAGCTAATATTTATTGGACACGTTGTGTTTCTGAAAAAGGTAATTCCTTCATGTTCATCTTTTCTTCATGTTCATCTTTTCATGTTCATCTTCTTTTCTGCTCATGAGTCCCTCATGATAGGGTATGAGAAGTATTTCTCATATACAAATGATAAAAGGGAGGCCTGAATAGTGAAACAATCTTGTCCAAGCTCACACAACTATTGAATAATAGAGAGCAGCGTTTTGATCTTTCAATCAACACATATTTTTTGAAGACCTATTATGTTCCAAGAAGCACTATATTATGTGTGAGAAAGACAGCAGTGAGAAAGATATGGAGGTAGCCTCATGGAGATTTTGTTATGATAGGAGAAAAGGACCAAGGCAAAAACAAAACAAAACAGAAACACACGAATAAAATATTGATAATCATGATGTCATGAGCTAAAAAATAAGAGGAAGTCCTTCTCCAGAAAAGGTGGTCAGGTTAGGCCTTTCTAGAGAGAGGGGCACTGACCTGAGTCCTAAAGAACAGCCTGCCTGCTATAGAGTGAGTGGGCGCAGAGTACAGGTAGAGCTGGAACTCAGGGAAGGTGTGTCCTGAGCCCTTGTTCCTGATCATGGTACTATAGCCTCTCCTCGTTGACCTCCTGCAGAACAATCTAAGGCATTCATTTGTCTCAACTCATACCAGCCAATCCCCTGGCCCACAGTCCACATTTAGAGATTGCTATTTCTACCTCAGAGCCTATCTTTCCTGTCAAAGGGAAAAGGTGTTACCTGTCACTCCCCAGTATGTCTCTCTAATACACTACCTTATGCTGCTTCTCATTCTCTTTCCCTCACGGTTGTTCTCATCCCATGACTGTTCCTTCTCGGTATGCTCTGCCGATTCCTCTTCCTCGACTTCCTCTTGTCTCCTTCTTTTTTTTGCTCACTTCCTTTTAAATCCTGCATCTCCCTTCTGTTCATTCACACAGTCTCAGTTGTTATCTCTACATTAATGACTCTCAAAATTCATTTTCCACTGATAGTTGCTTCATGAACTCCAGATGGATCGATGTATTCCATTGCTTACAGGGCTTCTCCACCACCATGTGCTATAAAAACTTCAGTGTCACCACTGAGAAAATGGTTTCTCTCCCTTTGGTTCCCTAACTCATTTTCTGTCACCAAGATCCACCTGTTCTCGCAAGAAAAAAAAAATCCGTAATATCTTCAGTGGCCTGCCTGGCAGATCCAGGACAAATACCCAGATCTCTTGCCTCCAAATTCAGTACTTGTTGACTCAGTGCTCTGTGATTAGCAGTTTACAGAATGTTGGTTAGCCAATTTAGTAATAGCTTGATACCCTGTTATAGTTAATTCTATGTCAACTTGGCCAGACTGTGGTACCCAGTTTTTGTTCAAACACCAGTCTAGGTGTTCTTGTGAAGGTATTTTTTAGATGGTAATTAGCATTAAGTCATAGTTTTGAGTAAAACCAATTACTCTCCATAGTGTGTGAGTGGAGCTCACCCAAATCACTGATGGTCTCAAGAGAAAACACTAAGGTTCCCTAAGGAAGGAAAGAAGGATTCTGCCTCCAGACTGCCTTGGGACTCAAGCTCCGTCAGCTCTTCCACATGTCTCCAGCATGGTGGCCTGCTCTGAAGATTTCAAACTTGCCAGCACCTACAATCATATGAGCCAATTCCTTAAACGCAATCCAACTCTCTCTCTTTCTCTCTTTTTCTCCCACTGATTTTGTTTTTCTGGGGAACCCTGATTCATGCACACCCTATATTTTTCCCTCTGTCATTAGAAGCATATCATTAGCATCCTGCCAGCTTAACATTCCTTTTGAATATTTGTATTATTTATTTATTCCTTTAGTTGTTTTTTTTAATTTTTATTTATTTTAGAGAGGGAGAGAGAGAGAGTGTGAGTGGGGGGGGGCGGGGGCAGAGAGAGAGGGAGACATAGAAACCAAAGCAGGCTCCACGCTCCACACTGTCAGCACAGAGCCCAACACAGGGTTCGAACCCACAAACTGTGAGATCATGACCTGAGCCAAAGTCGAATGCTCAACTGATTGAGCCACCCAGGTGCCCCTGTATAATTTATTTTAGCATAAATAGATGTCTTGTATGCGATTGGTAACCTGCTCTATCTAGATACATGGTGCCAGGGAGTACATTCAGTCATGTGTAGAGTGGATTCCTTAGGCTCTAGAAGACAAAACATCTTTCCTTTCTTCTCTCTCCCACATACTTCTCTTCATCAACTTCCCACTGAACTTGTCCCGCCAGCCTCCTAGTCAGACCATAAGCTCCCATCCCCCGTTTCACTCACCCTAGAGGTTGGCAAGGATTTGTAATCTAAGGATCTGGGGCTCCTTACACAGGAAAACAAATTCGATTGCTATCTTGAGATCCAGGTGGTAGAACACACTTAAAAATAAAAATTACAATTTTGCCTCTTTTTTTCCCTCCCAAAGTTCTACTTGACTAATTCGTCCTAAATTGATTAATTTGCCATCCATAATCGCTCTCAGCATATAAACTGAGAATTGCAAAAGCTTTGCCCGTCACCAGCAATTCAGCTTCTCAGAAACAAAGGACAAAAAACCTGATTTGGAGAGAAATCCCTAAGGTATTAATTAACTCAGCAAAGACATTTACAGCACTGGATAACAGTTCAATGATGGACTGAAGGTTGAGTGCTTTCCCTAAGTGCCACTGGCTAAAAAAATGCAACTAATTCTGGTATATTAAATGCATATTTAGGTTTTAAAAGAAGGACAAAAGTGTTTTGTTTGCTCATTTGCTTTTTGCAACCAAAATAACAGTTCCTTGTCCTTTTTTTCCATGTGAAGGTTATCTAAGAAATGCTTTATGAGGAGTGCATTAGTGTTCATGTTAAGCTTGGTGCCTTAACATGCTATTCAGTGATTCTAGTCACATTTGCTGAACCGCCAAAACTTTTAATAAACACATATGCTTTTGGCTTCTAGTTTCTGGTTTCTGGGGATTACAATATTTTCCTAGGTTAGCCAGCCTTCTATTGTGGACAAGGCTGTATGAGTATTTACTCAAGTAACTTATCTCAAGAGCTTTAAATGTTTCCCCATATTTCATGCCCTGCTCCTCTGAATGTCCGGATTTTGGAAATTAACATTCAGAGGAGAGGCGAAGAAATTTTTCATATAAAAAAGGTAAATAATATGATATCACCCATATGTCTGAGGAGAGGAATGTAAATTTGGTCTCCACACAGGAGTTTCTTATTTCTCTATTTGAGTGTGTTATTTTTTCCGTTTCTTTTACTACTCCTCATTTGATAAATGGTAAATATTTTACTTCCACACCTACTTCCTCCTTCAATAATATTTTTATCTTGACAAACTGAAGGATATCAAAATGTGAGAATAAAATAATTGCTGAGCATTTCTGCACAGTCCAATAGTTTAGTGGATTGTCCATTTTTGTTGTGCACACATTATCATAGAGACTTGTTTTAGACAAAAGGTTTATTTATTTATCCTGGAAAGATACCACTCTAACTTTTAAAAAACTTAATGTGCATTATATCTTTGCAGATGCATGATATTTTTGTAAATAAAAGTAGATGTTTGGGGGTACTTTAAAAAGCTACTTGAGGGGCACCTGGGTGGCTTAGTTGGTTGAGCATCCAACTTCGGCTCAGGTCATGATCTCACTGTTCTTGGGTTCGAGCCCCGCGTCGGGCTCTGTGCTGACAGCTAGCTCAGAGCCTGGAGCCTGTTTGGGATTCTGTGTCTCCCTCTCTCTCTGACCCTCCCCTGCTCATGTTGTCTCTCTTTCTCTCTCAGAAATAAATTAAAAAAAAATTTTTTAAATAAAAAGCTACTTGAGATGATTTAAATGTAGTTTAATATAAAGCCAGAAGAATGGATGAAATAACCTTTTAATCTACCTTTCTTGTTACAAAATTACAAGACAGGAAAAAAAATATTCTGATCACAGAACTGGCATTTTCTGAAGTAGCACACTTGCCAAAGAGAAGAAAGACATGTTCTGATGTTGTTGCAGTAAAATTTACATGTTTTGCTCTAACTTTAAAATCATGATATTTCATTAGAATTACGATTTCATTATTCATTGGGGTGTGATACACTCAACATTTCAATAAGTAACTGCTCTCGCAATAGGAGAGAAAATCCGATCCAATTTGTTTAATTTTTTTTAAATGTTTTATTTATTTATGGGGGGGGGGCAGTGTGAGCAGGGGAGAGTCAGAGAGGGAGGGAGACAGAATCAGAAGCAGGCTCCAGGCTCTGAGCTCTGACCCAATTTGTTTATTTCCACCCTTTAAAATATCTAAATATTGGGGCACCTGGGTGGCTCAGTCAGTTAGGCATCTGACTTCTGCTCAGGTCAAAATCTCATAGGGCATGAGTTCGAGTCCCACATCGGGCTCTGTGCTGACAGCAAAGGGCCTGGAGCCTGATTCTGTGGCGCTCTCTCTCTCTCTGTCCCTACCCTGATCATGCTTGCCCTCTTTCTCTCTCTCTCTCAAAAATAAACATTAAAAAAAATTTTTTTTAATCTAACTATTGTTGCCATCATCTACATCTACTCCATAATATCCCAGAGTCTAGAAAACATCAGAATTTTTTTAAGAGCTGAGTCTCAAGATAAATATTTCCTCTTCTTTCCTTTAAATCACCCCTGAAGGCCAGCACGAATTGTATTTCTAGTGATTCTCTGTGTGTCTGTGCATCTCTCCCTGTATCTATCTGTCTCTCTGTCTCTCTCTCTCCTTCCTGCCCTCCCTCTATTTCTCCCTCTTCATCCCTCTGTCTTTCTTTTTCCACACAGAATATGCAGAGCTCTGGAACATTCAAGACAGAGTAAATACTATGATAATACAAAACACTAGTAATAAAATGTGTATGCTTTTCTGATGGCTTTGAGACACATAAAAACGTGGAAAATTCATACACAGAGACACACACACAATCTATGCCATCACGTAATGCTACCTCAACACCTAGAAAAAGTTCTCTGGGCCAATGAAAAGATATTTTTAATAATGTAAGAAGTCTCCTGTGTATTTCCATAGCTCACCAGCCTCTCCACAGTAAATATAATTCAAAAGCTCAATCATTAATTCCATTTAGGCTTAATGTGTCATAAAGGTAAGGTGTGCAGGGTCATTTTCCTCTCTGCTGGGGCACAAAAAGTATATTAACTATTCCAGCCAGTACTGTGAATGATTTATTAATTCAATTTTGGAAAGTGAGACTGTCAGATCATATAAGCACATATTATAAACAGATGATCTCTCTGAAGATTCTCATTCCTTCTCTTAGCTAAATGACTGACAATATACTTCACAATGGAGATCTCTCTCTGTCTCTGTCTCCCTGTCTCTCTAAGCCTCCCAACATGCACACACCCTATTCAAGTAATCTAGAGTTAATATCCTCTCATACTTGAGGTGGTAGAACTAACTCAATATAAATTCAAAGAAGCACCTGGAATGAAAGCTTTTTCCAAACACAGACCTAAAAATTATTGAGTCAACTCTGATTGGTGAAAGGAACATCAGCGTAGGCCTCCAGTGAGCTGGATTCTGGACCAGGTTCTTCCAGGAAGCACAGATGACCTTAGGCAAGTCACTTCCCCTGTGTCCTTAGCCAGGAAGGGGGACTGTGTGATCTTTACCATTTCTAACTTTCTGTGCAGCCATGTTGTGATGTGAGTGAGACACGACGACATAATAATGGTCTACCCTCAGCTCAGTAGTATGATTCTCTGTATGACTGTCCTCCATGTGAGTTGACAATGGGGCCCTTGTACCTGAGGGCCCCTCAGTGCTTAGCCAGTACCTTCTGAATAACACATCATAAAGCAAATTGACAGTTCCTGACCTTTGAATCCTGATGCTGCTGCAACATCACAAAGTGTGTGTGTGTGTGTGTGCATGTGTGTGTATCTGTGTGTGTCTGTGTGTGTTTTCTCAGGTTAAATTCCCAGCATCTGCTAACCTCCCAGCAATTATTTTTAACCAAGCCTCTTTTAGAATATTGAATATTGCTAGTGTTTTAGGATTCTGAAACCATTTTTATTTTCTCTTTCTGTAAAACTTCCAATCCCTCCTGCCCAATTCCTTTTCACATACAGAGGAGCTTGGTTTTCTTCCCACAGGAACTCTGAGAATTAAAATATAGAGATCATTTTAAACATGTGATGGTGATTCATTTCCTAAGATATTCAATGTGTGATAAATATGTGATAAATATGGGTGAAATCAAGTGATAATTTTCAAGATCAGAGAGAGGTTTGTAATTTTGCATCACGCTGAAAGTACACTCACCTGTTTCCTAACCAAATTATGCTCCCTGGGAAATGTTTATTCCTTGTTCCTGACAAAAACTTTTTATAGGGAATCTGGCCATTTCTGGCTCAGACAACACCTCAGGTGTACAGTCGTTAAAGAACAGATCAGGAAGGAAGGCTGCAAAGGGAAGGTACAGAACCAAACTTGACTTCATAAAAATTAAAATTAAAAATTAAAAAAAAGAACATAAATGGTTTAATATAAGAATTCATCAGTTATTCTTAGCAAAAGCTATACCATGGTGCTTCATGTGAAAGAGGCTATTTCAAGTGTAAAATTATGTTCCTACATATCTATTCACACTTTTCACTCGGGGGCACTCTTTATAGGTATCACTCTCTGAAGTAGTCACATACTATACCCCAAATATGGTAATTACAAATAAGATGGTCAGTTGAAACAGGATTGTGGCCTCCTTTAATTATGACACAAGAGCTATATTAGAATTTAGTTTCTGAGGCACCTGGGTGGCTCAGTAGGTTAGGGGTTTGAAGTTGGTCATGATCTTCCAGTTTGTGGGTTCCAGCCCCGCCTCGAGTTCTGTGCTGACAGTGCAGAGCATGCTTGGGATTCTCTCTCTCTCCCTCTTTCCCTGCACCTACCCCACTTGTGCTCTCTCTCTCTCAAAAATAACTAAATATTTTTAAAAAAGAATTTAGGGGCACCTGGGTGGCTCAGTCTGTTAAGTGTCCAACTTCAGCTCAGGTCATGAACTCACATTTCATGGGTCGGAGCCCCATGTTGGGCTCTGTGCTGACACCTCGGAGCCTGAAGCCTGCTTTGGATTCTGGATGTCCCTCCCTCTCTGTTCCTCCCCCACTTATGGCCTGCCCCTTTCTCTCTCTCTCCTTCTCAAAAATAAACATTAAAAATTTTTTAATAAAAATTTTTTAAAAAGAATTTAGTTTCCTAAATTTAAATACATTTTTTTAGTTAGTTTTGTTCTTTGCCTTTTTAAAAAAATGGTTTATTCTTTTTTGAAAGAGAGACTGTGAAGTGGGGAGGGGCAGAGAGAAAGGGGGACAAGAATCCTAAGTGGGCTCTGTGCTGACAGTAGTGAGTCCGATGTGGGGCTCCAACTCACAAACCATTGAGATCATGACCTGAGCTGAAGTCCACGTTCGATGGACCGAGCCACCCAGGCGCCCCCATTCATTGCCTCTTTAAATAAAGACTGTACTTAAATTATTTACTATACACATCCTGTCATGGGTTAAGTAATTCCCCCAAGTAATTCATATGTTGAAGTTCTAACTCCTGGTACCTGTGCACATGCCTTATTTGGAAATGGGGAACTTGCAGAGAATAAAGCGAAGATGAGGTATTAGGGTGGATCCTAATCCAATTTGACTGTGTCCTTGTGAAAGGGGAACTTTGGGACATAGAGACATACATGAGAGAGAGAATGTCATGTGAAAAAAAAGACAGAGATGGGATGACGTATCCATAAGCCAGTGAGTGCTAATGATTGCCAACAGACCGCCAGAAGCTGGAGAGAGACCTGGGATCGAGTCTCTGCCCACCCTTGATCTCAGACGTCTGGCCTTCGGAACTGTGAGGCTATACGTTTTTGTTGGTTAAGCGACGCAGTCCACAGTCCTCTGTTACGGCAGCCCTAGAAAGCCAATACTCTGCCTATGTATATTATTCACATGGCTGTTTGCTTTTATTAAAACATGACAGAATTGCAAATGTTCAAAATGAGGAATGAGCTCAAAGAGACAGGCTTCATTAACTGGTTGTGCTTCAGGTGGAGGGGAGGGATGCTCCCCTTGTGGTCTACCTCTTTTGCTGTTGTCCTGGCCGCTGAAGGTTCAGCCTATTAAATTGTAGTCAACAGCATTGTGGCCGGCGACAGCGTTGTGCCCATGGACTTGAACCAAAAACTTTGAATAAGCTGCCAATTGGAAAATGAATAGATCCCTCCCAACTGATCTTCCTTTCCCTGTCTCTCCCCTCCTCCACTCTCTTTCACTTTTGCAGTTTACTTTCAAGTTTCTTCTTGCATCAACAAGACGCTGGCCATTTGCTTGGAGAAATTAGCGCCAGTGTCTCTGAGGCAGCTGGTCAGTTCCTCTGACTTTCTGCCACTTTCTTCCAGGCTTTGTGCGTGGAATACAAAACAGGGGAGCAGAGGGCTCCACGAGGCTGTGCGTCTGCGTTTCACTCTTTGTTTAAGTCTTTCAGAATACGGAGGATGGGTCTCCTGAATCCCTTGCTTCCTCCTCCAGACCTCTTCCTGCTTCATAGAGTATAAAATAAGAAGCCCCTAGGTCACCTGTAATCTGTTCTCAGTCATTTCCTCAGAGACCCAATGGGTAATCCTGTAATAACATCGTTTCAGACACTTCTCTATTCTCCAGACAGAAAATAGATAATTAAATGCATGTTTCTACCATTATTCTCTATTTATACAGGGTTGTGAATCGTGAATTAATATCTCCAAAGATCCCACTCATAATAAAGAAAAACTGGATAAGAATTGATTTGTATATACTGCTATTGTGTTTAAATCGCCATGTTTTTCTATTTGCTTTTCAGTCTCAGACAGGAGTAGTGCAGGAAGAGCAAATAAAAAGTTCTAACTGAGAATATTTTTCCCCCAACGTCTTTGCTTCCAGGATATTGATACTCCATTATGAACAGATTTTGATGGGGTTTCAGAGTCTATTTCATAATCCATCCACTGCCCCCCAAAGAGAAAAATCTCACAAACCAATAATACATTTTGATTCTCATCTAAACCTACTGGGTCAGCAAAACCAAACTGTAAATTTCTCTACAACTGCTTCTCAGGAAATTTCCAGTATTTATGAATGGGCCAGAAATCAGTGAAAATGGCCTCTCTCTTGCCATATTTTGGCATTTGGGCTACAGGAAAGAAAAAAAGGCATACAGATTTATATGAAGCTTTACCTCCATTTTTCATCAAGCTGCCCTCGCACCTGATTACATGGGGCTTCCGAGGGATGGCTTTGTTGCTTGTGAAACATCAGTGAGCTACAGAAGCTGGGCTCCCCCTTGCAGCATCTTGATTACAACAGTGGGCCTGGAAGATGTGGTATTAATTCACTTCCCAGGAAAATGAGCCCCATTTGGCTCCTCTGGAAGTAATTGTAAACTTGACTTCGTAAGGAGAAGCCATGGACACAAAGATTATTGTGGCTCCTCTGAGATTTTTGAACCCTGGGGGATCTCACTGGAATCACTTTACTTTTTTTTTTTTTAATTTATTTATGTAAGCAGGGAAGGGGCAGAGAGAGAGGGAGACACAGAATCTGAAGCAGGCTCCAGGCTCTGAGCTGTCAGCACAGAGCCCAACACGGGGCTCGAAACCACAAACTGTGAGATCATGACCTGAGCTAAAGTCAGAAGCTTAACTGACTGAGCTACCCAAGTGCCCCTGAAATCACTTTCCTTTAAAGAATAAGTGATAAAGGTAAAAGCTGCTCACTAGTATTTACTCTTGAAGTAACAGACCAAAGAGTTGGAATAAGAGGAAGAATATTTTCAAAACATATCTTTGGAGCAGAGTCTCTCCTAAGGTATAAGGACAAATATATTCCACAGGGCCTCTGTGTATATAAACACGGGGTCACCCCAAATTGCTAAGTTAACACCTTTCTGATGGCCCAATCTAATACTATGTGCTGAGAACAGAGTTACGTGATTGCAATGAGATTGGTAAATTCCCCAGGCTGCCCTCCAGGGGGGTCGTGCATGGGGTTGTATGAGTCCCAGTGCTCTTCCAGGCATCTGGTTCACCCACAGGTAGGTAGAGGATTGGAGGACAATCCTCCCAGGAGTTTGAACTCTTGGTGCCCTGCCCGAAAGGGACAGCTGCCCTGACAGTTAAAGGCTTTGGTGGACCCCTAGAAAATGTCAAGGTTAGTGCTCCAAAGAGCCGGAGGGAGTGGGGCTGGGGAGGCCCAGTGCATATGCACACTCTAGTATCAGGCCCCCTTGCCCACATCCAGGGGTGGGTGCTCCTCTGGACTAACTTATTAAAATGATATAACTCAAATGTGTGATGCACTAAAGAGAATTTTACAAGTAGTGTTTGGTTGATATGTATCATATGATAGTGAAAAAGAAAAAATCACTTTTATTTGATTAAAATACATTGTCTGAGTGTGGTTCAAATATTTAAGCAGCCATACTTTTGTATGTACCTATATACTCTTCTATTTAAGAAAACAGCTACTTGCATAAATGACTATATATGATTAGGCTACTTGCAATATGGGTTTCACAAAGTAGAAATGAAATGGCTAAATCATATCAACTATTTGTACATACGTTGATGGTAAAGTGTTGTTCGGAAAATGGGCTATTTTTACAGAAGGTCAAAACTGTTGCAATGATTATTGGTGTTGCTGCAATTTCAAAATTGTTTTCTAACATTACATGGTAAGTGTTAGTATTCATATCAACTTCTCTGCTTGTCCACTTTTCAGGAGAGAACTTCCATTTTTAGCATCGTGGTCAACTAATGAAAAGCAAAATAAAAGCCTGTAAAATATGTAATAACATGTTTTTAAATACACATTTGATGAATAAGGATATAAAGGAAATAAAAGACATCTCAGAAACCAAGTAAATAAGATACTACAAACCAGACTATAAACAGGAGTCTGATAATTCTGTGAGGGCAGGAGAGAGGGCTATAGCAGGTTCAGGACGTGGGTTTTAGTGGCCAAGAGCATCATGGGAAAACTTCTTGAGATTGGGCAAGGCAAAGTGGGAAGTGAAACTCTCCTCCTTATAAAGCCAGGCCTGGAAAGCTATAGTCTCAATGAAAAGGTGAACTATAGAAAAAACACACACCAGCAAAGGAAATTATAAATAAGATTTCCTGGCCTGGTCAGGTCACTGGGTATAAAAGAAAACAGAATAAAAGTTCTCTCAAGTATCTAACACCACAGGTCTGTCCTCACATGAATGTAGGTTTGAATCATCCTCCTAATTCCTTCCAAACCATTGTCTGTCCCTCCTCCTTTAAAGCCTCCTAACATTCAATCTCAAGTCATTAGACTCTACCCTACATATGTGTTCCTTCTTCAAGTCATACACACACCTTAAAGATTTAAGCTACTGGCTCATTTTCACTCTTTCCAACTCTGTCAGCACTACTCCAGTCACAATGCTTGGCGGCTACAAATAGAATACAGATGATCTTTCCAATATAATACGAGCATAGTAATATGATTTCTTGGTTTCCTGTCCTTTAATAGTCTTTTCCTTCTACCCTACCTTAGCCACAAAACTCCCATATTCGTACTATATACCATCTCATTGGTGAACGGATAATTGAATAGATGCTCCAGAATAAATACTAAGAATTTTAACTGTAACCGCTGTAGACTAAATGTTTGTGTCCTCCCAAAATGTACATACTGAAACCTAAACCCCAGTGTGGTGGTATTTGGAAGGAGCGCTTTGGACAGGTGATTAAATCTCATGAGGACAATCGATGACCCTGTAGGAGACTTCAGAGAGTTCTTCACCCCTTTCATCAAGACTCGTGCCTGTGAACCAGGAAGTATGCCCTTACCATACATAGCCTGCTCTTAGCCCAAACAGACAAAGACAGAAGTTGGCACCAGAAGAGGGTGCTACGATGATTAATACCTAAAAATGTGAAGGCTATAATCATGAATAAAGGATGGAAGACTTTTGAGATTCTTGCTAAAAAAAATGTCTTTGTGGGGCAGCTGGGTGGCTCAGTTACTTAAGTGTCTGGCTCTTGATTTAGGCTCAGGTCATGATCTTGGTATTCATGGGAACTGGCCCTGACAGTGCAGAGCTTACTTGGGATTCTCTCTGTCTCCCTCAAAATAAATAAATAAACAAAAACAACAACAAGTCTTCATTGCCTTGACAGACCATTTGTAAGGGCACAAGCCTAAACCAAACTGACTCCATGACAGGCTTTAAGTTTCCCCTCTAAACTAGAAGGCCTAAGTTTCAGCTTCCCCGAAAACTATCAGGCAGTTACACATTGCCCAAGGCAAGAGAAACCACCCTTGCAACACCCAATCAGGAAAGGCCAGAGACCACCCTCCACATTACTAAGGGAGAGGCCTATAGATAGAAACTATAGATAGGACCCTGTTACCTAATGTTAAAGTTAACCTGTTAGTTGCCGAACAAGACCCTAGGCTCGCTCTGTGATTGGTTGAATTTAAAGGTACTCTAAATGTTGTAATTGGATCCCGCCAAAAGTAACGAATACTCTAGACAACGTGTATGGTTAAACCCGCTGTCAATAATGTTGAATAATTATGATTGGATCACTGTTCCCATGTCACAACTTCCGTAACTCCCCCATCATAAACTCCATAAGAACCCTACTCTGCCTTTGCTCGGGGCTCTCAGCATGGATCCACTGTGTTGGTGAGGTCTGGGAGCCTGAGCTTAAGCCCGAATAAATGCCCTTTGCTTTTGCATACGTGACTTGGACTCCTTGGTGGTCTTGGGATTTTGGGGAGATCGCGATCTGGGCATAACACATTAAGAGTGATTCTGGTAAGAGCTCAGAAAGAAAAAGAAGAGCTGCTGGTGAAAACTCTCAGTCTTCTTAGAGAGTACCTAGGTAATCCTGAAGAAAATATTAGTAGAAATAGGGACGGCAAAGACCATTCTGATGAAGTCTCAGATGGAAATGGGACACATGATATTGGACAGTGGAGGTAAGGCCATCTTTGTTATAATGTAGCAAAGAACATGGCTGGATTGTGTTCATGCTCTAGTGTTTTGAGGCAAGCAAAACATGCAAGTAACAAAGTGATATATTTAGCTGGAAGCTATTTCTAAGCAAAGTGTTAAAGGTATGTGTGCTTTGGCTTCTCCTCACTGCTTACAGTAAAATGTGAGAAGAGAGAAATGGTTTAAAAACAGAATTGTTAATTAAAAGGGAAGCAGAACTTAAAAGATTTAGAAAATTCTCAGACTATCCACCTGGTAAGAACGCTAAGGGTGTGGGGCGCCTGGGTGGCTCAGTCAGTTAAGCGTCCAACGTCAGCTCAGGTCATGATCTCGCGGTTCGTGGTTTCGAGCCCCGCATCAGGCTCTGTGCTGACAGCTCAGAGCATGGAGCCTGCTTTGGATTCTGTATCTCCCTCTCTCTCTGACCCTCCCCTGCTCACACTGTCTCTCTCTGTCTCTCAAAACAAAAAAAAAAACGCTAAGGGTGTGGCCAAGAGACCAACAAGAAGGACATTAGTATGGATAAACCATCTCAACAGGAGGCAAGAGCTATTCTCCAGGACAAAGAAGGAATGACCCTGAAGGCCATTCAGAGATTATCAGGGCTATTTCTTCCATCACAGTTGCAAAGCACAAGGCCTGGGAGCAGAGGAGTTTCAGAGGAGGGGATCCTCATGCATGCAGGACGTTGGAGCTTACTGTTCAGGCCATCTCACCACATGGGCTGTGATTCCCACACTATGCTCCATTGCCTTGCTTCTTGGCTGCACAGCTATAGCTCTGGGGGACCTCAGTAAAGCACAGACCATGATGGCACCCCTCTGGAGGACACGGGAAGCAAACTTGGGAGACTTCCATATTCCATACTGTGTTGTCTCCACCGGTGCACAGGGTGCCCAGGCTCTGGGGGCATATCTGCCTCCACTTAGATTTTAAAGAACTGGACCAACATCCATTGGGGTTGAGTCTCAGACAAAAAGGTCTCACAAGGACGGGCCATCCAAAGTTGTGGTGACAGGATGGCCCAATGCTGTGTGGAGAGAGCTGCCTAGAGCCCTCTGGAACTCAACCACTGGCAAAACTGAAGGGAATGGACTGCTGTCCGTTTGGGTCCAGGAAGTGTGACCATTGTCCCAGCATGTCTGGAAAGCAGGACCTGAGCCCAAATATATCTGGAATGCAGGACCCTCTGCCCTAGTGGGCTAGAGGGCAGAGCATTGAGTCAAAGAAAATTATAAGGGAGTTCTAGGGATTAATGGTGTTTGCCCTGCTGGGTTAGGACTTGCTCAGGACCTGTAAATTCTTTCTTCTTTCTTATTTCTCCCTTTGGGAATGGAAGTAAATATCCTATGCCTGTTCCACCATTGTATTTTGGAAGCATATACCTTGTTTGACTTCACAGATTTACGTTGGAGAGCAATTTGCATCAGGATGAAAAGTATCTTAGGTCTCACTCACGTCTTATTTAGAGGATATTTGGATGAGACTTTAGATTTAAAGTTAATGCTATAATAGATTAAGACTTCTGAGGCCATTGGGATGGAATGTATTTTTCATGCAAGAAGGACACAAATTTTGGAAAACTAAGAGCAGAATCTATTGACTAAAGTTTGTGTCCCCCATAAATTTGTACATTGAAATCTAACCCCCATTGTGATAGGATTAGGGGGTGGGGCTTTGGGAGGTAATTAGGTCATGAGGGTGGAGCTCTTATGAATGAAATTAGTGTCCTTATAAAAGAGATCTCAGAGAGATTCTCACCTCATGAAGTAAGAAGATGCCTATTGACGAAAACCAGGAAGGGGATCTCATCAGATAAGAAATCTATTCACTCCTTAATCTTGGACGTATCAGCCTGAGGAACTATGATAAATAAATTTTTGTTGTTTATAAGCCAGCCAATCTATGGTATTTTAGTTATAGCAGCCCAAATGGACCAAGACAGCAACTTAGTTCATAGATGCACTGACTCAATATTATTTAGAATCATCTATAAATTCAATGCAATGCACAATCCCAATAGAGTTTTTCATGGAATCTTAACCAACTATAAGCCAAGATAATTATGACATAATATTCCTGGCAATTTTGAGAAACAAGTCCAAAGAATTTATCTAATGAAATATCAAATTATCATAAAGCTATAATAATTAAGACAATATAGAATCAGGATAGTGATATAGAAATAGACTAAATGAGGAGAAAAGAAAACTCGGATCCAGACTCATACAAATAAGGAAATACATGAAAGAGGCAATGGTACAGATTAGTGGAGAAAGAGACTATTCAACAAAATGTACTGATATATTTGGTTATTGACATAAAAAAAAAAAACCTATTACTTTACCGTACCACAAATATATATAAAGTGATGTTTTAATTGTGAAATATAAAATATTTAGAGGTAGATATTAGGGAATAGTTTTTTTATGCTCAGTCTAGGGAAGGAAATTATCTCATTTCTCTTTCCTCTAAAATTCTCCCTCTAGGGGTACCTGGAAGCCTCACTTGGTTAAGTGTCTGACTTCAGCTCAGGTCATGATCTCATGGTTTGTGAGTTTGAGCTCCATATTGGGCTCTGTGCTGACAGCTCAGAGCCTGGAGCCTGCTTAGGATTCTGTGTCCCTCTCTCTCTCTACCCCTCCCCTTCCTGGGCTCTGTTTGTCTCTGTCTCTCAAAAATAAGTAAATGTAAAAAAATTTTAAATAAATAAAAAATATAAAATTCTCCATCTATTACAAGCAAGCAAACGGATCAACTTCTATCTCCAGTGTTGTTAACAAGTAAATTTTCTGTGTTTTTGGCTCTAGACTCCTCTACCTTTTCCCTTCATTACTTTGATACAAAGAACAGTTTATTTCAATATTTTCTCACTGTCCATTTTGTATCCACAAAATACTATTTTATTTTCCATCCACACACCCATTAAAAAGATTGGATGACAAAGAATCCTCCTTAATTTCCTTACTAGTAAAGCAGCATAAAGCTATAAATAGAATTCTCCATCTGAAACTTGGGGGAAAAAATTCCTGACCAAAACGCAAAAAAAAAAAAAAAGCAAACAGAAATTGAACTACTTTTAGAAAACAAATAGTAATAAGACAAAAACAACTATACATAAGCACAGTACTCTAGTTGATAAAGTTGAATTCCTATGGGAACATAAGTTAAGAATTCTGAAATCACTATGTATATATACTGTAATTGAACAATTTAGTCAATGGATGGGGAGTAGGGGATCCAGCTGTCTCACTGTTGAAGTTGGATGTCATAGACTTTGAGTCTAGAGCTTCCTCTTGTCCAGCAAGAGGGTGGATGCAGGCTTAAAATGAGAGTGAGGCTCATGTCCAGGAGGAGACAAGACCCCCAAGTAAGGGTCCCTGCTTCGTTTTTATTAGGACCAGAAAGCTTATAAGCACAATGGACATGAACAAAGAGACAATGAAACAATGAACATTAACTCATGGGCATGAGGGAAAGGGGGTTTTGAAGATATGTGGTGTTAGGGGTTTGGATCAATATAAAACAAAATCCTGGCACAGGGCAGATGGTTGTTTATAGCAAGCATGAGGAGCCACCTCTGTTTACCTAAACTTGCCTAGGGAACAAGAAAGACAGAGCATGCTACTTCAGTGTCAATAAGGTACCTTTCTTTTGCAAATTAGCTCCACTTAGGGTGACTTCACCCTACTGCGGTCTATAGCCCTGTTTACCTGTTTAACTATTTTGGTCCTTTGTTCCTGTGAAAACAGCTTTCTCCTAGTATACTAAATCCGGGGGGGGGCGGCGGGCACACTTCTGCCCTGAATACCTAATCTTATTTAACTAATCTTGGATGTTTTCATCCTCAGATTTCCTATTCCTATATCTTTGTCCTATACTGGGGGCCTTTGCCCTTTTTACCTAATCTGTTTTACCTAATCTTGGATGCAGTCATCTTGTGGCTTTCTCTTTCTTTATGCCTTGATAACCCATTGGTGCAAGCTCAGGGAATTCCTAAGCTTATTCCCCACAGTTGGAGTTTTCATATAAGTGAGGAGATGAGGTTTGAGAAATCCATATGATAATGGATAATTAGATAACGGATAATTAGAGTTGGAAACATCAGCATGAACTCAGGTATAACAGCATACACACAGACGGTTACACAGAGAAATATTTATAGATGTGGGCCTATGCGCATGCATTAGCTAACCACACAGATATGTCCTCACTGTGTCAACCAGAGGGGCTAGAAGCAACAACACCCCGTAGCAATCAGTACACCTGGCACCCAGATCTTAGTTTTGAATACTATTAAAAGAACCAGGCCCTCTTAGAGAAAGGGCTAGTTTAACAACTACAGGAGAAAATACAAGATCAGCCTGGAGCACCTTAAAGTACCAGAAGGTAAGGAAGTTAAAAACATTTCGCACAATGATGGCAATATGTCAAGGGAACACAAAAAAACCAACTGTAAGATCTCCCAGTGGCCAAAGCAGAAAAAATTTAAGAAACAAAATAAACAGGGGCACCTGGGTGGCTTAGTCGGTTAAGCGTCCGACTTTCGCTTAGGTCATGATCTCGCGGTTCGTGGGTTCGAGCCCCGCGTCGGGCTCTGTGCTGACTCCCAGCTCAGAGCCTGGAGCCTGTTTCAGAGTCTGTGACTCCCTCTCTCTCTGACCCTCCCCTGCTCAAGCTGTCTCTCTCTCTCTCTCCTAGAAACAAAAAAAAGGGAAAAAAATGGATTATAATTGGAATATCAACTAAATACCCTTAAGTTCATGCTTATATAAATGATTGAATAGTTAAATGAGAGAGAGCAGACAATGCCCCAGACTGAATTCCAAATAAATTATGTACATGCTCCACCTTCAAGGAGGCAAAGCCTAACTCCCCATTCTTTACATGTGGGCTACACATAGTGACTTCCGAATAACAGAGTGGAGAAACCTCACAGATACTAATTCAGTCAGGTGACCATGGTGGCATCAACGGTGATAACTCCATTGCTTATGGGTTGTTGATATTATATATATAATATATATATATATATCTCATTATATATAATGAGAATCGTTGTTGACTTCTGTAGCCTCCTCTTAAAACATGTAACACCCGTTCAATCATGAGAAAGACCATCAGACAAATGCTGGTTTGAGGGCCACTGTCCACAATACATGATCAGTACTTTATAGTATTGTTAAGGGTGTCAAAAACAAGAAAATCTGAGAAATTGCCACAGCCTACTAGCCCCAAAGGAGACATGGTAAAAAAATGTAATTGGTATCCTGGATGGGATCTTGGAATAGAAAAAATAAGATTAGGTAAAAACTAAGAAATATAGTATGGGCTTTAGTTAATAATAATGTGTCAATATTGGTTCGTTAATTGTGACAAAGGCACCCCACTAACTTCAGATGTGAACAGTAGAGGAAATTGGTGTGAGGCATGTGGGAATTCTCTGAACTATTTTCAGTTTTTTCTGTACATCTGAAGCTATTCTGGAATATAAAGTTTACTGAAAATAAGCAAACAAAAGAACTCCAGAATCATAGTTGAGTATCTTGGGCTCTTTGACAAAGGTCTGATGGAAGTAATGGGCGGAGGGGTCCTCTAGGGTCAAGTGTAGCCCAAACGTCATCTGCTCAGAATGACCCCTACAGTTTGATCTAACATAGTCTCTACGTTTCTTGCTGCCACAGTTCTTCATTTTATTTTCTTCTCAGAACTTAGCACAACCTGCGCAGTCCTGCTTTCTTGTCTCCTGTATCTTCTGTCTCCTGAAGTAGAATGTAAATTCCATGAGACCAGGAACCTTGTCTATTTTGTTTAATCCCATGCTTTGCACAGTACCTGGCATTTAGTGGGTACTCATCAGATATTAGCTGGATAGATGATCTTTAAAACCCCCTGGAATCATGAGATTATATGCCCACATAAGATGAAACCAAACTACTTACCATTTCACCTTAGGAGTGTGGTATGCTAGCAAGCTTCTTACCCTCCCAGGAATACTGAATCCCGGACACATATGTCATTTTGTAAATGGGATGTACAAATAAGAAATCATGCTTTCTAATATCTTTGACCTTAGAGAAAGAAATATCATTGTATTAATAATAAGACTAGTGGGATTCAAAGTGTACTCCTAACCATGAATTCAAGGGGAAAGAGGAGTAAATAATTATTGCTATTTATATTTCAGTGTCCGCTGCAGTATACAATACCATATAAACAGGGAACAAGGAGGGATAAATCTTACAAGATTAAACCAGACCAACTTTCTGAGCTCAGTTATGAGATTCTTTCCCTATATTTCCTGAGAGTGAGAAGTGAGATTTATAAATAAAATAATTTAGCCACTGAAATCTGTAATCTATTTTTGTTATTGGAAATTGTGTTTGTCCATTTAAAGAATAAAATATGTTTTTATGAGAATTAAGTTTTCTCACTTACACTGTTCAATTAATTCTCTAGCCTCGTGTTAATGCATCGTCTACTCTATGTATTACATGATGCGCTTGCTAGCTAAAACAAAACACACATGCAAACCAACCAACAATCCGACCAACTGACCAACCGACCTCTGAATCTTTCTCTTTACAGAACTGCAAATCATAACCAATTCAAACCCAGACACAAGACAGTTTTTCCTTTTCCCACAAAGGGGGAAAAATAATATCCTCGGCATTCACTGAAGGCTTACTATGAGCCGAACACTGTTCTCAGCATTTTATTGCTATTTTTACATTTAATCTTCACAGCAGTCCTATGGAGCAGGTTCAATAATTATTCCTATTTAAAAGTAAGTGAATTAAAAACCAGAAAGTGTAAGTAACCTGTTCCAAGTCACACATCGAGCAAGTGATAGGATTCAGAACCAGACTTTCTGATCCTACCGAATAAATGCTTAACCAGTATTGCCTAACTTGTTTGGACCTAATCCGACTGTAATGATGAGAAAGCCACAAGAATAAAAATAGAGTCTTATTGAAGGTTAAGTTCACGATCTTCCTTGCAATGCCTTCCTCAAGTAAATACATGTCTCCTATCAATGCAACTCTGAATGTATACCAATCTGATTTTTTAAAAAAGGATAGTGATGAGCATTATAAACGGAAAGAAACAAGTTATTTGTTATTGGCAAATTTCTGATGATCAATCAAGATATTTAAAAATAGGGGTCTTCTTCCTCTGGACATCCCACAAGGTACTGCTAGATTGATTCTCTTATGCACAAATTAGTTACATCAGTACCCTATTCAAATGCTAGAGCCTTTTCAGTTTATTGAAAGACTATTGAACAGAGTGTAGGATTCATAGGATTGAGGGTCCCTATATGTTGACCCCAATCCACCTCTGTGCTAATATTAACTTATGTATAAATTATGCTATTGGCAATCCAAACTGGTAGTCATCTTCCAAACATGCTTTTCAATCTCGCATTTCTATCCCATTGCTTGGGGCAGATCCTCTACCCAAAATACCTCCTTCCAATTTCCATCTGAAAGAATACCCCCTAGCCCAAACAAAATCTAATTTCATTTGATTAGGTGTCTGAAATCAGAAGCAATGTCACCCTCCTCCTAACTCTCACAGAGCTATGTTCACACTTACTTTATGTTACTTGCATATCACACAGAGTAAGATGGTATGTAAATATCACCCATTTTAAGACAAGATCTTCAAAAGAATGAATTGTGAGAGTCCATACCTCATATAATTGTTCTGTGGATATCTGTGGGGAAATTAATGAAATATACATAGTTGGATGCACTATCATGGTCATCTCTATCTGATGAATACTATATTAAAAGTTATAAAGAATGAAGAATATGGAATGAAGAAATTTCTTACCGTCTTCATATTCTTTATCATATCAGTGCTCATCTCTCTTTTGATAAAAATTATCAATGTTAAATTAACTATTAATGAGACTCAAAGCTGCCTATTAATTCCCATTGTGGAACTAAGAAAACATGTGGATACAAACTGAAGATAAGTAAGTCTTCATATAAATAAAAACCAAAATGCAATCCAAAGCTAACATATTAGCAAAAGAAAACTGATGTAATCTAAAGTTTGGTGGGGTCTTATCTTAGGCAGTTTCAGGCCATATATTAATATGAGAGATGTTCAGCTAGTATATAAGAAGCACACAGTTTTATGTGGTTACAGCATTTGGTATTATTTATTTTTATTGCCATTGTGATTTAAAATTCAGATAGAGTCCTTTGAGTGGTAAATCCCTTAGCCTATTTTTTTTTTAATCTTTTTAAAATTTTTTATTGTTTTAATTCCAGTAATAGCTAATATACAGTGTTCTGTTAAGTTTAGTTGTACAAAATAGTGATCCAACAGTTCTATATATTACTCAGTGCTCATCATGGTAACTATACTCTTAATCCCTTCACTCGTTTCACCCATCCCCTCTCTCCCCTCTGGCAACCACCAGTTGGTTTCTATAGTTGAGTCTGTTTTCTGATTTGTCTCTTTTTTCTCTTTGTTCATCTGTTTTGTTTCTTAAATTCCACATATGAGTGAAATCGTATGGTATTTGTCTTTCTCTGACTTATTTCACTTAGCATCATACACTCTAGTTCTACCCACGTTGTTGCAAATGGCAAGACTGCATTCTTTCTGATGGCTGAGTACTATTACATCCATCTTACAAGTAATTCATGTTTGTTTATAGTGGAAGAAACTAGAAAATGTGAACAAACAACATGTTCCAGAAAAGAAAGGAATTATTATGTCTATTACACAAAGAAAATCGCTGGGCACATCTTATTCTACATTCTTACATTTTACGTGTGTTATCTGTATCAAAAACTAGGATCACTTCACAAATATTGTTTTGTAAACTGTTTTTCTCACATAACACATGAATATTTATATGGATAAATATTGACATTTTAATTTTAATGGCTGAATATTCACTTGACTCTTTTTTGTACACTGAAAGGCTCAGTTTTTAACTGTCATAAATAACACTGATATGAATATCCTTTACATGCATCTTTGTATATTTTTCCAAATATCCCCTTAAGAAAAATGATTTGATATGGAATTGTTGCTTGTATATATGTTGATATTTTAACAAAGTTTGAAATGTTGTAAAACTGGGCAGGCGTAAAACTGCCCATTTGGCTCCTTGCTAACACTAGATATTAACTCTACATTTAATGTGTGCTTATTGAAAGAAATACTCTCATAGCTATTTTAATGGAGACACAGTTGTTTAGCCAAGTTAATATCATGAGTGCTTCTAGGTATGAGGGATAAGACCCAAATCAGACCCTTCAGCTCCCAAACAGCAGGAATGATTGCCAAGTGGCATTTTCATACTTCAACCCAGACTTTAATTAACTCTACTGGAAAAGACATCCTATTTTTTTTCTTTAATCAAATAACAACAAAAAAACTAAGCCATGAATTGGAGGCTTGCCTCACAGCCAAGCTCATTTCAATGAGACCGGCATGGACTCTTTCTCAGTCTTTGTCTGTGTTCTTACACCTTTGTGCTTCTGAGACTTCTTGTTTTACACGCGTCTCATCCTTGGAACTTGCTCAGTCGGAAGGGAGGTTATGATTAAAGGAAAACTTGGCCCCTCCATCTTGTTGGCTATATACCTTTCCTGGTGCTGTCTCTCTATCCACTTTAATGATCTTCTCCCAGCAGGTGAGAGAGGGCAAGGATAAGCCAGGCCACTGTAGAATTCAAGGAACAGAATCTGTCAATATAATTGGCACCCTATCTGTCAGAGGATCTCTTAGGAACTGACAAGTAAGAGACTTATAATTACCGGGCACAATCTTCTCCTCGAAAGTAAAGAAGAACTTAATAAACATAATATCCACAGGGTGCACAGACAAAAGCATCATTCCCGGTTCCCCTCTGCGTGTTTCATTGCCACCTCCCACCCCATGCGTCCCGTAATAAAGTGACCCCTCAAACAAGGATGAATGATTTATTATGGTTTTCAAGTTGTCAAAAGGTAGAATTGCCAGTTGTACCTAACGCAGAGTGGCAAAGTGAAGTCTAACTTTGGGGAAGCTAACACTGCACTCAGATGCTGTTTCTTTCCCTTGTGCTTCAGGCATTCTTTGGATTCAACCCTACCCCTACACTCCCTCAAATTCTAAAAAGGAAAACAACAGTGGAAATACTCTGTGCAGGATAGAAGTGGGCACCAAGACATCGGAGCAATGCCCATTATGAAAAAACAAGTAGTCAGTCAGACAGAAACCTTTACTTAAGCAGGCAAAGGATTGGAAATTGAAAGGCAAATGAGACCAAATGAATGATAGATGAAGCCAGATCTAAATGTCACTTCTCATCTGTGTGACTTTGGACAAGTTAATTATCTTTACAATGTACTTCCCTATGAAATGCAATGATAACAGATAGATAAGGATTATATTTAAAAAACTAGATGAGCAATTTATGGCATTCTCTATTCACTTAAGGCGAGCTATCTTTGGCTTCTGATGGTCAATTCTGCTTTTCTCTTTAATATTATTTTTCCATGGGTTATATATTCACATGGCACACAATGTGAAAAGTACAAAAGGAAGAGTGCACAGGGAAAATTCTCCCTCCGGTTCTAAACTGCAGACACCCAGTTTCCCTCCTCTGTGTCAAAAACAATTATAATTTTCCTTTACATTATTCCAGACATAAATCATGCATATACAGTAAAACCATAGTTTGCAATAATAATTTGTTCCAATAACATGCTTGCAATCCAGAGCACCTGTATATCAAAGCGAATTTCAAGAGCCATTCATTCATGCATTGTGATCATGTGACATTCGGCATCACATAGTATTGCAAGACAGCGCTCATTTATCAAGTTCAAATTTATTAGAAATGTTTGCTCGTCTTGCGCAACACTTGCAAACTCGCAATCCAAGGTTTTACTGTACAAGGAACATACATGCAAACATATTTAATCTTTTAAATCCCATATCATATAAATATCAGGATACCTGTTTGCACCTTGACTTTTTCGGTTAACGTGGAGATCTTTCTACATAAGGACTTAAAAAACTCTTCCTTTGCCTTTATACAGTTTCAGATATTCCATTGTTGGGATACTCCATGATTTCTCCCCATTGGTAGAAACTTAGGTTGTTTCTAATGTTTCTCTGTTTCAAAAAAAATCACCGTGTATAAACCTAGATATATCATTTCACATATGCAAAGAATATCTTTAGATATACATTCTGAGAAGTAGAATTGTTGACTAAAGGGCATATTCTATTTTAGCTTTTTTCCAAATTGCTCTCCCTTAGAAATTACAACAATTTACATTCCTATCCTAAACATCTGAAAGTGCCTGGTCACCCAATTCCTCATCAACAGCGTTATATAGGCCAAACTGGCATGTGGAATTCATATCTCAGTATAGCTTTGACTTGTATTTTTCATATCATGAGTGAGGCTGGGCCTCATATTTCACATATTTGAGCCATATATATTTCTTTTCTGGAACTGTGTGTTGCTCATTTGTTCTACTGGGTTATTTTAGAGTTTTTATTCCACTGGAAAATCAATATTAGAAAAATTAGTCTTTGTGGCTTTTTTATTTATTGTTTGCCTTTTGACTTTTATTTGTAGATGGTGATGCTGATCATAATCTCATTGAATTGATCAGACTTTTCCCTTATGCATTGGGGCTTTAGGTTTTACATATAAATTTGAGTAAGTAATACATATATATAATTCTTTTCAGGTATCTTCTAAAAATTAGGTTTTGGCTCTTTATATTACATCTATGATACACTTGTAGTTTTTTTGATGTTCAGTTGTGAAGTTGGAATCAAATTTCACTTTATTTTTCCAAATGGCCACTCAATTGACCTAGTACCATTAACTAAATCTTGGTTATTTTTCTGCTTAAAAATTGACAATAGTTTCACAACACATATAATATTCTCTTTCTGGTACAAATGCTCCAACTATCTGTCAGGTGACCTCTCTGATAGTGCATTTTCAATTTAAATTTTAGCAAATTTAATTATATACCATATCTTTCTGAGAAGAATACATACTCTGTGAGGGGAAGGGCTGAAAACCTCATCTATCATATTTGAATATATGATAGGTATTAAGAAATACATTATCAAACTAAAGTTAATTCTCTTGTTATCTATTCATCTAATGCCTTTCTGTGTAACTCTTTTAGCCAGCCTCTTAAACATCAGGTCCTGTACTTGCAGAAGGGGATTGGGTAATTACACCTGCCGCCTACCTATCTTACAAGGAAGAATACTAGCTAAAATATTTATTTATAGCCTTGCAATATGAAGACGGCTATCAGAAATTCCATAATCATACACAAAGATTAAAAAAGAAAGACTGTTCCCTTAGATGTAGACTTTTTAATATCTCATACATATAGAGAGAGTAGTAATATTTTTCAGTCTCCTAGTGACTGACGAAAAGAATCACATTTCAGATAAGATGAATATGCAAATATCCTCAAATAGACATTATCAGTAGCCTAATGGGTTACATAATAACCATGGAAATGTAGCAACTACAAATCAGATGTTCTGAACGTGAAATCTGCATTAATTTTCCAGACTGCTGCTTCCAGGCAATCTCAGAAGACTGCTATCTTATATTCTGTCTCAGGTCACCCAGATATCACTCGTTCTTTGGATGAAGAGCTGGGACATGCTGAACCATTTCATCCTTTTGCTTGATCTGTGAACAGTTTTAACTGAATGACAGGACACCACAACAAGCCAGTTTCTCTAGGACAGATGGCCACATGGTCCCTGCCAGCACAGCTGAGAACGCATGTTATTGCCAAGGAATCTGGGCTGCAGGGGAGGCTCATGAGCTGTTATTCCAGGGTCCTGTCACCTTGCAGTCTGTCTGAGTTTCCATTCTAATCACAACTGCCAGTTAGTGAATAAGCTACAATTCATCTGCTTCACTTGATATCTACTACCCACCCCCCCATCAGATAGAAAAGGCTACAGTGATTGAACTGATACACTGTATTTATTTTGACTTCCACCTGGCATCAGACTCCACTGACATATGCAGGGAAGCCACCAATCCAGAGGGGTTCACACAGGCTTGATTCTTGCCATAACAAAAACATTAAGCCAAATAACGCGCTTTCTAGAGGGAAAAGGGAAGTGGAAGAAAAGACACACAAATTGTCATGCCACCTTTTGAATCACTGTGGATTCTTTACTTTAAAACCCATAATACAGGGGCACCTGGGTGGCTCAGCAGGTTGAGTGTCCAACTCCTGATTTCGGCTCAGGTCATGATCTCACAGTGTGTGGGTTCAAGCCCACATCCAGCTCTGTGCTGACAGTGTGGAGCTTGCTTTAAAAAAGCCCATAGTACATACAAAGTTTAAGTTTTCAATTAGCAGACTTTAACTTTTTCTTTTGATCGGAATGTATTATTCCTCTACTTAAAATTCAATGATTGCAATTAGAATAGAATGCAAAATCTTCAACATAAATATAGACCAACTGGTCAGCATCATCTTGAACTCTCCCCCTGTTTTCTATACTCCAGTATCACTGGTTTTCCTTCTTTTGCTTAAATATTTGAAGAGCACGTATGTCTCCTCTGCTTCCAGCACCTGTTGCTTATACTTTCTGTGTGTTTTTCTCATTATTCAGAACTCGAGTCAAATTTGATTTCAGCTTCCTTTTATTACCTTGTCTAAAACAGCCCTCTTCCTCAAGTCTCTAATTGCTCTCCATGCATCACGTCACTCATGGAGCTTGGTGTGTGCATGCACGTGCATACACACACACATACACACACACACACACACACAGCACCACCACCACCACCAGACATGCAGTGGGCACTCGTTAATGCTAAATCAATGAAATCGATGTATCAGTAACAAATATATTTAATATTCCATTTAGACAAACACATATTTCCAAGAAATGAGATGGGTAAACACAAGGCAGTGGTATGTTTGAAAAGGACAGAGGGTTCCTTAAAAGGGCACAGAGTCTAGTAGTAAAACCGAAGTGGCCACTGAATTCATGTGCCGGGCAGCTCACTTCCCTTTTCACTTTCTTCAGCTTTTCCTTTCGGACGGCTCATAACCAGAAGTTAGTGAGAAACAAGATACAATAATAAAACTTAATGTGTTCAAGTATTTCAAGTCATTACTCTAAAAAAATTATATATGTAATATATACATATATTATATATATATAACAACAACATGTAGTTTCAAAAACCCAGAGCATATTTCTATTCTACTAACAATTTCTATACAAAGAATGAGTTCTTTTTTTAAAAGCATTTCAAATCACAGCCACTATTTTTAGTTCCAAGGGTGATAATAAAGTTCTGCTCTTTCTAATAATGTTTTCTTGGTCTTCATGATTTCAAAAGTACATTTGTTTTTTTCAAATTAAATGTAACAGGTCAGTGAGCCTATAATGTAGTCCTTTGCATGCCAGACAGGAAATAGAAATGGACAGGTTATTAATGGCTGAAAATTAGTTCACTTGGCCTGTCTGAGGCAACTCTTCTCCTACTTCAAGCACTTAAACCCATGCACACATCACAGTGATAAATCACAGAGTGATCACTGAAAACATGAGGAAGCATCATATTAGCAAGCAGTTCACTGAGGAAGAAAGAGCCATGATATCCTCAGTGGGTCTTGTGGACTTCTCTCCACAATGTTGATAGTTAGCTTTATACAGCAAAGACTCTGTCTTCCTTCCTCTCAGATGGGCATGCAAGTGAGGACAATGACCCACGGTATACACAAAAACAAGGACTCTTAAAGATATGGCAGAGTAAATCACCAAAAGGCTACTAGATAAGAAATCAGGACATAAAGGTTCAAATCCTGGCCGTCCTTGTTATTAGATGACTGGGCTAGGGCAAGTGATGTAACTTCTCTAAAAAGCAGTCTGTCTACACATCTCCAAAGGCAAGGGAATTAAAAGCAAAAATGAACTATTGGGACCTCATCAAAATAAAAAGCATCTGCATGGCCAAGGAAACAATCAACAAAACTAAAAGGCAACCGACGGAATAGGAAAAGATATTTGCAAATGACATATTGGATAAAGGGGTAGTATCCAAAATCTATAAGGAACTCACCAAACTCAACATCCAAAAATAATAATAATAATAATAATCCAGTGAAGAGGGGCGCCTGGGTGGCTTAGTCGGTTGAGTGTCCGACTTTCACTTGGGTCATGATCTCACGGTTCGTGGGTTCGAGCCCCGCGTCGGGCTCTGTGCTGACTGCCAGCTCAGAGCCTGGAGGCTGTTTCAGAGTCTGTGTCTCCCTCTCTCTGACCCTCCCCTGCTCACGCTGTCTCTCTCTCTCTCTCCTAGAAATAAATAAAAACATTAAAAAAAATTAAAAAAAAAATAATAATCCAGTGAAGAAATGGGCAGAAGACACGAATAGACACTTTTCCAAAGAAGACATCCAGATGGCCAACAGGCACATGAAACAATGCTTCAACATCACTCATCATCAGGGAAGTACAAAACCACACTGAGATACCACCTCACACCAGTCAGAGTGGCTAAAATGAATAAATCAGGAAACTACATACGCTAGCAAGGATGTGGAGAAATAGGAACCCTCTTGTACTGTTGGTGGGAATGTAAACTGGTGCAGCTGCTCTGGAAAACAGTGTGGAGGTTCCTCAAAAAAGTTAAAAATAGAACTGCCCTATGACCCACCAATAGCACTGCTAGGAATTTACCCAAGGGATATAGGAGTGCTGATGCATAGGGGTACATGTACCCCAATACAAATAGCAGCACTTTCAACAATAACCAAATTATGGAAAGAGCTTAAATGTCCATCAACTGATGAATGGATCAAGAAGATGTGGTTCATATATACAATGGGACACTACTTTTCAATAAGAAAGAATAAAATCCTGCCATTTGCAGCAGTGTGGATGAAATTGGGGGGTATTATGCTAAGTGAAATAAGTCAGTCAGAGAAAGACAGATATCATGTTTTCACTCATATGTGGATCAGGAGAAACTTAACAGAAGACCATGAAGGATGGGAAGGGGGAAAATAGTTACAAAGAGAGAAGGAGGGAGGCAAACCATAAGAGACTCTTAAATACAGAGAACAAACTGAGGGTTGGTGGGGAGTGGGTGAGAGGAGAAAGTGGGTGGTGGGCATTGAGGAGGGCACGTATTGGGATGAGCACTGGGTGTTATATGGAAGCCAATGTGACAATAAATTATATTTATAAAATAAAACAATAAAAACCAACCTGTTTACAAAAACATATTAGGAAAGGTTTCAAAGGGAATGAAATAAGACAATGAAAAATACTGAGTCTAGTAAAAAGATTATCACTAAAAGGTTTCTTTCCTCTTTACTTTTTTCTTTCCATCCCTTCTTCAAAACAGAGTCTGTGTAGCTAATATGAAATTGGGGATTTTAAAACAGTAAGTAGATTTTAAAACAATAACTGTAAAATCAATAGAATTTCATAAATTTGTATTGAATATTTGAGGCTGCACCTCCTATATTTGAAAATGACCTTTTTGTATAAGTAGAAAACCATTATACCTTAAAATTATCATCCTTTTCTTTCTTTTTACCCATACTTGTTGTCTTATAGAGATTTCCAGTGAGCAGACATGTAGATTTTTCTAAAACTGTGATAATATTTATGTTTGAATCCAATATTAGTTTTGCCCTGCCATCATTTCAGCAAATATTTAATTTAATTTAAGAACATGACTGTGTGCCCCATTCTGTATCACAGTCTCGGAAATAAGAAGTCCTTACTCTCCAGGAGATCAGGTCTAGTGGTGAAAAGCACACATAAATTAGCAACTGCATTGAAGTGAAGTCACGATTATAAATAAGGGCATGGAAAAGATGACACTGAAGCAGAATGGGAACATGTAACTTTGGCTGGACAAGTGCAGAGGGGAAGGATTTAAGAAACTTTCCTTAGAACGACCTTTGATCCAAGGTTGGCAGACAGAAGTATGGGTCGGAAGCTCAGAAGAAACACAAAAGTTTGAAAGACATTTAACATCCCCAATATTTTAGTGGTAAGAGTATTGATAATACAGCTCAACGTCAGTGTGCAGAATGAGAATAAAAACACCCAAAGATTAGATTATTAATTAACTGGTCAGTTTTTCTTGTCATTTTTACAAATAACCCTAATATATCAGTAACGTATGTGGTGAGGAACTTATTTCTTGCCCATTCACCTTATAATTAGGGCTGTGGCTGACCTCAGCTCTGCTGGTCATTACTGAACTGGGCTGGACTTAACTGGGCCCCATCAATCATTTCGCCCCAGGATTCAGAATGAAGGAGAACCCATAACCTATAACATCTTTTCTCTTGGTGGAGGGCGGTTGTAAAGAGACATAGTCAACTCACACAAACACAATTAATTCTTGTGCTTAGATGTGACAAATGCCATATCCTGTTGCCAAAGCATGTCAATGCTCATGTTCAAAGTCACGGAGGCAGAGGTAGATGGACCCAAATAAACAGGCAAGTCAAAAGTGATGGGTGGAGATGTAGAAACGTTGAAGAGGAGAATCATTAGAAACAGTAATGCTTTAAAAAAAATCACGTTCTACATTTTTTTAGGTTCCTTTTCTGTTATGAAGCTTTTATTTGTACCTTTTTCTTCCTGCTTATTAACAATTTTGACCTGCCAACTGAACATGGCACTTCAAATATAGATTTTAGGGCCCCATTCCTAAATACTGATTAGACAAGCAAGGGCCGTCAGATACATGTCTAACACATGAAAAAGTCAACACAAATCAGAAAAAAAGGAATTCAGGGAAAATAGAATGCCAATATTAGGAAACATTTTTAAAGGTACAAACTTCAAGTTATAAAATAAGTAAGTTATGGAAATGTAGGTCATGTACAACACAGTGACAATAGTTAAAACTACTGTATTGTATATATGCAAGATACTAAGAGAGACATTTAAAAAAACTATTAATCTTCTCAAAAAGCAACTACTCCATTTATGAAACAAAGGTTGCTAAAAAAGGAACACTCCAAAGGAAAAAAGAAAAAAGAGAGCGCTTTAAAAAGTGTCCTTTAAATGGTGCCTGAAATTAATGTGATGGTAAAAGTGTGTGTTGTACTCAAAAATAGTGTTTGAGAGAATTTCTTGGTTTAGCGTATTACTGTTTGCTCTGGGTGTTACCTTATGTATGCATCACCTAACACAGTCCACTAGTACTATCATTTTACCATTTTGAGTGAAATGTAGAAAGCTGATCCTAATTTATGCCCCTTAATTCTCCCCATTTGTAATATACTTGTCTTAAATATTTCCTTCACATACACTTTAAGACCATATCAAAGAATGTTCACTTCAACTGCTGATCATAATTGAGAAAACTTGAGAGGAAAAGGAGAAGATACTGTATTTGCCCATATGTTAACTCTTCCCATTGTTCTTTCTGTGTCCTGACCTTCCTAAATTCTCTTATTGTGTTATTTCTGTTTTCCTGAAGTTTAACTATCATGTATCTTGCTGTGAATTTCTTTAGGGAAGAAATTAGGGAATGCTTCATTTAGGATTTGCTTGGTCTTTTGGATCTGTAGGTTTATACCTTTTGCCAAATTTGGGAAGTCTTCAGGCATTATTTCTTTGGGCACTTTTTCCAAATCCTAACCTCTTTCATCCTTCCTTTCTGGACTCTGATGAAATAAATGTTAGATCTTTTGATATATTCCCATAGCTATCTGAAGATGGTTTACTTTTTTCAGTCTGTTTTCTCTCTATTGCTCAGATTGAGATGATCTTGATTTTCCATCTTCCAGTTCACTGATTCTTTCCACTAGCACCTGCGAGTCTGTTGTTGAGCACAGCCACTGAGGGTTTTGTCTTTTTGTTTTTTAGTTATTTTTCTGTTCTAAACATTCCATGTGTTGTGTGTGTGTGTGTGTCTATGTATGTCTTCTATTCTTTACTGAGACTATTTTTGACTTGTTTCAAGTATATCCACAGCTGCTCATGATGCATGTTTTACAATGGCTACTTTAAAGGCTTTGTCAGAGAATTCTAACATCTCTGTCATGTTGGTGCTGGCAGCCTTTGTTGTGCGTGGCAGGGCTGTTTCTGTGTAATTTGAAATTTTTCTGGTTCTTGGCATGACTACACACACACACACACACACACACACACACATATATATAATTGAAACCTGGAGATTTGGGTATTATGTTATGACACTTTGGATCTTAACCCTTCAATTTTATCTGGCTTCCTTTGTTATGGCTCCAACAAGGGAAGTGGCCGGCAAGTGGTTGTAGAAGTCTGGGTTCCCCACTCACCTCTAATGGCATCTGGACTGAGGACTCATCATTACTACTTGTCAGGGTAGGGTTCTGGCTCCCCAGATAGCCTCTATTGACCTCATGGTGAGAGGAAGGTGGCCTTACTACCACATGGTACTGGTAAGAGGTTTGATTCTCCACTAGGTATCCCCTGACAGACTTCTAGCAGGGAGGGGGAGGGACACCTCATCATTGCTGACAGTAGGGGGAATCCAGATTCCCCATGTGGTCTCCACTGACATCACGGGAACAAGGGGCTCATTATCACACAATGGGGATGAATGTCTCAACTCAATCTTCTCTGACTCCACCCCAGTGAGTGTGACTGGGTTCCTACTTAGAGCCTGATGAGGGTGAAAGTCTAAGGCACCCACTCAACCTTTACAAGTGTGGGGCAGTGTGGACACTTTTTTGTGTGGTGTTTAACTGGGGTAGAATTCTTGCTGTCTAAAAGTTTTCTGTCTTGTAGTCTGTACCTTTCTTGGTCCTCTGACTAGAGAGGAGGCTTTTGCCTGAGTTTTTATTGTCTATAACCATTGACATTTCAAGGTTTCTTTTTTTTTTAATGCTTTATTATTTATTTTTGATAGAGAGAGAGAGTGAGCAGGGGAGGGGCACAGAGAGAGGAATACACAGAATCCATAGCAGGCCTCAGGCTCTGAGCTGTCAACTCAGACTCATGGACCATGAGATCATGACCTGAGCAGAAGTTGGATGCTTAACTGACTGAGCCACCCAGGCACCCCAACATTTCCAGGCTTCTAATTTCTTTAGCTCCAAGTATGAGATACAGAAGCAAAAAGAAAATAAACCTTAGGAATTCACCAAGATGTCGTTCTTTGGGCCCCAAGGATTCTAGCCTATCTGCCTTCTTTCCATCTTTCCAAATTATCTTATGATATATTCTTATTTTTTAATGTTTATTTATTTATTTTGAGAGAGAGAGAGACTGAGACAGAGCATGAGCAGGGGAGGGGGAGAGAGAGAGGGTGAAAGATCATCCCAAGCAGGGCTTGCTCTCACAAAATGTGAGATCATGACCTGAGCTGAAACCAAGAATCTGATGCTTAACTGACTGAGTCACTTAGGTGTACCTCTTATGATATATTCTTTTGATATATATTATAATAAGATCTAATACTATATATACATATATATTACACATGCTTATTTTCATTCTAGGATTTTTAGCTGTATTAAGAAGAATAGGGAAAGTACATCTACTCCATTTCCAGAATGGAAGCCTCCATTGAGTTTTTAATTTCTGTTATCATTTTCTCTTTTAAAACTTCCTTGGTTTTCTTTAATTTTTAATGACTACCCTTTTCTTGCATTTTTATCTATTTTAACTTTTTGACTATTTTTACATATTTATCTTTTCAGATTATTTTACTCACTCAATTTCTTAGAATATTAATCCTGCAATTCATTGTATCTGCTGATTCCTTTCATTATGATTCATTTCCTCTTGTGGTTTGTAATTTTTGAATGAGTGTTTATTTCAGCCTGACTATATTCCCTCAGTGAATCCCTTTCCTCCTGTATTATAGAAACCCTAAAGAACAATTTTGTTTCACTTCTATTGGGCACCACTGAGAATTCACCTGTCCAGGATCAGCATTTACATTTTTAATTTACTAGCTTAGAATTCATGTCTGTACCTGGAGAATGAATTTGTATGCTATATCTGGGCGTGGTGTGAGCTCTGAGGTTTAGTTCCTTAATTAGGGCTTTTTATTCTTATCCTAAACCTAAAGGAAATAGGTTTCCATGTCATTTCTTGGGGCTTACAATTGTTTTCTTATTCACCTGACAAACTGGGCAGCTCTTAAGGGATCTCAGCTTTTTGCTGGTGCCTGTATCCATCTCCCATGGGCCTCCAGCCACACTCTCTTATCCTATATGGACATTAAAATCCTAGTGTCTAGGCACTATGCCTTACACCTATATCTTGGTTCAGTTTGACATTTTATTTGTATGGCTGTAAATTATTTCTGGCACCTTGGGATTGTGTTAATGTTTGCTGAAGCCAGTTTATACAGGTTGGCAAGGGTTAATAGTTAAATGTTCTGCAATTTATAAACTGATAATTATAAACATGCTGATTCAAATATGCATTTTTAAGTATTTGTGTTAGAAATTTTGCATTAGTTCAGAATGCCATGATGCTGAGATTAGAATTTTGTCATTGATTTAACAAAGTCAGAAATTACTTAGATGTGCTCAGTCGGTTGAGCATCCAACTTTGGCTCAGGTCATGATCTTGCAGTTTGTGGGTTTGAGCACCACATCAGGTTCTGTGCTGACAGTTCAGAGCCTGTAGCCTGTTTCAGATTCCATGTCTCCCTCTCTCTCTGTACCCCTCCCCAGCTTGCACTCTGTCTCTCTCTGTCTCAAAAATAAACATTAAAAAAAGAAATTACTTAGAAAATTATTTTACTTTTCATCCAAGGCAATATCCTTCTACTCTCCCTCCCCCCCCCCCCCCCCCCCCCCCACTTACAGAGTGTGGAGAAAGAAGGCTCCAATATCAAATGGCAAGTGTCTATACAAGTATTTTCCTCACTCTCTATTTCTCCACTGCCCTTTCTACTGCTTCATCCTGTGGTCTTGCCTGTGCTTGTGTAGGTAAAAGATCATTTCTTTACTTTTCTTTTTTAAAAAGTTCCAATAAAAGGATGGAGATGGTGAGCCTCGTACTTCCAAGTGTCAGAATAATGGAAAGTACCATCAGGAGTTGTACAGACCCTGGAATTTCCCTTGAGATGTACCTGCTGGATCAATCAGAGAAGCCACTTTTGGAAGACAGATATCTTCCCGCATTTCCCCACAGGACACCAACACTTTCCAAAGAGCCCCCATGTCAATGGAAGTTTCCAGAAGTCAGCTTCATCAAGCCTTTATATACCCAAACAGATATCATTTTGAACCACTTCTATTTTTTCTCCTTTTCTACCTTTCCCCTTCCCTCTCTTTCCATCTCTTTCCCTTTGTACCTTCTTCTCCATTGCATGGGTCCTATTATTATTATTATCATCATTGTTATTATTATTTTACTAAAGAAATCATCATTGAAATACCTAGCTAAACATCCATTAACATCCCACATGAACATGTTATTTCCCAAATGCTGTGTTTTGTAAGAAAATGGTAGATTTCCAATTATCTTACCTAGGAACTAAAAAAGGGAAGTGGCTTAAGATATATGTAAAGAATATATAGAAAATAAACCCCCCCAAATACTATCAATTAGTAGTACATTTGTTATCCTCATTATAGATAACCCTTAAGTAGCTTTGGATCAACATGCAATTATGATGCCGATGAGAATTAGACTTTGGACTGTTGAGGAATCAGGGATTAATTATTCAGTTCAATGCCCTCTTCTGAAAAATGAGGAAGGAAAGCTAAAAAGGCAAGACTCAATTCTATCTTCAAACTCACAGATTGTGCCACTCCGTGCTACCTTCTTCAAGCATGTAATAAAATCTCCTGTCGCTTTAATGATACAAGCTGAATTCACTTGCATGCCACTTCTATGACTAAAGAGTTTAAGAGGTCATGCTTTGTGATCCAGAGAACCAGCACTAACCAACAAGTAATATATTGGTCAGTATTTGATCCTTCTGTTCCTCTACGAAAATAAGGCCTCTATGGTGAGCTCTCACAAGGTCATCCTCATAAAAAGAAATTTTCTGAACAGAAATAGTGTAAGGGTTACAGTTACAATCTCTGGAGCCAGACTGCCTGGGCGTGGATATTATTTTCATCACTTCCAAGCCATGTGACTTTGGGGACATCTGTGATGCTCTCTGTACATTTTTCTCATCTACAAAATATGGATAATGAAAATAAATACTTGGCTTTGAATATCAAGTGGGTCATACATCTAGAACACTTAGAAGACTTTGTGGTGCAAAGTAAATGCTACTTGAGGATTAGCTGTTATCCTAGATCTTTTTTTTTAATGGCTGCCATTATTCTTCTTCCTATCCCGATGCTCCTCACAGAGTAATGGTACAAGTCCATTTAGGGATGGACTCTGTTTCCCCACCCCTGGAATCTGACCTGGTTTTACCACCTGCTTTGGCTGGCAGAAGTGACAGTGTGACAGTTTCGTACATCAGCCTCAAGAGGGTGTGTTTCCATACCCCCAGACCTTCCTTCCACCAAAGAAACAGGCTCAGTGTAGCCTGTGAGAGGCTGGGATCCACATGGACCAGAACCACGTCTGCCCAAACTGAGGCACTAGAGAGACCAGACAAAGTTAACACAGTTGCCCACAGATGCATGGGGCAGCCCAGCAAAGCATGTTCAATTCACAGCCGCCAAGTATTTGGCTTGTGTTTCCAAGGAAACCCACCTGAAGAGTTCTCTCAGGATACAAGAATCCATGGAGGAGAAAAGGAAACAGAATGTCATGCAGAAATACCTTGGTGTTTGCTTTATAAACTCCACCCAACTGAAGAAAGTTTCAAGATTGTATTTTTATATTCCTTTCCTATTACATAGAACTACTGGTCACTAAACATCAGAGTTTGAGGGCAAAGAACTGGGCTCATTTGATATCCCTTCTGCTGCTTTCTCTTTTGGTGCTAAGTTCCCAAATCCTTCACGGGGACAAATCCCTTAAAACACTCCACCAGAATGCCAGACACGTGTTAAACATCCATCATGGTGGGCTATGTTTTTGTGCATTTTCCCACTAATGGAAGTAACTTTAGAAGAGGGTTTGTCATCTAGTTTTGCACCTATTAGTTTGAAGAAGATGGGACAGAGCATATGTTCTGAGATCACACAGAGCTGGGTCCTATCACCATTAACTCACCACAGGATTTAGGACAAATCATGTAATTATATATGCTTCATTTCCTCATCTATAAAATGTGAGCAATAATACTTATCTTGAGGGACCCAGGTAAGAGAGAGTATGTAAAAGTAACTAGGACCACATCACATAGAGTAATTGTTCACTTCTCATCAGAACTTACTTTTTTTGAGAGAGAGAGAGAGAGAGAGGTGTGCATGCACAAGTGGGGGAGGGGCAGAGGAGAGGGAGAGAGAGAATCTCAAGCAGGCTCTGCACTATCAGCACAGAGACTAATGTGGAGCTCAATCTCATAACCGTGAGATCATGACCTGAGTTGAAACCAAGAGTTGGACACTTATGTGACTGAGCCACTCAAGTGTCCCCAGGGCTTACATTTAAAACCAACCATGTTGGGGCACCTGGGTGGCTCATTTGGAGCACCTGGGTGGCTCAGTCAGTGGAGGGTCCTACTTTGGCTCAGGTCATGATCTCACTGTCTATGAGTTTGAGCCCAACCTCAGGTTCTGTGCTGGAAGCTCAGACCCTGGAGCCTGCTTCACATTCTGTATCTCCCTCTCTCTCTGCCCCTCCCCCTCTCATACTCTCTGTCTCTCAAAAAATGGATGAATGTTAAAAAAAATTTTAAACCAACCAAGTTGCCCATTGGTCTAGTTACCTGGATAAATTATCCCCACCCCCATCTTAGTGGATCCAATGATAAAACAAGATTTTAAAAGCCATTGTATAATTCCAGTGCAAACTTACGTGAAAGCATTTTTAAAAATATAGGGTGCACTACAGATGAATTGGAGATAGTGGCAATGATGATCGTGATTGTGAAAATTAATGATGATAATGATATTATTAGGGAATTATTTGGGAATCTCCCATAAGCTTTAAGCTTTAAGCAAGCTTCTTAAATGTCTTTTGGAAAGATGTCTTTAGATGCCATTGTTACTAAATAAAAATGTTAAAGCAGGGATCCAATCTGAACAAGAATAAAGGGGTAAGGTCTGTCATTATAAATACCACCTAAACACACATGGACTTGTAGCTTCCCAGACTTAACAAACACAAACACAAGCACTTCCTGTTCTGTTGTATTTACCCTTTCTTTTTTCACTTTTCCCCCATTCGGTACCCACACCAGCTCCAACGTACCCATAGTTTCTCATCGTGTTGTGAGGTTTTTCTATCTCGAGAGTCACACACTTGAGTGGAGACTAATAGTGCATTTCTAGGTGTGATATAACGTGAGATATTGTGGCACCTCTGGTAGAGTGTGGAATTCGTAAACTGAAGATCTCAGAACACACTGCATTGGCTGGGGAATGAAGTGGAAGGAAGGTGGTAGAAAGGAGACACGGCATTTCAAGAAGTTTAGGTGAGGAGGAGAAGGGAGAGCTTGGGAGAAAAGAAAGGGATCCTTGTTCCTGACTAATGCTTAACAGTTAACAAAGTAACCTGAATGTTCACCCTGCTTTAGCTGCCCTGTGGACCAGTGATGGCAGGATCGTTGAGCCCTTTGCAAGAGTATTGTACTTTCTGACCCTCTGCTTTCACCTCCATAAAATAGGAATAGCTACATACAGTCATGTGCTGGTCAATGTTTAACAATCAGCTTTCTGGGGCAAAAACCCTGATTTGTAACATTTGCCCATTTTTGTCATGTAAATAGACTCACAATGACCAATGTCAGGCTACCAATAGTACCTTCTGGAACACAGAGTTGGGAAGAGATGCACCATGGAACACCACTGCATAGTATTTCTACCATACATAAGAAATAGACTTAAATAGCCTAGAAAGCATAGATAATAGTAAAATAATTAGGAAGTAATGAGTTTGAGTTTTCATTACCATTGCTTTCATATAATTCATTTTGAGTTAAGTTTCTGTAATAATTTAATTTTTAATAATGTCTGTATTTTACAACCTGCTCTCAAAACAATCAGCCCCTTATTCACTGTTACACACCACCTCCAGCAAATCACTGATCCTATTTGCTTCAAAGGCTCTTTTGAGAATTATCATGCCACATTTTTATTGAAATCTTAAAGAAACCGTATTCAAAGCTATTACTTTATATCTTTCCAAATTAGTCATCTCAAATAACCTTATCAGGAACTCTGGATGTTGAAGAAATTAGTGTTACTCGGATGTTAATTGTGTTCTCCCAGTGGTTCAATCCGGATGCCCAACATCTTATCGGGGTAACGGCAGCAACTTTAACCTCTGGTTAGGTGACTAGACAGTGTGACAGTGGTAGCATCAAAGGCAACAAAAGAGTTTGAGGGGAGAGAATAAATCATGGTGGCCCATGTCTATGTTCCTTTTGCTGACATACCATATGCCTTTGGGACACAGGGGAAGCTAGGAACAGAGGGAATGAGCTGGAAATTCTGGTGATTTGGCTACTAGAAACCCCTAGAATTGTCGTGATGGATTTGTACCTATCATATCCAGAATGGCTTCAGTGGGGCACCTGGGTGGCTCAGTCAGTTAAGCGTCTGACTTCAGCTCAGGTCATGATCTCACTGTCCATGAGCCCACGTCGGGCTCTGTGCTGTCAGCTCAGAGCCTGGAACCTGTGTCTCCCTCTCTCTGCCCACGCCCCCCCTCCGCCCCTAGCTCATGTTCTCTCTTTCTCTCAAAAACAAATAAACACTAAAAATTATTTCTTAACGGCTTCAGAAGTTCCCTCTTTCAGGCAGGTGGATTGAAGACACTTGTTATCAGATTCAAACGAGGAAGATAATAGATCAGAGAAATAATTTAGTAGCAGGAAAGAAAATCTGAGAAGTGGAGAAGGGAAGAGAAAAGACTGGAAAGAGAGAGACCTATAGAGAGAAGATTCATTTACTTCCTTTCCTGAGACTAAAATCTGATCAAGTTTATTAAATGGAAGAAATCTATTATTGGAATCAGGTTTCCGGGAAAATTCTTCAGAGTAAAATTGTATCTTACCCAAGTAACACCTTTCTGTCTGGATGAAATAAGCATTAACAAAGATCCAAAGATGGGAAACAATGAAAGATCTTTGGTCAATTTAAGAGATTCCTTTCATCCTTTTACTGTTAATACTAACAAAAGAAGCCTTTCCTTGGACAGGCAGGAATAACATTTTAATTTTTTTTAAGTAATAGAATATGCATTTTAAGACAAAAGGCAAAAGCTTTGACAAATGTCATATAGCAAGCATTTGACAAGGTGTATGTGTTGAGCGTTAATGCCAATTTATTTCTTTTTCTTGCTCTCCAGACACTTTCCCAAGTTTTGAGGAAATGTCACCCATAGGTTGATGGGGAAAGAAAAATCTCCAACTAGGTTAGTGTGGAAGGGCGGCTTATCCAGGCAGCTGGAAGGAAGACTGAGAAGCTCAGTCAGAGCACTCCCTTTTATTTCTACCAGAAAATGTGTAGAGTCAAGTCTGAAGGTCTGGACACATCTGAAAGATAGGTAAGGACAGAAAAGAGCAAGCATTAGAAGGTCCACAAGCAAAACAGAGGTAAACCGTGTTCAGAAACAGGTCAAGGCGACTGCTCTTAATGTAATGTGTGCACATGCTGAGGTAGGGGAAGAAGAAACTCCCCTTTCCCCCACTACCCAGTAAAGAATTCTTATAGCTGGTTTAGGAATAACATTGGCATGAGGCAGATTAACAGGGGGAAAAAACATGAAGTTTTATTATGTGCACACAGAGGTCCAATTGGAATTGTTAACCAAAGAAGTGACTTGGTAGGTGGTTTTTATACATTTTATTTACTTTTTAAGTTTATTTATTAACTTTGAGAGAGGGGGGAGAGAGGGGGAGAGAGAGAGAGAGAGAGAGAGAGAGAGAGAGAGAGAATATCCCAAGCAGCATCCACATCGTCAATGCAGAGCATGATGCGGGGCTCAAACTCACTACCGGTGAGATCATGACCTGAGGTGAAATCCAGAGTCAGACACTTAAACAGCTGAGCCAGCAGGGCACCCCCAGTTTTTATACATTTTAGACAAAGAAGCAACAAATTTGCGAGGAATTAACAAGATAAAGAATATAGGCATTTAGGGGCTCATGGGTGGCTCAGTCAGTTAAATATCTGACTTCGGCTCAGGTCATGATCTCGCGGTTTGTGGGTTCGAGCCCCGCATCAGGTTCTGTGGTGACAGCTCAGAGACTGGAGCCTGTTTCAGATTCTGTGTCTCCCTCTCTCTCTGTCCCTCCCCATCTCAAAAATGAGTAAACTATTAAAATTTTTAAAAAAAGAATATAGGCATTTGGGAACTTTAATTAATAAAGAATTCTAAGTGAACTTTAGGTTGAGGTAGTCGATTGGAAAAAAAGAAAGGCTTGTTTCTATAGCTTTCTTGGCTTTAAAGTCCCTGTCCCTGGTGATGAGAATATTTTACTTCCCAATACAATGAAAGTATTTGTCATATGGGAGATTTGTTTCCTGCTCCCAGGAGGACTAAAGAGGGTCTGAATGCCCTTGTATCAGCCATTGCCCGGGTAGATTCAATTCAAAATAACCACTCTTCCATTATAACATATTTGGGGTGACCTACACCCACATGCACACCTGCACACAAACACTCAAAATATAATTCAAGTCATCCGTTAGGAGTGGACAACTCATACCCTTATCTTTAAGAGAATAAAAAGAGAAAACTCTCTTCATTTCCTTAAATAACGACTAGAGAAAACATCCCAAGTATTGTTAGGATTTAAGGAGAAGAACTCAGCACAACCACTAAACATGGAAAAAACATAATAGAAGCCCAGTTTGCTGTTAGCATTAATTACTCTGAAATGTAGATCTGAGGATGTCTCCCTGCCTTTTAAAATTGGTTTTTTCTTCGGAAATAATTGAAAAAAAATAATTCATCGATAACTAACCCCATACGCATGCTGAGAATGATGGCAAAATCTATAACTAGAAAAAAGGACTATGGTGCAGGGAGGAGGGGGTGGCAGAATGCAGAAAATAATGACCAAAAAATGAAGAAATTATTTATCCAGCACGTTAAAGGTACAGTGTCTCCACCTACTGTAGAACAAGAAGATTCAAACCCTCCGTGACTTGGTGTTTGTCATTTTTCTCTAATCTTAATTTTTCTTGCTCTCTTCAAGCTTATGCTTCAGGGGAAGATATACTTGTTTAAGGTGCCAGAGTCCACGGGCTTTCCTTTCATCTGTGGACAGACATCATCTGTGAAGCAAGAATGAAGCCCCTGTTTCCATGCCCCTGACCACACACCAGCACCAGCCAGTTCATTCCAGGCACTGTTCTCTGTTGATTTCACATGTTTTCCCTTCAAGGTCTCCGATTTTACTTTGCAGAAACTTGTAATTCAATCCCAGTTTCACAACTGGCAAATATCAGAATGTGGTGAGGGCAAAGAGACTTTGATTTGGTGTCTGATGCTGGGGTTAGCCTACAGTTTCCTCAAAGGGGAGATAATGAAAGAGATGTTTCCTTTAGATCACAAGAAATCCAAGCCTGGCAAATAATGTCTCTGAGAAAGCGTATTTGGTCAACGGTGAGCGGGACTCACTAATTACTATAGTGCAGCCCCCAGGATGACCCATTTCATCACTGCATACAGTCAGGCAAATGCCGCCAGCCAAGTCATGTCCTCCAAAATATGGTTGCTAATTTTTACGCTAGCCAGAGTCTATAAGGCTTTTTCTTTTAGCTCTGTCGGTTTGCTGAGTACAATGTATCTGCTGCCTTCCAGGCAAGGAAATAGTATGGACCCGGCTTTGCGGGAATTTGTAAGGGTCCCAAGGGTCAGCCTCACCAGACTTGAGAGTTGAATACAGAAAAGTACCTCAAGGGGCACATTCTCAGCAGTCTTGTTCTCCGGAGTCTGACATGCCAACTTCCCTACAGAAATACCACTCTCCAGCACTGCCAGAGAAAAGAAATCTATGCAAATATTTCCAATATGCTGAATAAAATGGAAGGCTCCCATGAGCATACTTCATTTGATGCAGGGTATTCCTTAACCATTCCTGTCTCAGTGGGCCACAATGTAGAGAAGGAGTCACGTCTAATAGCTTTCTGGATTGAGCCAGGGCATTGTGGGATTCGTGAACTCAGAATATATCAGAGTGATTTTAAAGAAGCCTGAGTTTTTACAAGAACCAGGAATGGGAAGCTGGCTGACCTCAGTTTGGGTCTCAATTCCACTGCCAGTTGGTGGTTAACTGTATGACCTTGAACAAATAACTTATCCTTTCTGAACATCAGTTTTCTCTTCCATAGAAAGAAATGATATTTCCTACCTCACAGAGTTATTTTAAGGACTGAGATGAGCTTGTGAAACAATTCATAACTTACAAAGCCCTTTCCACTCCCTTATTGTTATTAACAACAATATTTGAGAAAATCCATAATATAGTCTCCATCAAAGATATTTCTTTTAAGTCTATTTATTTACTCTGAGAGAGTGAGCACAAATGGGGGATGGGCAGAGAGAGAAGGAAAGAGAGAGAATCCCAAGCAGGACCTAAGCCATCAGCACAGAGCCTGATATGGGGCTCAAACACACAAACCATGAGATCATGACCTGAGCAGAAACCAAGAATCAGATGCTTAACCAATGGAGCCACCCAGGGCACTCCAAAGATATATCATGATACAGAGAAAGACAACACATTCCCAGACAACACCATAAGCCTATAAAAAAGAAAAATCGGTTAATCAGAATGGCTAGTTTTCATCAGTGGAAAGCATAACTATTGTTGCCTTCCTGATACCTGGAGTTTCACTGTTAGCAAAGATGAGAGACTTAATCCAATGCTATTGTTTAGGGGTGCTTGCAGATTAGCAAATCGTTTACCCCTTAGCTTGAGAGGGTGGCCAGGACTGTACCAGAAGGAAGTGCTGCTCACAGACCAGAGTCCTACCAAAGATACCATTGAGAAGAAAGTATCTACCAAGCACTATGAAATGTTTTCCTTAGACAAACTCTTTTCCCCCAAGGATGTCTAAATAATGAAGACCTGCGGTACAGAGAAGATCTTACTCATGGCCTCTCCTGAAGGCTTGTGTAGGAGGCAGCATTACCAGCCAAGACAGCTCCTCAAATGAAAAGGTTCTAGGATCATAACCTTCCTCATTGGCCAGTCATTTTATACCTAGCAAGGAACCTCACAGGTGGGAGGTAGAGTAGGGAACGCTCAGTTAATTAAGAGAGTGGCTCAGCAACAGACTTTGCACATGCAATTGATCTTTGGGGGCACAAACATTTTTTTAATGTTTGTTTATTTTTGAGAGAAAGAGAGTGTATGTGAGCAGGGGAGGGGCAGAGAGAGAGGGAGACACAGACTCTGAAATAGGCTCCAGGCTCTGAGCCGTCAGCACAGAGCCTGATGAGGGGCTTGAACCCACTAAACATGAGATCATGACCCAAGCCAAAGTTGGACGCCCAACTGACTGAGCCACCCAGGTGTCCCGGGGGTGGGCACAAAATTTTACCTCCACCCTTGGCCCTGCTGCTACATTATTAAGTCCTCTTCCTCCTTAGTGAAGGAAGAGACATTGAGGGAGAAAGGTCTCTGTCCTCCGAATGGTTGTTGTCAAGGTCAGTGCCGAGCTGTGCAACATTGAAGCCGGAGGCGAAAGAAAAATCTGTAACACGGAGCCTGTCTTTCCTGAAAATTTTGATAATTGGTTCGCTGTGGGTTTTTTTTTTTTTTGCATTAAGTTTGCTTTGTAAAACTATTGCATTAAAACAGTATTTGTCTCAATGACTGGATTTTTTAGCAGCCCCTTGTGAATGCCTCGCTTGCCCCACCCTGGTCTCAGCCATGACCTAGGATCTGTATCCTCAGAGGAGAAAGCACGTGACCCAATGCGGGCACAGGTACCTGTCCGTGCAACTGAGTCACTGTGATGGTGGATTTCTTTTGTCAATGTGCCAGCACCACAGGGCTCCCAGGTTAAATATTATTTCAGGGTATTTCTGTGAGAGCCTTTCTGGATGAGATTAGCATTTGAATAGATGCACTCAGTAAAGCTGGCCATCCTCCCCAGGGTGGATGGGCATCACCCAGCTGAGGGCCTGAGCAGGACAAAAATCAGAGAAAAGAGGAATTCACCTGTTTTTCTTCCTCCCTGCCTGCTTGCGCTGGGGAATCAGAAGCAGTTTCCCTGCTTCTCAGCCTTCGGGACATGGACAGAAACTATGCCACCTGCTTCCCTGGGTGTCCAGCTTGTGGACAGCAGCCCCGGGACTTCTCAGCCTCAGTAATTGTGTGAAATCATTCCTCATAAGAAATCATCGTATGTATATGTGTGTGTGTATATGTGTATAATTTATATTACCCTATGTATTATTATATGTATAAAATTATATGTGCACATATACGTTTATTTATTTATTGCTTGTATTTTATCTATGCTTCTACTCTGTTGCTTCTGTTTCTCTGGAGAATCCTGTTTAATATGATCACCTTCCAGACTTTGGGGTGATGAGGGCACCCCTCCAAAGGTGCCAAGCCAAGTTGGCATGGGAGATCTCCCTTTGAGAAGAATGCAGCTCCCTCATGGGGAGGGTGGGGGGTTAAACCCTGAGCCGTATCCGGCCAGACACGGGGCTCCCTCCTGCTCCTCCCTTGTCCCAGGCACAACTGAGGGTGGCTGCCCACTCCTCTGCTCCCTTGGTGACAGGAATTTACTTCCCCAGCTGCCGCTCTCTCCTACCCACACAGAGGCAGCAAACTGAGAATCGAAAGTATCACTTCAAAAACTGCACATGCTGACAAACTTCCTGATGCCTCTAACCCCTCTAGGAGAAAGGGATCTGATAATACATATGTGGCCACATCTCTAATTGTGTTACTTTTCTCGTTGCAGAGGCAAGCCAGCTGCAACAATTCAGGTTTCCTCCAAAGGAGGCTCCAAAGCCCAGGTCAGCCATGTGATACAATACCTTAATGTGTCCTAACTATCCGATTCCTCGTACAAATGTCCAAGGGGCCAGGGGTGGGCAGGGAGTGGAAGCTCAGATTCTAGTAGGTCCCTTGTCCCAGACCACTCCTCCCTCACTTTCTCCTTTTTAATTTTTAACTCCTGTTCCTTCTTTCATCCCTCTCTGCAACTCTGAGAATCTAATTTATGAAGAGGCAAGAAAGTATGCGGTGTACCCGTCTCGGATGCTTGAGCTGCCAGATCTGATTTTCTTGGTAGATATGGCAGATTGTGGGAGGAACGACTGTGGCTGAAGATGAGATTTCATATTCTTCGTGTGTTCCAACCCTTGACACCGTCCGCGGCAGGTGCGGCTAGCCTCCTGCCCTCAGCACAACTGGTGGGGTTTCATTGGCTCCCAGAGTCGGGAGGCCACTTTCTCAGTCAGGTCAGACCCTCTCTGCAGGCTTGTTGGCTCTTTCTACATCATTCCCAACAAGTTCTGTCTGTCCTTGGAGAAAACACTAGGGAGAAGGCAGGAGAGGTATCTTTGGGAAGTAGAATGTGCTAGATGTGGCATAGGACTTCGACTAAATGTTACACTGGTTTTCTCTAACTCTTGATTCCATCATCCTAGATTCCACTGGCTAGGGGGCTTTGCAAGTCAACTCAGCAATCACTCTACTCGATAGGAGCATCCCCAAAGGCCCTCTACACTCTCCATTCCTATCACTTTGCTCTGCAAGAATAATTATATTTTGGGTAGCCATTAACACCTTAGTATGAGATGCTGTAAAAATCCCTTTAGTAATAGAAGGAAAACGGAATATGGAATGTATGAAAGCAAGGGGACATTCTGTACCAAGGAAAGTGGAAAGGAAGAGAGAGGACCACATTGGTGGTCATTGACCTTGTGTCAGGCACAGTGATGGGAAAAAGGGGCAAGGGGTGAATATTATAAAATAAACTTAAAATTTAAAAAATAGGGGGTGCCTGGGTGTCACAGTCAGTTAAGCATTCGACTCTTGACCTCAGCTCAGGCCATGATCTCACAGTTTGTGAGTTCATGCCCCATATTGGGTTCTACACTGATGCTGTGGAGCCTTCTTGGGATTCTGTCTCTCCTTCTCTCTGCCCCTCCCCTGCTTGTGCGTGTGCGCTCTCTCTCTCTCTCTCCCCCCTCCCTCTCAAAATAAATAAATAAACTTAAATTTTAAAAGTAGGGTATCTCCTAAAGACTGATGGCAAACAACAAACAACAAAAAAACAATAACAGAACAAAAATGAAGAAAAAAAATTCCAAAACCAATGGAGATAAAATAAAGTTGTGGTGGTTTCTGCTAAATGGATATAGTATAGAGTCACCTTTTATTTGCTTCTGCTCCTTGATAAATCATCCCATATTTTGGCTTGTTTATTCTCAAATCTTGTAACATCATAGCATTTTAAGAAATCTGAATTGGATGCAGGGGCCATGGGCCCCCTTTGCTTTTCCTATGCCTCCTGCTTCCCTGCCATTCCAGCATCCAGCTGGAGGTGTAGCCTGGCTCACAAGAGGAGTCCTTCCATGCCCACTCCTGCCTCTGAATTTGGAGTAGCTTTGCCTCCTTCCAAGGTTAAATAGAATCTGGATCCCACTACTGTATCCAAGAATTCTACCTGAACACACCTCCATGGCCTACATTTATCTGATTTGATACATATTGAAAGTCTTATTTTAAAAAAAAAGGGACACTTCCCAGAGCCCTTAATATCAAATTCCACAACCTGCAAATGGGCAAAATTATATTGGTCTTAGTTTCTTGTTTTGTAAGATGAACACATTTTCCCAGAAGACGCAAGTTTTTATATACTTTCCTGCTATTATTTTATGCAACAGATTCTTCTGAAACCCTAATCTGAGAGGCCCAGATTTCTGTTCAGTTTCCATCTTTAAAAATCAAGTACCCATTAGAGAATTCTGCCATTGCTCCCAAGAGACTGGAATGGAAATGAATAAATGAACTTTTAAAGATAATTGGCTTCCAAAATGCCCTCCTGTTCCTCCTTCTCTATTTTTTGACAGCCCCTCTGGGAACTAAATGGTAAAACAACTTGGGATTTTTCGGGTGTATGCTGCATGGCATAGAGCCAGTCTATGGAAACAAATCTCTTAAGAATTGAGGTGTCCTGCCGCCGGGCTGCTTCATATTGGTGGTTATTAACTAGCTCTGCTCAAACACCTGTTTCTGACCTTATTCTGCTAGATTCCGCCCATCCACATTCTGCTGCCCCCTATTCTAGGTGCTCATTCTTGTACCGTTCAAAACACTCATTTTGAATCCTCAACTGAAAAGGTTTTCCTGTAGCTTCTTTATCCTAGGATGCCTTTTCCCACACGTTCCCACTTAAAGTGATGAAGTGAATTGTTCACAATCTGTTTTCAGGAAACCCTCAGGACACGTAAGCCACCCACTTAAATATTTGTGGATCAGTAATAATTGAGGTATTCGTCCAGCTGCTGAAGATACAGCCTCGAAAGAAGCAAATAATGCCCTTGCGAAGTAAAGAGCTTGTATCCTAGCAGAGGGAGTTAGAAAATAATCAAGGGAATGAGCAATAATAACTTCAAATTATTCAAAGTGCTGGAACTAAAATAAGCAGGGGTCTGTGCTAGAAAGCTTCTGATGAAGAGAAATATTTGCTGTAAGAGAGAATAACAAGAGCGTTCCCATTTTAGGTCAGGTAGTAAAAGAAGGTAACTCTTGGAAAGGTAACTTTTTAACTGAGATATAAAAAATATAAATTAATGAGCCATGCAAAAGCCTGGGAAAAGGACTTTAGGCAAATGGGACAACTTCAAGGGACAAATGGATTGAGTGACTACGAATGTCAGGGCAAGAAGTAGAATTCTCTGGCTGGGACGGTGTGAGCTGTGACGATGGAGAGGTAGGCAAGGGTTTGTTTGTCCTAATAAGGAGTCTGAATGTGATTCTAAATATAACGAGAAGATATTTTAGCAGGTACGTAACCACCAGCATATGCCCACAATTAGCTAAAACGATACTCTAAATACACATGCATATAGCTACACTTGGGGGAGCCCCCATCACACAGTTCTGGCTTCGTCTCCACCTGCAGAGCTCCCACTGAAATCCACAAGAGACATAAAAAGGGGAGTGGTTGTGAGATGTTTGAACAAACATCTGCATCCCCTTCATTTTCCACTTAGCCTGTCTCATCAGCTCATCCAGTGTGGCCAAAGGTTTCCAAAACAACATCATTTTCTTGTGTTGAATATCATACAGCATTCCTCTAACCCAGACCAATTTGGACGGCTTTAGGGTATGTGTTATTGGGTAATTTTGTCAATGATAATTTTTAAAAGTTGCTGTTAAATTAGCAGGGAAGAAGCCAGCATTTGCAGTGAGATAATAAAGGGATCCAGTAAATGTCCATAATGACCATAACAGGAGATGGCTCTCCCCACGTGCTTCCCATTCTGAGTATTGCTGTTGGCCTTCTGCCACAGAACTGCTGAGCAAGAGGAAACACACCTCTGCTAGACACCTAGAGAAAGGACCAGCTATGAAGGGAGAGGCATAAACTCACAATACTTCGGGGGCACCTGGATGGTTCGGTTGATTAAGCGTCTGACTCTTGATTTCAGCTCAGGTCATGATCTCACAGTTCATGAGATTGAGACCTGCATTTGATTCTGCGGTGACAGTGCAGAGCCTGCTTGGGATTCTCTCTTCCTCTCACTTTGCCGATGCCCCTTTCAAAATAAATAAATAAACTTTAAGAAAAGAATACTTTGAACTTTTGTTCAAAACTATTGTGATTTCCACCAGTAGATACTTCCCAGATGATGAGAGTGAGATACAGAAATGGAATATCTCAAGAGTTGAGAACCTGGGCTTTGGAATCAGAAGGAACCAAGGTTCACACCCTCACTCCCCTATACTTGCCAGCATTGTAACCTTCTGGACTGGCCTTCTTCCTCATCTCAGCAAATGGCACCTTCAGACTTCCATCCTTGACTCCTCTCTTGACATCCCATGACCAATCTGTCAGTAAATCCTATTAGATTTGACCTTCAAAATATACCCAGAACCCAACTACATCCCCCCACCTCCACTACTGCTGCCCTAGCCCAAACCACCAGAATCTCTTGCTAGATGGGTGCAGGAGTTTTCTAACTGATCCCCAGAGAAATCTGTTAAATCTCTTAAAAAGGAGATAGGCGGGAGATGTAAATCAATTCACCCCACTTTGAGTGTGGGCTGGACTGAATGACTCACTTGCAAAGAATAAGGAAAAGAAAGAGACAAACTGTCACTTCCCAGTGGAGGAACCAGGCAGATGCCACCTTAACTGAGTGACCAGTGCTCACATCACCAGTGATGTGGCACGTGGATATCACCACCCTCTGAAATGCTGTGATGAGAAGGACATTTGACCTCTGTGGCATTCTTCACCAAAACAGTAAGTCTTGTCAAACTATGAGAATACATTGGGCAATCCCAAGTGGAGTCACATTCTACCAAGTACATGACCAGGACTCTTCAAAATCTCAAAGTCAGGAGGAACAAGATAAGTCTGAGAAACTGTCACAGTTTGTGGAAGACTAAAGAGATGGGATGACAAAATACAACATGTATCCTGGTACAACAACAACAAAAAAGAACATTAATGGGGAAATTGGTGAGATCTGGTTAAAGTCCATAATTTAGGGAGTAGTGATGTACCAATATTAATGTCTTAATCCTAACAAATGTACCATTGTTTTGTTTGCTTTGTTGTTTTAGAGAGAGAGCATTCACAGGTAGAGGAGAAGGGCAGAGGGAAGAAGGGAGGGAGGGGAGGAGAGAGAGAGAGGGGCGGGGGAGAGAAATTTAAGCAGGCCCCATGCTCAGCATACAGCCTGATGCCAGGATCAATCCCATGACCCTGGGGTCATGACCCAAGCCAAAATCAAGAGTTGGCCCTAAACTGCTCAAATGACTGAGCCACCCAGGCACTCCTCAAATGTGTCACTGTTACGTAAGATGTTAGTTACCATTAGGGGAAACTAGGTGAATGATACAAGGTAACACTGTGTACTATCTCTCCTCTAAATTTTAAATTAGTCCAAACTTTTGATAATATATTAACAAACAAAAAATCAGTCTGATCATTTCATTCCTCCACTCAAAACTCTTGAAAGGCTTCCTACCTTACTGTGGCCCACAATCACCTCTCTGACCCCAGGAGTTCATTCCTATCACATTGGACCCTAAATGCTCCTCAGACATGAAGTACTCCTAATCTAAGGACTTTGCATTTGCTTTTTCCACTTCCTGAAGCAAGTGCTCTTCCTCCAGATGTTTGAGTGGTTGGTTCCCTCTGATTCTTTAGATTTCTTTTCAAATGTCACCCCCTCCTAAAATTTGTATCTCCCTCTGACTGCTACATTCACTGCAATAATCCCAATTCTCAGGGCAGTTTCTGGCACTCCATGAGTATTTTTCTAAGAACCAAACTGGCCTTGAGTATTTACTTAATCTCTGAATTTGTTTTTACATATGTAAGATGAGAATAGTAGGATAATAATTACCCATATAATAGCTTCCTTATACAGCATACATGTGAGAAAGAATGTAAAGTGTTTGTACAATATTTAGCATGTAAAATACTTAAGAAATTATATGTTTTCACTAGTTATGTTTCCATTATTAGGATTTATACCATTGATAATTACTACTTACATTACTGATTATTCACTAATAGTGATAGATTTTACATTGAATTTCGACTAAACGGGAAGCTTTGTGATCTGTGATTAACCTCTAACACATGCAGAGGTCCTTGCCTATGAGGAAATCCAAAAGCTCCTTCCTTCCATTAGAATAAATACTTTTCTGGCTTTTTATTTGTTTTTCATTTGTTTGTTGTTTTTGTGTCTGTATGTGTTGAGTGAGAGAATTAAGAAACATATACTTTAAGCGGGAATTTTGGCTTTATTTCTGAGTCTACAAACAATTTGAGTCATTTTTCAAAGGGTCTCCTCCCCTAGGAAATCTCTGAGCTCCTTTTCAAAATGGCAACAACCACACTCACACTGATTCCTGAAAATGGGCTCAACCTGGTTTGTGTCTTTCCAAACCTACTTCACATGTACAACATTGGGCACCCTTTGGGCTGGAGTGGCTTATAATCTAGCTGAGGGGCACATGTGGGTGAAAAAGAGAATAAATTTCATGTTATCATACACAGAAGAAAGGATACAGACAGTATGCCTTTCTCCTGAGAAAAGGCGAAAGAAAAATATCACATAGAGTCAGAAGGACTTCCTGTCTGTGAATTGCTTTTAGGTCCTTGGATATGTGTAACGATGCATGGCATCTCTTTTCTTGGCTCTTGATCTTTTTTTTTTTCAATATTTTTATTTATTTCTAGGAGAGAGAGAGAGACAGTGTAAGCAGGGGAGGGTCAGAGAGAGAGGGAGATACAGACTCTGAAATAGGCTCCAGGCTCTGAGCTGGCAGTCAGCACAGAGCCCGACGCGGGGCTCGAACCCACGAACCGCGAGATCATGACCTAAGCGAAAGTCGGACGCTTAACCGACTAAGCCACCCAGGCGCCCCTCTTGGCTCTTGATCTTGATGACAATGATAAAAATGTTCATTATTAATATCTTTACCATCAAAGGCCAGGGGTATAGATGAAATATATTAATGTCTAATATTTATTAGTAGTCATAAAATTATTATAGTATTATTTTACCATTAAAAAATACTAAAAAAATTAAATTAAAAAAAAAACCTCTATACCAACTCCAGTGCTAACCACAGGCTTTCTTAATATTCACAAGTTTACGAGACAGGTACTATTTTTGTCATCATTTTTAAGATAAAGAAACTGAAGCTTTGCAAGGCAAAGTAATGTGTCCACATGGACGTGTCAGAAGATGGGAGAGAATCCGATTACTCAAAGCCAGATCTACCAGGCTCCACAGCCGGCACCCCATCCCTCCCCTGCATTTGGAGGGTCTGAAGTGGAGACAAGAGTACTTGGAGCAGGACTATTTATACATGCTAATTGGGATTAGGTTTATTCTGCTGAGGTCACAAATCTTATGGTCCAGGCTCACACGTCAAGTCTGATCAGGAACAACTAGAGCTTGGAATTGAATTTCCTGTGCCCTTTGCCCTCAACAGCTTGCAGGTTCAAGCTTGAATGCATGTGTTATCCATCTCTGCAGCTGGGATCTAGGAATATTTATTGGCAAAAAAGTTCAATAGCATGGGAGACATTCTTGTCCAAACTAGAGTCTTTTGTCTCCTTCAGTAAGTCTTCATGGAAACATCCAGGGAAACAGTGTATGAAGGTATCTTTCCAGGGTGTTCTGTGGGAAGGAAGAAAGGGATCCCTAGATAGAAGCATGATCTTATGACTTTGGTAGTCCCCTTCCCTTTCTGCAAGACGAAACTGAGAAGCAGAATAAAACTCATCAATTATTAGACATCAGACACCACCAGATCTACGTGGCATAAATGAATATGGGTCTGGAGTCCCCTGCTCCCCCCTGCAGAATGGGAATGTTAGCCCACAGCTCAAAGCACTAGGTGATTGATAGCATGGACTGAGTGAGGCCTTGGGCAGGTCTGATGATGGTCATAAACCTCAGGTGGCTTCAGCCCACACTTGCCCCCAGATGTTGTACATGCTTACTTCACACTGGTTGACTTTATTTCTGCAGGTCTAAAGAGAAGACAAGAATGAAGAAGAAACCCTAATTGCCAAGGATTCGACACACTATTATGTGTCAACAGAGAAAAGACAGAATATTCCTAATTGCTTTCTACCTCTTCTATCAAGGTTAATTGTTTAAAAACTAGAGAGGGTATGGAAGGAAAACACAATGAGAAGGAATTACAGCCCAAGGTGCAATAATGCCTCCCTCCATTGTGGGAGCCCGACAGTGACCACAAGAAAGCGTGGTTAGGGACGCGGGGATGTGCCTGCACACGGGGCTCCCTGCCTGGGCAAAGCATGCTGGCAAACAGGATGCTCTGCCAGGAGGCCTGCACACAATATCCAAGTTTAATGGTCCGCTCGCAAACGAGGGAACATGCCCTCCTTAGAAATAGGGAGGAGGCTGGAATTGTGAGCAGGCCTCTTAGTAAACATGTTGTAGTCGCTTCCTCCCTTTGCTCCCCCCTGTCCTTGAAATGTGTTTGGCTACTTGCCCTTAATTGGTAAAGGAATGCATCTTGTAGATTTCAGTTTGTATCCAGTTACCGGGTATAAAATAAACCGCAAGAGGGGCTTGCGTAGAATTGTTCCTCCGGCTGGAGTTGTGTCTGTGTCCGTCTTTTGTGTGTGTCTTGTCCTCTGTGTCATTTCGTCCACAACATCCATAATATAAGTTAATCTGTCCCAGAGGAAGCTCCTAGGGTTTGAACAAGTTCACAGAAACATAGTTGGTGAACTCTGCATGACAGAGAATTCTGGCATATTCCTGTATAGCATGATTATTCACATCAGTTTTCTTCCAATTCTCAGTAGGAGAAATAAAGAACCCATAAATGTTATTTCATTACCCCATTTTCAGAAATACTCTGACATGTATTAACAAGTAGTGAAAGTGTGAGGACAGAAGGGGGCTCTGCAGTTCTCCAAGAATTACTGCCTTTTTCATAAACACAGCCATCCAAGTCCAGCCATTCCTTTTTGCACAGTTGCACTGGAGCCATTAGAAAGTGGTGGTAAGGGGGTGGATCAGTCAGTTGGGCATCCAACTCTTGTTTTTGACTCAGGTCATGATCTCACGGTTCGTGCATTGAAGCACCACCTCTGACTCTGTGCTGATAGTGTGAAGCCTGCTTGGGATTCTCTCTCTCTGCCCCTCCCTCATACTCACACACATTCTCTTTCTCACTCTCAACAAATGAACAAACATTTTTTAAAAAATAAAAGAAAATGGTGGTAAGGATACTGTGCAAGGCACAAACACCATGCTGAGGTCAAGACAGACAGAGCCTCTTAGAATGATTTTGTGGAGAAGAAAAAAAGGCATCTGTGAATGACAAATCACCAAGTTAAATTTGTTAGCAGACAAATGTCAGCCTGTATTGCCTGATTCTGACCTTTGTCTTATTCTGTTCAAAGCTTTTTGGTCTGTGCTATTTTTTTTAAATCCATGGCTTTGAAAAAGGTAACTTTGGTCTAGTTTGCAGAAAAGTCAAACTAATATAAAGTGTTGAGCAACAGGATTTGAAAATGGCTGATGTGTGTAAAGTAAAATCTTGAATTAAAAAATAATCATCAAAAAAAAAATCATCAAGCTAAGAACAGTATTTATGAGACATACCACTGGAAACCAGAGGATATTTCCAATCTGCAAAGGTCTCTCACAAGTTAATTAAAAATCCCTAAAACCCCAATAGATATAAATGTGCATTCACACATACGAAAAGTTGCTAAACTTTTTAAAGAATTATGTTCAACCACACCAACAAAATCATGAAAACAATGCACTATATCCACCTATGAAAATAGCAAATCTCAAAGGAATTTGGATGTCTAATTTTAGGGATAAACTTATGAAGACATTAAGCCATCCCTACCAGTTCCCTTGAGATCCTCTACTTTTATCCTTTGACACATTATCTACTTCCAGGAATCTTTCCTACAGTCAAACATTCCTAAAGATACTGTAAGAGGTGATAATTCCTGGAAAAGAGCTTAGGTGTCCTCTGCTCTCACACTTTACTTGTTCATGAATACACTCCATGGTATTTCTGGAAATGGGGTAATGAGGTAACATTTCTAGGTTCTTTGTTTTTCATATTGGCCAAAATTTGCATGCTATGGTACTCAACCAGGCATCAAATGTGTCAACCAAGAGAAGAAGGAGGAGGAGAAAGAAGAGGCCAGTGTGGAAGGGAAGGGAAGCTGGAGCTGGAGACAGAGAGGAATGCAGGAAGTTGTGAAAAAGAAAGAAGGGCAGGGGAGAAGGAAGAGAGACAGGAGAGAGGGTGATGGAAAAGAAGAAAATAGCAAACATATTCAAATTTAGGTAAATGGTTAATTAAATATTAGATATTCATTAAGTGGAACTTCATGACCACAAAGTAAATGCTTTGAAATATGTTACATTATATGAGAAAATACTGTGATAAAGTGTTGTGTAAACCCTAGTGTCGGGGCCACCCAGGTGCCTCAGTTGGCTGAGCATCTGATTCATGGCTCAGGTCATGATATTGCGGTTTGTGGGATCGAGCCCCGCATTGGGCTCTGTGATGAACATAGATCCTGCTTAAGATTCTCTTTCTCCCTCTCTCCACCCTTCTTCCCTGCTCATGCTCTACCTCTCTCTAAACTTAAATAAGTAAACAAACAAATAAACAAATAAATAAGCCCTAGTGACAAGTTTCATGTTCATCTCTATTAAACATCAACTGTACTAATATCATTGAGAAAAGTTGGGATTCGACACAGATTGATAAGTAGCATGTAAATAACTAACTCCCTCTACTACAGCTTTGCAAGCAAGGCCACAATTCTCAGCACATTATCTGGAATTCATGGAAAGCATTAGTGTTTGTAGAATAAATGATTATAGAATCTGCATGTGGCTTAGCCTAAGTTTTCTGGAAGACAGAGCTACAGATGCAGCATACGTGATGCTGCTTTTATAGCCACATGAGGCCAGCAAGAAGGGAGAAAGTGGGATGTGAGTCAGGAAGTGGGAAAGCAATCAAAGGTTGTGCATATCATGCTGTCCACAAGGTCACAAGAAAACTTAGCTGATTTTCCAACCACATCAAATGCCACTATGCATTTTAGACTGATTACACCTTAGAAAAATGGATTATGTGCCCAAGNTCTATTAGCTGTTATAGTACAGGGTCATTTGGAAATTCAACTGAGAAGTCTGGAAATTGGAATCTGAAGGCTGGCTAATTAAATACAAATAGGATTATAACTGAAACTTTGTACCTTTTGATCAACATCTCCCTATTTCCCACCTTTTAGCCTCTGGCAGCTTCCATTCTGCACTCTGTTTTTATAAGTTCAACTTTTGAGATGATGGTTGCCTATGGTAATTATTTCATAAAGTATACATATATCAAAACATCACATTGTGTACCTGAAATATACACAATTTTTATTTGCCAATTATACCTCAGTAAAGCTGGAGGAAACACAAATATTATCAACAAAGTGTGTTTCTTATTCAGAGATGCTAATAAAATTTTTACTGTTGCTTTCCATCAGTTACCTCTGACAACATATATTGATATTTCCAGGAGGAAGATAAAAATTCCCAAGTAATAAAAAGAAAAACACTAATAATAAGAACAGCAGCAACAATAATTAAATGATTGTTTTGCACACATACTGTGTATGAGAAGCATAAAGAATATTTATATCATACATATATTTGTTTTGTTTTCACTACAGTCCTGTCTTGAGCAGAAGAGCTGAAACCTGGATAAAATCAAAGGAGGAAGGATGGGTCTGGAATATGGGAACAGCAGCAAGACCACAATCTTAAGAATGAGAAAATACTAATTACTGGCTTTGCACTGAGCTTACAGGAAATGACATCTGTATTCTTGGGTTAAGTGTGAGAACCATAACTCATCTAATTCCTGAACTGTCCTCACAGGCTGTCCACTGCAATGCACATGCTGAGCTCCAAACAGTCATTTTCTTAAGCTTTTAAGGGACATTAATCATTTCTAATGGGACCATTTCTACAAACCTCCTTATTTTCATGCAGTTTCATTTGGGTACTGATCAACCCTCCATCTCAACCATTTTTTTCTGGTCCCCATCAGGACTGGATTACTTCTCCTTCCTGACTGACTTCCAGAGCTCAGCATATTATCCACCTCTTATCTAATGCTTTCAGACAAATTGTCCCAAATCTTCTTTACCGAAGATCCATAAGGTGTGTTGTTAGCCAGCCTGGCCTCAAACTTGAATCATTCAAATTGAGCCAGTCTGAAAATATTGCCTTTATTTTTTTAAGTGATACATGGCTACAATGACCGGTGACCTTTAAAACTACCATGATTAAACTTGAACCAGACATTTCATCTCCAAGAAACATGTGCTTCTACTGAACTTGGAATTGTGTTTAAATACTCTATTCTAATGCCACTACAAGGAATGACATCCCACATCTTGAGCCTCCAATCCAGGCCAGCCGCAATTTGACCCCAGGCTTCCCNTATTGCCAAGGGATACAGAAATGCCTTTATTTTTTTAAGTGATACATGGCTACAATGACCGGTGACCTTTAAAACTACCATGATTAAACTTGAACCAGACATTTCATCTCCAAGAAACATGTGCTTCTACTGAACTTGGAATTGTGTTTAAATACTCTATTCTAATGCCACTACAAGGAATGACATCCCACATCTTGAGCCTCCAATCCAGGCCAGCCGCAATTTGACCCCAGGCTTCCCTACTCTTGCTCCTGCGTCTGTAGCTTCCATTTGCCCAAACTGAATGTGTCTTAAACCATTAAATCTCCCACCTCTGAACCTTTATTTATACCCTCCCTCACTCCCATGAGGTCATCTTCTTCCCATGACTTTCAAAATTCTACCAATCCTGCAAATATCACAGAATCAAACCCTTCAGGTAGCCCTCCTTGATTCCTTTATCTCACAACGATTTCTCTCTCATCAGAGATGTTACAACATTTATTTGAGGGGTCATTCATATATTACAATGATCAAGTCCTGTTTTGTTTTGCAAAGTAACTTTCCATGTGTATATGCTTCATTTTTATCTACTAGATTAACTATATATTTCCTTATAATCTTTAGAAGTCCTAGCACATATTTGTTGCATAAAGTTTAACTTAGAATTACTCAGGTGCTGGGGCGGTTAAGGTCCGACTTTCGCTTAGGTCATGATCTCGCGGTTCGTGGGTTCGAGCCCCGCGTCGGGCTCTGTGCTGACTGCCAGCTCAGAGCCTGGAGCCTGTTTCGGAGTCTGTGACTCCCTCTCTCTCTGACCCTCTCCTGCTCACGCTGTCTCTCTCTCTCTCCTAGAAATAAATAAAACATTAAAAAAAAATTAAAAAAAAAAAGAATTAGGTGCTTCCTGATCACTTATTATGCCAAGGTTTAATGAGTAAATACAGGGGCACCTGGGTGGCTCAGTCGGTTGAGCATCCGACTTCAGCCCAGGTCATGATATTGCAATTCATGAATTCGAGCCCCACGTCAGGCTCTGTGCTGACAGCTCAGAGCCTAAAGCCTGCTTTGGATTCTGTGTCTCCCTCTCTCTCTGCCCCACCCCAGTTTGTGCTCTATCTCTGTCTCTGTCTCTCTCTCTCAAAAATAAATAAAAATACTTATTTTAAAAATGATTAAATATATATGCATATATAATTTATATAATATTTTATTCTTATATTTGTGTATATTATATGATTTTATATGAANTTAAAATCATTATATTCAAATATGAATTATAGTTAAAAGTGGAGTAATGGTAGTCTTTGGGATACAGGAACTAAATACTTATTTACCAATTGAGCCAGATCTTAGTTATTTCATCTATAGCACATTATTTAACTTACCCCCCACCCTAAACCCTAAGATGTAAGGATTGCCCTCTCCCAGCCACAGCTTTGTCATTTGTGAAATAAAGATAAGCTATTTGTCAATCACTATACAACCAGTATGTAATGGGGCAAAGGTTTGAGCCAATATCTGTTTGAACCAAAATCTGCTGCTTTTTCCGCTATGTTATGCTATCACCTACGGAATTAGGAAACCTAAATTTCAAGCCTACCTTTAACTACCAACCTTCTGGGCGACCTGGGTCAAGTTACTTCATGTCCCTGAGCCTCAATTTCCTGGCTTCTAAACTAAGAGAGGCTAGATGACACTAATGACTTTAAAAATGTTTAGGATATGACCCATATCAAGAAATAAGACTTTAAATGACAACACTTTATATACCTATACATATAAATGCATATGCACCAATACATATTTATTTACATAAAATACTAACATTTTTTAACATTTACTGTATGATTTCAATTTATTTTCTATTTTATTCTTTTTAACTGTATTTTGTGTCACTTTTAAAAATGTGAACCTACAATCCGCTAAATTGATTTTGCGACCAGATCAGAACCTAAAGCAGAAGATTCCTATAATCCTCTCTTGCTGCACAGGCTGAGGCTGTGACTCTCAGCTGTGTCAGAGCCACAGGCTAGAGCCCAAGCCCATGGACTCAATCTGCCTTTGCCTAAACACAGGTCAGCTAGCTGAAGCAGCCCCAGGCCATGAGCTTTCATCCAAGTTCAACCATTGACATATCCTCTGAACTAGGCCATGCCACCTGCATCAAAACCTTTACCTGTAAGTTAAGAAGAATGAAAACCCTCACTGACCTCATAGAATTGCCACAGGGGAAACTCAGAATGTTGGCAGAGTCCTTTAGAAATGCCAAATGACTTCTTTGGAAGTATCACTTTTTATGCAGCAAGAAGTGTTCTCTACCCGATAACATCATGAAAGTGATATGGAAAATACACTGTCCAGAGCTCATCACTTTCTGACCTCTGGTTCTTGGACAAAAACTGAATATGTGCTTTCATAGGCACCCATCCTCAAAAATACATGATTTCTTTATACTAAATGGAGGGGAGAGGTGGAAAGATGAGGAAATGTGGTCCCTATTTCCAAAACCACACACAGAATCTCGTTAAAACATATACACTGTTAAATCTACTAGGAATTTTGAAGACCTTCCCAATATTTCACAGAGAAACAGAGCTCCAAACATGTAAATAATTTATTTTCAGTTTAATTCAGTTTATTGGCTTCAGAATAAGTGGGCTAACCATTTGGTGAAGATGTAGTAAAGAGCATGGAGGCAAACAATGACAAAGACTAGGTGTCCTTTGAGGCCACTGATTCATTTGGCAAAAGTGTATTTGGTATCATCCTCTGTGTTGTGCCAATTATAAGCATGGCCCTAATTACCCCCCTAGCTATATTCTTGTCCCTTCCCATAGGACAAGGCATCCATTCCCATCAAAGAGTAGTCTTCCCCCTTCCCACCTCCTTGAATCCAGACGGATGCTGTGACTTGACTTTGGCCAATAGGATATGGCTGATGTAACCTGTGCCAGTTCTGAGCCTCTCCTTCAGGAATCCTGTTCTCTGACAACCCTCACCAGCTATGACGAGGAAAATCCTAGACCAGCCTACTGGATGATGAGTGATAATCACCCCCATGACACCACCTAATTGTCATCCAACAACAAGACATGCAAGTTAAGCCATTCTAGACAAGCCACCTGAACACAGACTATAAACAAGACTCCCTTTGATAAGCAGAGCTTAACCTAGACCAGCAGGACTAACAGACCCATAGACTCATGTACAATAATAAACACTTACTAATTTTAAACCCCTGAGTTTGAGGGAGTTTTGATTTACAAACATAGTTACCCAACCAGACACTGGGCTAGACAGCATGGAACGAGATGAACAACACTAAAACTCCTTTCCTACCCTAAGAGCAAATGATTTGTATAAAACCTTAGAACATATCACGTGCATATGTGTATGTGTATATACATATACATTTTTAAATGAATTAAAAATTAACTATAAGAAGAATAATCATATATTCTCCCTGCAGACCAATAAACATGAGCATCTGCTACAAAGATTACTGCTCTAGTTTGTCTCAGACCTTCTGTGTTCCCACAGGTGGCACCAGCGCCCAGTCCCCAGGAGAGGCATGCCGCCATTCCCTCTCATTCCTGCCATGTGGGCTGGGAACCATAGAGCTCCTCTGAGCATCTCTGCCACCATCAGATACCCCTTGCCCACCCTGTGGTGCTGCTGAGCTTTCTCTCCACCTAAAAGCAGTGGTGCACTTTTGCTCTGCCCTGGAGAAAGACTGGGGCCTGAGAGAAGCATATCAGCTACAGAAAGACTAGCACATTACTGCTCCCTTGAGCCCTGGATGACATAAATTTGGCTTTGAAGGGTATAATTACAAGGTTGGCTTAGGATGCTATAGCCTTTTAAAAAAATTTTTTTATGTTAATTTATTTTTGAGAGAGAGACAGGGAGAGACAGAGGGAGAGGGGGGGAGGGACAAAAGGAGAAAGAGACAGAGAATCCAAAGCAGGCTCCATGCTCTGAGTTGTCAACACAGAGCCCGACGTGAGGCTCAAACCCACCGACCAAGAGATCATGACCCAGGCCGAAGTCAGACATTTAACTGGCTGAGCCTCCCAGGTTTCCCAGGTGCCCCAGGATGCTAAACCTTCTAAGTGAAACTAGAAATTCTCTCTCTTTCTCTCTTCTTTAATCTCTAGATTATTCTTCCTAACTTCTTCCCAGCCAGGAACATTAGAGTATTCCCAAAAATATGTGTTGGGCTATGACAACAGAGAGCAGTGACTGAGAGAGGTGGAACTCAGATCCACTTGACTTGTCCCACTCCAGGCAGTAAGCTCTGGGGCTGCTCAGACATCCCTTCCTCTTGTTTCACTTGGTTCTTGGCTTCCTAGTATACTCTTAGCATCCTACTTTTCAACATTTACTCTCCAACATTGATTTTTCATGAAGTGATGAGGAATTAGATGAATTCTTACTCAGGTAGACACAGAATCAATCCATCAGTGAGTCCCTCTGCTATGTGTAAACATGAAGAAACACTTAATATTTTCAGGCAGGAAAAAAGGAGGATGAGATGAACAGTATGGACAAATAAACTCTGCAATTTAAGTGAATTCAAATCCACTTGACATTTCTCCTATGCTCTGCAAAGGACAAAGCTGGTATAGTAAACTTATTACCAGCCACCTTCCTGCCACTGTCTCTCAGGAGTTTAGAAATCAGTCTACAATGGTATTCTCCAAGTTGAAAAAACTGTTTCATGCATTATTTTACAAGCTAAATAGTTCTAAGCCCTTGAATAAAGGAAGGAAAAGTCAAGAACTACAGAATAGACTATTTGTTCATTCATGCAACAAATAATTATGAAGCGCCCATCATATATAAGTACCCTATAGGGGTTATTCACCACAGAGAACAAAGATCTAGAAAATGGAAAAACAGAACCACCCATGCTCCATTCTCTATGCTAGAGAGAAGGCTCTCAGGGAAGGAATATTTATGATACAGGTCCAGAAAGAAGCAGGAAAACTTGTCTTAATGGAACCAGAATCTTAGTTTATAAATAAAAGCATTAATAATAGCCATAGTAAAGATCTATATGACAGGCACTGCTCTCACAGATTGTATACCTTTTATTAATCAGATATCAGATTTTGTTCTAAGTGCTTTTGGCAGACCAGTCCTGTGATCATCACAATGAATGTACAAGACAGGTTTTGATTTCACACATATACCTTCTATACAGGTATCTGAGGTGTGGACACGTTAGGAAATGTTTCATGCTCACGTTCTTGGTGAAGTCACAAATGGAGCCCAGGCAGCTTAAGTCCAGAGCTTGCACTCAGCACTCTAATGGCTACAACACACTGTCCCCATTCTGGATCTGTTTGACCTATATAGAGTCAAAGATATGGTACTAGAAGAAATATTATTTTTTTCTATAGATCATAAAGAGAGGGTTTCAGGAGGAAAACACTCTTCATAATCCTCCTAGTAGAGAGATAGGATGAATTTTAAAGGGTCTTTTGAAAGACTAGCCACAGCTTAGAGAAACAGAAAATTTTGGGTCTCTCCTCAGGACGATATTTACAAAACCAGAGTGAATTCCCCCAACTTCATCTTCCCCTTGCACCCCTCAGGGAAATAGCTGACAGGAAGAATGAGTAGAAACAGTCACTGTGAGGAGGAGAAAAATCACTGATATGTGTAATGGGGTGTAATACTTTGAAAAAACAATTTCTTTTTCTGTCCAAGATCTGGTTGGTATGTGGCAGAGCTAGGAATTCTTAGGAACTCATAACACTGCACTATCTTGCCTCTCTAAAGTGAAAATAAAAGAAACACCCTTTGTAGTTCAAGAGTTGTGGAGGAACAAGACAAAAACAGATAAAAGTTGAGAGAAAGGTACCCTGATTTTCCTTCTCGTGACCTGGAACAGGATGGGGGCATTAGGTAAGAGAGGATCATGCCAGCAAAGAGGAGAAAGAGGCTTTCCCCGCTATCATTTCATTTTCTTGTCAATCATCACCTCAAAGCCTCCACACAGACCTACCCATGCATGCCTTCATCAGGGTAAAAGCTCCCAAGAAAATTAAAAAGAGTTGAGGCAAAGAGAAGGTATTGGAATCTAACTCCCCAGAATCTCCTTTGGCCTACATATGGCATCAGTAGAATTCACAAATTCCTGTGTGTCCTCTGGAAGGATTTCCAAGGTAATGAGAACGAGAAAAGATAGGCACTGATATCCAGAACTTGTCTGACATTCACACCCAGGCCTCAGTGTTATTACAAGCTGGTCTGATGCTCAGAGTCAGGCCAGTTTGTTCTACTTTTGGATACAAATGGCCTCCCAGAATACTCTATCAAGGGAGAGTGCTCTGAGACCATGATAAAGCAAGACAAAAGCAAGGTCCCTGTGCAACACAAAATACCTAACATGTCCCTACGCTGAATGAGTGACTGCTACTTCTTTACAATTACAGCCTTATTCTCATTGTAGTCTCTCCTCCATAGATAAAACGTCTTGAAATACCCAATCATCAAATTGCATTTGCTTTTTGATATCCAATCTAAAAGGAGACCCTGCTTACTTATACCCTCTTCCAAAGTAACCAATGGAAACCAAATTCTCTAATAGGTTATTTCAAACACCCTTTTACTGAGACAGTCCATACTTTCCTCATGACAACAAGAAATAAATACAGCTTGTTCATCTACAAGTGTGTTCCTGCTGGCATCTAGCTGAAAGACATTAACAGTAAGCAAGGAAGTTGGCCAGATTTCCAGAGAGGGCTGCCATATTGGGGGTGAGATGGTTTATCAGTTAGCTTTCGCTGTATAACAAAAATAGCAACAACAAAAAACCTCAATAGCATAAGGCGATTAGTAGTTATAACCCATTAATACAGTGACCAGTTAGGCTGCTGATTTGCACTTGATAAGATTTCTAGGATAAGATGATTTCTGAATGATCGAGGCTGGGCTGGGCAGATTAGTCACCTTGGCTCTACTCCACATGTCTCTCACCTTCCAGCAGGCTAGCCCCAGCATATTATCATGGTAGTGGCAGGGTTACGATAGAGCAGAAGGAAACATTTGTGGCCTCTTGATGGCCTGGGCTCAGAAATGACATGACATCATTCTGCTTCATTTTTTTAAAAAAGAAAAGAACCTATATTTACAACAAGGGTCCACCACAAGTCCCAAAAGTAGATCAGATGGGGGACAGAGGTGGGAAGGCATTGGGAATAGACTCCACCGCCTTAGTGAGAGCAGTTGCAATAAGAGGAAGGGTATGGAATTGAAGCTATCATTGCAACTTACCAGGTGCGTTTGCCTGTCCAGTCTGGAGCTGAATGACAATGATAGCCAGACCTCAAGGGAACTGTAATGCCAGTGAAAACCAAGTTGAAGTCCAGACAGCCAGAAATCCCCTTCCACACATGCCCTCATCTAACCAAACCAAGAGTAACCAACCAGACTGCTCTTTACACCAGTCATAGACTCCAATCGTGAATCCCAGCAGGGCAAACAGCACCCAGCCGATAAGAACATGAGTCTATAACTCATTAAAGCCAGAAGGCACTTCTCCATGAACCCAAGTCTCAATTCTACCCCAAGCCTGTGTAAGCCACATTTCTCCCCTCACATCCTTCGGTACTCTCTCAGGGTGAAGGTACAGGAAACTGAGGGACAACATATTTTCTAGACAGAATTGGCATTACCTAAGGGGAAGATTCAAATCGTTAGTATGGGCCAAGTATAATATAGGACTGAACCCAAATTAATTTTTGTCCTCATTAACCAGCAGTGTGGTATCAGAATGAGACTCAAACAGGCAAAATGAAGAAGGCACACGTTCTCTGACCATCAGAGTTACCCTATGGACAAATTTGTGACCCTTGATATATTCAACACAGGAAATTGTGACTTTTTCAAGAAATCTAAAATGTTTGAAGACTTTATCCACAAGGCTCTCTTTCCTGTTTTTCTCCATCTCTTGCCTGGAAGACAGTATTGGAGAATGATGAATATTTCCACCATCTGTCTAATTGGATATATTCTCCTTAAACTTAGGGCCTGCCCTAATCTGTGGGTGTTATTTTTGTTTTATTTTTCAAGTGAAACGACTTTATAAATCCTTCACAGGCTACTGTGACAATCAAATTAGAAGATGTGAACGTTTTGTGAGAAGTTCGAAATGTCAAAAAAATGGAAAGTTATTTGACACGCCGTTACAATAATAACAATCTACATGTGTTAATGGGTGCTCCTTTCTCATTATCCAGGCGGACTGGGGTGGTAGAAATAGCACCAGACGAAGTCATGGTTCTCCTGTTCAAATTCTAGATGGGCTGGCTGAGATGCGTCCTACATAACACCCCCGCCCACTCCAGACCTCAATACTCTTATTAAGAAAGTAAGGAGGTGAGGCTGGAGGATTTCTAAGGTCCTTCTGAGCTCTAAATAATATTTTTTGTTGACATTTTGTCCAACACAATTTTTCAATTATTTGAGGAGGAAAAAAATTAACTTTATATCTATGGAAGCCCCTTCAGAAGCCTGCTGTTAAAACTGTAACAAAACAATACTTATCTTAGAGTTAACTTCATTCCAGCCACTTTGAATTTATTTGCATTCATGCAGATGTTTCTTTGGGCAGGGCTGAACCATGGCAACTAACCTTCACCTCCTCTATGAAGCTCTCCCGAATTTTTTTGTGCTGCCTCATCATCAGACCCACCAGCATCACTGTTGCCATTTGCAGGAGAGCAATCTTTACTCTACTGGATCCATCCACTCTATATTAGGCAAAAGTATATCTTTTTTTAATACTCTAAAAGCTAATGCAGCATCTCCGATGCTCCCAAGAAGTCTGCACGGTACTCTTTCGTTTTTTTCACCTTCAATCACGTTTATTTTTTTTCTCCATCATATCTCATTCTTTTAATTTTAATTTTTTTTTTTTACAAATAGTTTATTGTCAAGTTGGTTTCCATATAACACCCAGTGCTCATCCCCACAAGTGCCCTCCTCCATGCCCATCTCCCCTCCCCTCCACATCCATCAGTCTTCAGTTTGTTTCTCAGTATTCAAGAGTCTCTCATGGTTTGCCTCTCTCCCTTTCCCCCACCATTTCCCTCCTTCTTCTCCCTCTTGTTCCTCAGTCAAGTTCCTCCTAATCCTCCTATACGTGCAAACATATGATATTTGTCCTTCTCTGCCTGACTTATTTTGCTCAGCATAACACCCTCAAGGTCCATCTATGTTGCTACACATGGCCAGATTTCATTGTTTCTCATTGCCATGTAGTATTCCATTGTATAGATAAACCACATCTTCTTGATCCATTCGTCCATTGATGGACACTTAGGCTCTTTCCATGTTTTGGCTATTGTGAAGAGCTGCACAGTACTCTTAATCCTCCCTATTTCAGGGTAAGAATCTGAACCCCAGAGAGGTTAAATATGTTGCTCAAATTCACACAACTCAGGAAGAGGTAAAACCACATATCATATTCACATCTGTCTAAAGGCAAAGTCGCTGTGTCTCCCTAAGTCACAGTGCCTCTTCAATTCTCCTATATCAGAAGTCTTTGTACTGTCAAGTTTATTCACTTGATGGTTTTTCTTTTAGGTTCTCAGCAACTTGGTAGCAAGAATATTTGGGCTTTTAATGGTCCTAGTATCTAGCACAATATCTGTAACATAAAAGATGCTCAATAAGTGTTTGTTGATTGAATAATATATGACCAGACAGATGCTAATTTTTCTCCTGAGTATTAGATTTAATATGCAGCTTTATGATTCCTCACAATCATGCATCATTTGCTAGTGTTATTTTAACTCCAGTTCTTAGACCTATAAGTTTAATAGGATAAAATTTCTTGAAGATTGTAGCTGTCCTAAAAGTATTCTCAAAAGTTACAAAAGAAATCCTTTAAATTCTCTAAATCACTATAAGCTGCTGCTTATAAATCAATGTCCTCAAATAATTATATCCTTTGCCATAATACCATAGGCACATAAAAAACAACTATAATACAAATAATTATCCTATCAATGTCATGGGCCTTATGGTCGCCATCTTCAGACTGCTTAATTGCCAATCTAACCTTTTTCTTAAGCTCCAAGAATATTTTTCCAAATGCCTTCTGAACACTTTTATTCAATTTTCCATGAATGATTTCTAAATTTACATTTAGATTTCTAAATTTACATAAGTAAATCTTTACATCTTCTTGCTGTAAGAGTACTTTTGGGGAGATGTCTTTTATGCTTCCTGGTGCTTGGGATTATAGGAGTTTAACACATATCTGACTTGACTAAATAACACCAAATACAGCACTGGTTCTGCCACAGAGGGTTTCCCTTTACTTACATCACTTATAAATGAAGAATAATATGATTTATGCTTATTGTCTATTTTCAGGACTTGCCTAAGAAAACTTGAAATGGCTATGTCGATATAGACCTTTTTATTCGGTTATATCCTACAGATAAATCTAAGTATTCACTCGGGGTGCCTGGGTGGCTCAGATGGTTAAGCTTCCCACTCACCTCAAGTCATGATCCCACTGTTTGTGGGTTCGAGCCCCGCGTCGGGCTCTGTGCTGACAGCTCAGAGCCTGGAGCCTGCTTCGGGTTCTGTGTCTCCCTCTGCCCCTCCCCCACTCACACTCTGTTTGTCTCTCAAAAATAAATAAACATTAAAAAAAACTTTAATCTAACTATTTACTAAGTACTATGTGCTCAGCATTGTCAAATACTATAGCAAACATAAAAAGCAGAAGACATGTTCTCTGGTCTGGAGACTAGAGAGGCAAGAGTTATACATGAAAAAAAAATAAGTAGAGAACAATGCAAGGCAGAATATAATCAAGCACTAACTTGTTTAGAACCGATAATTATACTATAGCACTTAAAAAGAGGAAGAAATTATATTGTCACTATTGGAGCCCATGAAAGCAATGAAGTCATTCTTAAACTAAAGCCTCCTCTTTGAAAGTAAATTCGTCTGAATCCCTAGGCAAAGCATCTGTTGTTATTACAGTTTCTTGTTTGTTTTCATATATACTATTTCTTCTTCTAGCTCCAAAATGAAGGCATTCCCCAGGCTTAGCTTCCAGAACTCATTCACTTTTATCCTTCACTCTCTGCCAGGAAACTATTCCAATCACAGGCCCATAGAAACTGTGACATATCATTGCCCACCCAGTGCCAATCTAACCTTTTTCTCAAACACCAGTCATATTCTCCCAAATGTTTTTGGACATTTTCATTCACTCTTCCAGAACTATTTCTAAATGAAGGGTGTAAAATCAATCTTAACGTCTTACTCCCTGTAAGAGTTTCCTTTCCCTCACCTAGATATTTCTATCAGGTGAGCTGAGGTATTCTTTTTAGTCCCATTCATTTTAACCTCTATATTTCTCCTACCTTACATCTCCCTCTTCTTGTTCTGGCCATAGTCCTTATTCACTCTGAAATACACTCTTAACTGGTCTCCCTACTTTCTCCTAGACTTTCTTTCTCTCCCACTAGAGCCTTTCTCCAGCCTTCTGACTTTCATCAGAAACTCACCACCTATGATATACTCAGAGGAAGGAGGTGAACTAGAAAAGAAAAAGCACCTTTCTTGGCCTCAAAATCATGAAGAACTGGGTATCAATCTCAATATCATTATATGTCCTTTAAAATCTCTGAGATTTTTGTGTTCTCATGTCTAAGCTGGGAATAATACTACCTGTCTAGAAATGCTGATAGGATTTAAATGAGATAATATGTAAAACTCCAGCACAAAATAAGAGCTTAATAACTAGTAGCTCTTGTAATAACTATTATTCTTTTTATAAGATGGAGTAGAATATTCAAGCTTTATCAAGAAATAACTTCAATCTATAGTTTCTGGACTACTTTAATACAATAACCAAGCACGTCTACCATATTCCTTTTGCTTATACTATTTACTATAAATGAGATCTCTTCCCCTCATACTTCTTCCCACTAGAAAAAATACTATTTATTCTTCATGACATTTTTATTGTCACTGACATTCTCAATAAAGTCTCCAGCCCCTTCCTTCCCAGTCCAAAGTGAGCCCCCCTGCCAAATTACTGAATCATCTTGTATTTGTTTTCTATACTAGCCTTTGAATTTAAACACATACTGGCTTGTTACATACAGTTTTTTTTAACTCACATGATATGAATGACTTTGACTCTCCAATTAGAACACAAAAACCATGAGCATAGGGAATACCATTTGTGCCCATAAGCCCAGCACTGTGCTCAGAGTAGGTGCTTGATAAATATTTGTTGAATTTATAAATAAAGAAAGGACTTCATTAATAAAACAGAGTAGCAGGAGTTGGCACAAAAATTAATGAAGATTCGAGCCATATTTTGGTGGGAGCTGAATGCTAAGAAAAGGCAGTGACATGATTAAAGTAGAAAATAGGGAAGTCTGATATATCAATGCTGCCTACAAATGGATTATGGCTGAGGACCTGATAAGCACAGAGATTAACCTGGAGTCTTTGTTAAGAATTAGAGGAAAGCAAATCAGTCTGGAACAATGGGAACATGATAATGAGAGTTTTCAGTGTGTATGCGTATATTTTAAGGAAAGAAAAACAGGACAATGTGAATGTATAAACACACCTTGAAGTATAAGCAAAAAATAAGATAATCAATGTTTTAAGGCTGGAGAAAACAGATTCTAGGAAAGGAAGGGGGACAGTCTGAAGATAATCTGTAGAGAATGAAGATTCAGTTTTGACTATGCTGACTGATTTTGGACATGCAAATATGTATGTCCAATGGACAAGCTTTGCAGCCAAAGTAAGAAAACTTGTTATAAACTGCCAGTGACTGAGAAAATCCCCCCAAAGTGGAATACTACCTATCTTTCTGACACTTCTAAATAAAGTTGTATGATCTTTATATCTGTTCGACTCTGAGATAAGAAAATGTCTCATAACTGAACTTATGTGGCTACTTTCTTTAATTCACATACATAACCTGAAAAACCCTAGAGGAAAGAGAATATAAGATAGTATCATTCTTAAAGGTAATCTTCTCATTTTTAGACTTTCTTTGTCCTATTCTACCAAAGTGACATACTACTAAGGGGAGTGAGACGTGAGGGGAGAAAATTACCTAGATGTCTTCTTCTGGCTAAAATGGAGTGACAAGGATTTTACTTACCCTCCTGCCTGAAAGTAGCAAAAACCAAACCAAAAAAATGAACAAAACACGTGAAACAAGTTTTTAAACACTAGACATCAGGCTATGAGAACAGTGATCTCTGAGAGAGGGAACATTAACATGATGAGCCTTACAATTTCCCAAACTTATTGCCTTGAAAAAATTCCAGGCTATGACACAGGGAGGGGGAACTGAGGCAAAGCCTGGCACAGCCCTTGTGTTGAGGAGACAGAATAGAGGATTCTAGGACATCAAAGTAGCTAGAAGAGAAGAAACCTACACAGAGGAAGAATGTCAGAGATCTCCAGAGGGTTTCCCGGACCAGTGCATGTGTATGAGTAAATTATCCCAGACTGAGAAAAGAACAACACAGAAGGACTAGAGGAAACAATGTCCAGACTCAAACTCAGTCCAGAAATAGTACCTGCTCCCACTAACCAGACAGATAAAAATCATGATTCACAGGTCATGCAGTAGAATACTCAGAAATGTCTCAGATAGTTATGGGGAATAATTATCCCTAGGCTCAAGCACTCCTCGGGTCCCACCTAACAAATCTTAAAAGTGAGAAGAAACGGGGCACCTGGGTGGCTCAGTTGGTTAAGCGTCCAACTTTGGCTCAGTCATGATCTCACAGTTCGTGGGTTCGAGACCCACGTCGGGCTCTGTGCTGACAGCTCGCTCAGAGGCTGGAGCCTGTTTCAGATTCTGTGTCTCCCTCTCTCTCTGACCCTCCCCTGCTCATGCTGTCTCTCTTTCTCTCTCTCTCAGGAATAAACGAAACATTAAAAAAAATTTTTTTTAAAGTGAGAAGAGCCAAAAGGATCAAACTGTTTCCAAGTAATTTAACTACATCCCAGAACAAAGCTCAAAAATAGACATAAGTATACAAAAATAGCCAGCACCCCCCAAATAAAAATCACAATATTGTGTATGCAGAGAAGCAGTGAAGTATGAACCAGAGTGAAGAACAAAATTAATCAATCAAAACCAACCTAGAATGGATGCAGATGTTGGAAGGAGCAGGCAAGAACATTAAAATTGCAACTGTAACTATGATCTATATCTTCAAACATTAAGTAAAGATATGGACGATATAAAATCCACTCAAGCAGAACTTGAAGGTGAAAACTACATGAGATGAACAATACATGTGAGATGGGATATGGGATTAATCACAGATTAGAGATGGCAGAAGAAAAGTCTAGTGAACTCGAAGACACAGCAATAGAAGCTGATCCAAATTAGACAGAGAGAGAAAAACATAAATTTTTAAGCAGTGAAAACTAGTGTACATTCTTCAAATGACTTAATTTATGGACAATTAGCAACAATGAAATGGGAGAAACAAAAAGTATTTAAAGAAATAATAGTTAAATTTTTTCCAAATCTGATGCAAATTATAAACACACTGTTCCAAGAAATTAGGTGAAACTCAAAAACAGGAAATGTAGACAAAACTATGCAAAAGCACATGATAACCAAATTGCTTAAAACCAGTAATAGAGAATAAAACTTAAAAAATTTTAACAAGATATTAATAGATGCAGACAAGTTATTCTAAAGTTTACATGGAAAGGTGAAGGAACTAGAATAGCTACAATTACCTAACCCAGTGTTAAGACTTATTATATAATTAATTAAAAACAGCAAATATATGCCCACCTGATTTTTGACAAATATCTCAAAAGCAATTTTGAGGGAAGGGAAAGACCATCTTTTCAACAAATAGTGTTGGAACACATATACCAAAAGATGAATCTTAAAATATAGATGTCACACCATATACAAAGATTATTTTAAAATGGATTGTGGATTTAAACGTAAAATGTAAAACTATAGGGGTGCCTGTGTGGCTCAGTCAGTTGGGTTTCCGACTTCAGTTCTGGTAATGATCTGGCAGTCTGTGAGTTCGAGTCCTGCATCAGGCTCTGTGCTGACAGCTCAGAGCCTAAGGCCTGCTTCTGGTTCTGTGTCTCCTTCTCTCTGGGCCCCTCGCCTGCTCACACTCTGTTTCTCTGTCTCAAAAAATAAATAAACATTAAAAAAATTTTTTTAACTATAAAACCTTCATTAAAAAAAACAGAACAAAACTTTTAGGACCGAGAACTAGATTTTAGACATGACACAAAAAAATGATCCAAAAAATAAAATTAAAAATGATACACTGGATTTTATCAAAATTTTTAAAAATTTAATTCCATGAAAGATCTTGTTTTTTTTAAATGTTTTATTTAGTTCGAGGAGAGAGAGAGAGAGGCAGTGTGAGCAGGGGAGGGTCAGAGAGAGAGGGAGTCACAGACTGAAACAGGCTCCAGGCTCTGAGCTGGCAGTCAGCACAGAGCCCGACACGGGGCTCGAACCCACAAACCGTGAGATCATGACCTAAGCGAAAGTCGGACACTTAACCAACTAAGCCACCCAGGTGCCCCTAAAAGATCCTATTAAAAAGATGAAAAAAAGCAAGCTATAGATTTGGAGAATATATTTACAAACTATGACTCTGGCAAAGCTCTTATGTTTAGAATATATAATTAAAAAATCAAATTAGAAAATAGGAGTTAAATAGGTACCTGGGTGGCTTAGTAGGTTAAGCTTCTGACTTCAACTCATGTCATGATCTCACAGTTCCTGGGTTCAAGCCCTGTGCATCAGGCCCTGTACTGACAGCTCAGAGCCTGGAGCCTGCTTTGGATTCTGTGTCTCCCTCTTTCTCTGCCCCTCCTCCACTCATGCTCTGTCTCAGTCTCTCAAAAATAAATAAACATTAAAAAAATTTTTTAAAAATAAAATAGGAGCTAAGACTTATATATAAATCCTCATAGTGCCCCTATTGATACTACTCCCAAACTGGAAACAAGTCAAATATACATCAAAGGGCGAACTGATAAACACGTTTTGTTATTCCTGTGTTAGAAAATTACTCACCAGTGAAAAGGAAGGAGACCGTGATGCATGAGACAACACGGATGGACCTAAAGTAATTGTACCGAGTTAAATGCAGACAAAAAAGAGAACATATTACACAATTCCATTTATATATCTATAATGACAGAAAGTAGATCAGTAGCTACTGATCTGGGAACAGGAGTAGGGGAGATAAAAAATATATAAAAAGGAATGGTAAGGGGTAAGGGGTATGTCCATCCTGCCAATTGTGATGATAGTTTCATGAGGGTATATACATATTTTGAAATTTATTAAATTGTGCATTTAAGTATGTGTGGCTCATTAGATGTGAATTGTGCCTCACAGTTGTTAATAAAAAAAAAAAGCAATGTTACCTTATCTCTATGTAATATCATTTTGATGATATCTCACAAGTTTCTAACTATAATTGATACTTGTTGCTTGAACGACAGGGCCATTAACCTGTCTCCTTACTCAACATCTACATGTGGGTGGCTAATTGATGCCTTACTTTAAACTATTCACACTGAACTACTGATTTCTCTTCTCAAATACATTCCGCTCACAGTTATTCCATTTTAATGTCTGGCAATTAGTAATCCTTGAATTTTTGGCCAAATAATTACTCAATCTTATCTACTCCTTATAGAAAACCCACGTCCAATCCACCTTCAAAAGATATCCCAAATAAATCAGGCAGAGAAGGACAGATACCATATGTTTTCACTCATGTGGAACAGGAGAAATTTATCAGAAGACCATGGGGGAGGGGAAGGGGAAAAATAGTTAAGAAAGGAGGGAGAAGCAAACCATAAGGGGCTCTTGAATACTGAGAACAAACTGAGGGCTGATGGGGGTGGGGCAAAGGGGAAGGGGGGTGATGGGCGTGGAGGAGGGCACTTGTTGGGATGAGCACTGGGTGTCATATGGAAACCAAGTTGACAGTAAACTATAAAAGAAAAGATAAAAGATATCCCATGTCTGTCCACTTATTACCATACTCACTGATATCGTGCTCACTGATATCGTGCTGATCAAAGCTCTCGTCCTTACTGCCATTATTACCTAACTGGTATCTTTGCCTCTTATCTTGCCCTCCTATACTTTATTCTCATCACAGAACTTTCTACAACATGTCAGATATTTCCATTCCACACCTCCAGTGGACTTCTGTTTTGGCAAGGTTGGAAAATCAAAGCCCTTACAATCATTGCCCTATTAAGTCCTACAACTTGCCCCATTCTCATTCCTCTCTGGACTCTCTTTTTATTTTTACCCAACTCATTTCACCCCAGCCACATTGGCTTTCTTGCCATTCATCAAGTAAACCAGTCATACTTCCACCTCAAGGGCTCTGCACTAGTAATTTCCTCTGCCTGGAATGTGTTTCCCTTAAATATCCACATGGTGCCAAGCGGTCAAGCAATCCCTAAGCAGCAGCAGAGATGCTGTACTGACTCCCATAAATTTGGCCAGTAAGGAAATAAGCCCAAATGGGTTTAGACAGTTCATTACTCATAGAACATAGCAAACAGTATACACGTGATGCCGACATTAGTTCCCTTGCTCACCCAAGTCCTATGAGGGCCCGAAGAACAGCCTCAGGCTGATACAGTATACGCATTTGTGTCACAGTCGAGAAACACTCAGTGTGAGAGGCTCCTAGCCTTATAAGGGGATTGCTATAAAATTTGCCTACCCTTCTCTCCAGAAAGAGAGATTACCTTATTACTCCGGAATAAAAGCATGTCTTCTCTGGAGAGAGGAAAGAAACTTCATTATTCTAGAAATTCTCCAGGGAAGGAAGATATAGTCCATCTTTATTATACAGATAAGGAAATGAATCTGCCCAATTCAGTGGGACAGGTGATGTCTAGCTTCCAAGGCTTTTTGTCACTCTAATGTCCTTGAAAAGATAGTCCAACATATGCGGAAATATTCGTAGAACTTTCTCCTGACACATGGTTTCTTTTTTCCCCTTTGAGTCTTTATCCAAATACCAATGTCTCAGAGAGACCTACCTCAACATTCTATTTACTCTTGTAATATACCCCATTGGCACTCCCTACTTATGTTATTTCATTCCAGAATACTTACAAACCACTTCAAAGCCATATATAAATTTATGGTCTGCCTACTCCCATTTGGAGAATGTATATTACATGAGGGCAGGCATTTATGTTTTATCACCACTATATCCAGCATCTATAACTGCTGACTATAAGCACCCACTGAACTATTTTTAAATATAAGAGACCAAAGTATAAAGGACATTAAAGTACTCTTCCTTGCGATGCTTTACAAAGAATTCTAGCCTTTGAAGAACTGGATCCTCAAATAAAGGTTACAACAGGTTTTAAGGGGGAAAAACTCATCAGGTTCCCAAAGTCTGGAGGCTCAATATTCCTTCCAGAGATGCTACAGCAGGGAAGACAGATGGTTGACAGTAGTCAGAGACTACAGCTTTGAATCCACTGTGGTGTCTACACCAACACATGCTTCCCCTGGGAAGCTCTTCACCAGCCACTGAGCATAATAGTGGACTAGAAGTGGATAATCCCTGCCCAGTGGAAAACTCCTCTGACAGGAATTTGGCTCAGCCCCGCCCCCCATCAGTGGGGAAGATTTTCACAGGACTGCACTGTTGTCTAAGATTTTGTTCCCATTCCTTCCTCCCCTCCCCGTGCCCTTGGGTGTCTCATTTGTATCATGCTCTGATGGTGTTCCTTGGCTTCTCCTGTTTCCTCATCCTTAATCATATATGGGCATTTCCCAAAAGAAAGCTCTTATACCTCTAATCCAGTTTTCATTTCTGCTGCTTCTTTTTTTTTGAAAAAATTTTAACATTTATTTATTACTGAGAAGCAGAGAGAGACAGAGCATGAGAGGGGAAGGGGTAGAGAGAAGGGGAGACAGAATCTGAAACAGGCTCCAGGCTATGAGCTGTCAGCACAGAGGCTGACCGGGGCTCAAACCCACAACCTGGGAGATCATGACATGAGCTGAAGTCAGCCCCTTAACTGACTGAGCTACTCAGGCGCCCCTCACATTTGCTTCTTCAAAGATCCAAACTAACCTACCGAGGTGCAATCGGTCTGTCTTCAGTGGGGAAACATCAGCACCATCACCTGATTATCCTGATGGCAAGGTTAATCACAGAATTCCAGAAGTCAGGATCGCAAAAGTACAGTTGTTTTCATTATAGAAGAGCATCTAACTAGAGCCTGGGGCTTCACTGATTTGGGGGAACTGGTTTCAGACAGGGTGCTCTTGCTTTCTAAGTTTATCTTCGGATGCAAAATAGTTTTCTTGCTATCTGTGATGTGTGATTTGCTTTCCCTAAGAAGGTAAAGAGAAAAAGTTCATTGCCCCGGGAAACTGTGTACCGGTCCCCACTTGCCGTTTACTTGCAAGTATAGCCTCAGGCAAGCCCACTGAACATATCCGGCCCACAGACGTCATCTGATCCAAATTTCCACTCTCAGAGATAGGGCATCGAAGGAACCCTCCCGTCTTCTGATTCTGCAACCTCCCAGACACTACTAAATGGATCATCTAATGTTATCAAAACCTTCCCATTTCATTCAGTATCACGAAAGGGTAAAAATAGGAAAAGGCTTTAAAGTAAATTGCAGCCGTGGTCATTTCTCTGTTGCATTCCCCTGAAACGCACACTTGTAGGGGCGGGAGGAGGGAGGAGCATCCTTGTCCGTGCAGAGTCCTCTGTAACTCCTCTCGATGCTCCTACCCCTACATCAACCGAGGAAGAAATCCCTGAATCCAGCTCTCACCTGTGCTGACCCCGCGCCAGCAGATCCCATCCCAAACGAGCACTCAGACTGCATTTCCCCCTTGAACACTCGCACAGAACTCAGCATGAGGCCTTCAGAAGCATTGTATTCAAGCCTTTGTTTGAACACGGTTGTCTCTTTCTCTCGTTCAGTCTGCAGTACCCTGTCGGAGTGAATCCTGCTGTTAGCCAGACAGGGGTCCCCGGAGAGGACATGTCGGACTCTGTATGTTTAACTTTTTATCCTTTGTGTCAACCAGTTATGTTTCTAAAACATTTCCAATCCCCCGGCTTTGCAGAAAACAAATAACTCTGCACAGCCCCCTCTTCCTTCGTCCCTCATAAATAATCCCCAGGAAGGAGGCCGGCCGCAGAGACAGAGCCTGAATGCTGAGGAGGTGGTGCTGCTGACTTCCCATCATTCTGCAGCTGAGCCACGGAGCAGAAGCATGAATTCCAAACTTTCCTAGTGTGATAGGAACAAAGTAGTCCCTGTCAGGCGTGGCAGCAGTACGTCTCCAAGTCAAAATCTTGACGGGATCATGGGAAGAGCTCAGGACTTGGAGTCTCAGGCCAGACTCTGTAAAATGCTTCATGCATGATCTAGACAAGCTAAAATGATTATCTCTCCAGCCTCAGTATCTTAACCCCTTATGAAGCATGATTCCATGTTGGTTAAATAGGTAGCTTTGCGAATCAGATTGCTTATTTCTGGATCTACACTTCGCCACTTGGTAACCATGTGACCATAGGCACGTCACTTAAAATCTCTGTCTTAGGCAGTTTATAGTACTTGCCGTACATCAAAATCTTACTGGGTTACCACATTAAAGACTTATTCCTCACTCATGTTGAATTACCAGTGTGGATCAAGGGTAGCCTTGAGGCTCTGTGGCTCCACGCTGCACGTCTTCCCTACTCAGGGATGTAGACTGAGATAGAGTCCGTGTCTCTGTCTCATTGCAGATTATAAGAAAGCAAATGGCCACCCATGGAATGGCTCTCAAAGCAAATGATTGAAACAGGTAAAAAAAAAAAAAAAAAGGAAAAAAGAAATAGAATTAGGTTCCCAGGCTCCCAGTGCTGGGTCGGATGTGGGATTCCCCACCAGGCCTGTGATTTCTTTGAGATTGTTTCATCTTCTGCAAGTTTACTTGATGTGTTTCTCTTCTACTGTCTCTTCTCCTCACATTTCATTGACTTAAGTGATGATATCAATGTGCAAAGAAGTATATTCCTACCATAGGAAGGATAAGCGAGTCAGATGTCAAAGGGCAGGGAGCTATGATCCTCTTACATGGAAAAGGGTCAATAATTGTATATGAAATATGATCTACCTTTTGCATCTCACTTTCTTCATCTGTAAAATAAAACTGATAATAATAGCGCACACTTCGTAAGGTCGTTAGAAAGATTAAGTTTTCATGGGAAAAACATTGAAAAGGATGCCTGAAATATAGTAAACCCTCATTAAATGTTATTATTATCTGTCCAATAGGAACAATAGAACTTTTTTCTACCTCACAGAGATGTTCAAGGATCCTATTATTAGTGTTTCTGTTACAGATATTATGTGACATGAGATAAATCATGTTAAGTACCATACGAAGTCAGAAATTTTATTACATCAATTGCAGGCAATAATGTAGATGTGTGCCCTCTACTCATCTCCATGGAGATGCACACTGGGAAGGTTTCAGAGGGGATTATTCACAGCATAATAACTCTTGGAGATATCACCATCATCAATAGCAAAATATATAGCTTATGGAGCCCCCACTACATGTGAAGGATTATACTTAGCATCAGAAAAGAAAAGACAAATAAGATATAGCCCCTCATATGCTAACAGCCCAGCTGGTGAGACCTTCTTTATTGATGTGCCTTCACTAAATGTGCCCGAAAAGGACTATGTGGACTATGTTGCAGGTCACAAATGCTACAAAGCAAACTTGAGGGCTGCAGGTTGGGATGCACTTCTCAGAGCACAGGATACTTGAGCCAGCACTTTAAAAAGACACAGAATTCCAGTAACCAAACCATGGAAGAAGAGGAAAAGGAGAAAAGAAAAAGAGAAGGCAAAGACAGTTTCTCCATTCTCAGGAAAAGTTGATTTTGTAGCATATGAAATACATTCAGTTGATTTAATAACATTTATCACTTATCAACATATCTATTATGTGTCCTGTAGAAACATATAATAATACAACACCCAGTGAATAATTAAATATAATATATATATAATATATATACACACACACACACACACACACACACACACACACACAGAAAGANCCCCCAGAACCAGGCATTTTAACTCCAGAGCACTTCCTCTTTTCCATAACTCTATACTCCCTCCCATTAAAACAGAAGGCAGTGTGTGTATGTACAAACATATCTGTAGACATGTATACGTGGATCTTCATATTCACTTGCTTTGGTATGGACACAGAGCCACAGGGAAGTGCCTTCGGAAGATCATATGATTTTTCCCACTTGGTTAATGTCAGTATACCTGACCTCAGTTACTAATGCTGTTGACTGATTATGAGTCAGTTGCTGAGTCTGAAGAATATGGGGAACCATAAGAGTAATTTCCCACTTCCTTGTTAGTTTATTTCAGAGCAACCGATGATTGTGCATAATGGTCACATTTCGGGGGATAATGAGCCTAAGTGATCTAGGAAAGAGCAGTGGATTGCAGGGAGCCTGCTTGGAAGGCAGAGAGAATTGTTAGGTCTCAGGTGTCTCATCAGAGAGAAAAGTGAGTATGCCAATCATATGTGTGTCTGTGCTTTTGTCTCTCTAGTGAGAGCAATTTAGCAACAGCCAAGTGATTTTTGTTTTCACTCAGCTGCCCTGTGCTCATACCTGGCCTTTTAGTATAAACCCAAGATCAGATGGGAGGAGACCTGGAAGTCATTTTTAATATGATTCCTTTCTTCCCAATCTCCCTCAATAGGATCTCAGTGCACTTGGGTGTATCCACATACACATGAGCATACCCATAGCATGTCATACATTTCTTCTTTGTACCAAGATCTCACGAGGTCATTAAGATCATGACTCTGTATTCCTCAGAACTTGTCATACAGTGCTTGACTTCTACTTGGGATTTCATGGAAATTTGTGGAGGAAAGAAAGAGGGAAAAATCTACCTAAGCTATAGCATTTGAGAGAAAAGATTTTTAACCGAGTTCCCGAGTTACAGTGCGGTGTTTCACGTAATTTCAAACTCCTCTATTCATGCAATTTTCTTTTCCTCTCCCTCAGGCCCCTGCAAACCTATGAATCTGGCCTGATTTGCATTACCACAAAAGCAGAGCCTGATGCAAGGATGTGTGAACAGGCAGTTTATCTGGTAAGCCAAGAGAGGTAGAGTGAGGATCTGGGGGAGAGTAAAACAGAAAAAAAAAAAAAAAAAGGAAAAGCTAATATAAATATGATTTATCAAGAACACTCATGTGGGTAATGGGAACTTGATTTTGCTGGGAATTTCTAAGAAACATACAATTGTCAGAATTGTCAACTAGAGACACAATGGAGATCTATTACCCTGTTGTTAGTGACTGTCCCAAGAGATTTCAATTCAGAGTGGAAGTCCACATTTTCACGTGTACCAGAAAGGTACAATAGAAATATCCTGGGAGTAGAAAATACTTTCCTTCATTTGTGGGGATGTGACTGAGAAACTGACAACTGGTAAATTTACAGACCCAAGTGCGAGAGTTTCTTGTCTTTGCTGATTCAGTAGGTCTGAGTACAGGTCTAGGAATTTGCATTACTAACATGTCCGTAGGTGATGCTGACAATGTTGGTCCAGGGAACACACTCTGAGCACACTCTGTTCTAGGATAAGTAGACCAAGCTACTCAGACTTGGATTAGAAGGTATTGATGTTGGTGCAAATGCAAATGGCACCCATCCTCTAAATGTGGTTTTTTTGTTTTTTTGTTTTTTTTTTTTTGAAGAGTTCCTCTAAAGGCACTTTCTCTTCTGTACTGATTGAGCCATCCTTCCCTGTCCTGTTCATTCTTCTGGACATCTCTCTAGAGGTCATTGGTTTCCAAGCCCCATTGTGCACCCATGGTCACAGGTCTGATGTGTTCATGGTCAATCCATGACAAGGATACAAGGCATTACATGTCATCCCAGTCAAGAAAGAAATGAAGAGAAGGGAGGTAAAAATGAATTCAGGAGTCGCCCAAGAAGGCAAAGCAGAGGCCTGGAGAACTGATTCAATGCAAAGACTTACTCTAGAAATATAACCAGGTTAGGCAAGCACTGTGTCCATGTGGGACATGATATTCTTCCAGGAGTTCACAAATTTTTGCTATGAAAAGTGCCAAGTTACCAGGGTTATCAACAGTGGGCAGAGCAAGGTTGATAAAGGATCCAAACAATTCTTGTCAGGCCTTTCCTCATGTTTCAGCTCATCTACACAGAGGTGGCAGTAAGAAAAATACAGGAGCAAAAGCTAATCCCCAATGGGGGTCAAGGCATAGCTTTTGTCCTATGGGAAATGTCTGGTTGAAATATAAAGCAGTAGCTGAGATAATAGTTATGGTGTTCACCAATGTTTCTAATTCTGCTCTTTCTGAGTGCAGGCTAGGCTTCTATCATCCCACTAGATAGAAGTTATGTTGGCCATGGGCATTGTTTTGGCTGAGAAACAGCAGTCTGAACAGTGGAGACACATGTGAGTTCCAGGAAGAAGCCTATAAATGCCAGTGCACCATTCAACCTCATCCTTCTCCTCTGTCACAGTTACTGGTAATGTTCCAGATAGTACAGGTCTCTGTAGTATTCATCTCTGAATAAGGAAGTTGGTGGAGCAAAGCTCCCAACAACTGAAATGGGTTCATTTTTTTAAATGTTTATTTATTTTGAGAGAGAGAGTGAGTGTGAGAGGGGCAGAGAGAGAGGGAGAGAGAGAGAGAATCCCAAGGCTGTCAGCACAGAGCCCAACGTGGGGCTCAATCCCACAAACTGTGAGATCCATGACCTGAGCTGAAATCAAGAGTCAGATGCTCAACCAAATGAGCCACCCAGGGGCCCTTGAAATGGGTTCTAATAGGAACAAGAAATATACATTTATTAAATCTCTAGGATTTAGGAGTAGTTTGTTACCTGAACATAATCTAGTCCATCTTGAGGGATAGAGAGAGCCAGTGCACAGGCCCTGGGATACAGGCCCATACAGTCCAGAAAAGGAAGCACAGTGAACTAGGGGAACCCCTATGTCCTTGGATTTACACCTAGAAACATCAGATGACTCATTTTCTTGGCAGCAACAAACTTCCAAGAGAAAGACTAGAAGGGGGCAATCATAACAAGGCCACTGAGGCTCAGGCCTTAGTTTTATGTTTCCCTGTGTATGTGCTGAGCAGGGACATGTGAGGTAGGTGCCCAAGCTTACCACTATATTTCCTGTCTCTGGTGAACTTGGGTATGAACTCAGGGCAGGATTTTAACCCATAGATATGGACAAATCATAGACTCATCCATGAGGCCCTGAGGTGGTGGCTGACACTTTTCTTTCTCCAAACTCAGTCACCAGTCTTTTCTTCAGAGCTGTTTCGTCTTGGAAAGCCTTCCCTCCCCATCTCTGGTTTCAATTTCCCATCAAAAGTGAATCTCACTACCGCATGCACAGCTTTGTTGCAGCACATGTGCCCTCTGGTTGCTGCCTTCCTCAGGTAAATGCCGCCCAGAGACGGGAAGAAAATCTTCCTCTCCTCTTGTTCAGAGGACTTCTTTTTCACCTGTCTGCTAAGTTTCTACTCCCTGTGTGGGGATGATGGTCACAGAGCAGAGACGACTGATAACCAAAGATCGCAGGGAAAAGTCAAAAGTGTTAACCCAGCTCTGCTCGCCCCCCACTTCCCAGGCTCTTGGTGAAAATGCACCACTCACAGGCAGCTCTCTCCTGCCTCCTGATGAGTGGCTCACTTCATCATGCTTCTGCGCTTTTATAATATTAGAACTATAATATCGCTACACAAATAGCAGCTGTTCCCAACAAATCAAATAGAAGATCATCTCCCCAGCCTGAGAGGAGGGGGATCTGTGGGTGGGGTCCCCAGAGTATCTTGCCTATGATTCCCCCGCTCAATGACCCCCCCAAGGCTTTCCTGTGGCATAATTAATGACCTCTGTGAAATAACAATCTCTACCTAGGTATCACAAACATAAGAAGTTTATCTCATTACTGTATTTTCCCAGGCTTCCCACCTCTGAGAACTTCCGTCTTCACTTAAATCACAGACAGCTTGGCTTTGCCTAGTGGATCCTATGACCTCTTCCAGTGCCTAGCCCTCAGCCTCGGAGAGTAACTGGCTTTTAATAGCAACAAGGATACCTTTCGGATGCTCCCTCACGCTGAACTTTGAAAGTTCACTTTTCTTTTGGTTTTTGTAACTATTAAACCATGCCTCCACACCGCGAAAGCCAAAGACTTCACAAGTCTGAGGGATGGCAGTCAGGGGTCACTTAGAAACCCAACTTAACAAGATTGCTACCCTCACTGTGTGAGCTATTTAATTCTTTTTAGCTCTGTTCTGCTGCTGACTGATTGGCAGACAGAATTATTTCAAGGTTACTGCCAAGGGACCATGTATACCCAGGTGGAACATGCTTACTGGAAATTACATGTGGCAGAATTGTGTTCTGGGACCTTATTTTTACCGAAGCAAGTATGGAAAATGCACATATCTCTATGTCCTTTTTTTTTTTTTTTAATTTGGCAAATGTTTGGGGCACCTGGGTGGCTCAGTCAATTAAGCCTCCAACTTCAGCTCAGGTCATGATCTCAAGGTCTGTGAGTTCGAGCCCCGCGTTGGGCTCTGTGCTGTCAGCTCCGAGCCTGGAGCCTGATTTGGATTCTGTGTCTCCTCTCTCTGACCCTCCCCTGCTTGTGCTCAGTCTCTCTCTGCCTCTCACAAATAAAGAAATATTTAATTTGGCTAATGTTCTATATATTCCATATCACGATTCATTAAATGCCTCTTTTTCTGGCTCTTTTTTCTATTTTAAATATTGGAGTTTTCCAAAGTTATATTCCTGTCCTTCTTTACTCCTTTGACGTACTCCTCCTGTGAGCTTCCCTATATTTTCATGACTTTAAGTACCACACTATCTGATGATGCGAAATCATAACCCCTGCCCCTGCCCCCAGCCAGATTTCCTCTCCTGAGCTATACAGCAGTACCTTCCTTCTTACTTGGGTCTCTTTCCTTATTTTGACTCAAGCGAACCCTCAATTCATCACATGCAAGGTACCTCTCACCTTTGCATGCTGCCCCACATTCTGCAGACCAGCCTCTAAACCTGCTTCCATCACTGTGGTCACCTTATCCCATCTATCTGCTTCTCCTGTTCTTCCTATAGTGATGGACAACACTCAGAGTCACCAGTTTTGAGTCTCCTTGCTGTTCCATGTATAGGAAGGTCACATTTCTCTACCCACTAATGAGAAGTATATGGTTACACTACAGAAATATGAGCAGATGAAAGTGTGTTTGTTGCTTCCATGCAAATGGATGCAAGAGCTGCTGCATCTGTCTCTATGTTCCATTCCTCTAACTCAGTACATGGTGGGAAATGTTAAAATAGTGGCATCATAGCAACCTCACCCAATCTGGGTCCCTGAGTGAGTGAGAGGCACAGATCCTGCTGCCAAACTGCCTGAGCAAGAAATAGACATTTGCTGTTTTCAGCCTCTGTGATTTGGGGCTTATTTGTTAGCAACATCTTGACCCTACCTTCTCTGACTGATACACCTTTTCTGGCTCATGGGACCCATTTAACTAAGCAATCAAGCATCACTAACACTTTCCTTTCCTTAATTTTCTATATCCAGATGGTCAACAAGCCCTGATAGTTCTCTTGAATATCCCTTAGATCAGTTTCCTTCTTTCTATTCTGTTGCTATCTTATTTGTAATTACTCACATTTTCCCAAACTTCCTAAATGGGTTGGCTCTCATTTTTTTTTTAATTCCTAGAAAATGTCTATTTTGGGCTCTATGGAATATGATCATCTATTTTAAGGAATAAATCTTCAAGGATATTAGCTTTACTTTGTGAACAGACAGGGTGATCTTAGAAATCCAAGCATGCATCTAAAAGCATGTCCAAAAGACAGGAAACTTCATCAAAGAAGGAGAGCAACTCTTTCCCAGACCAATATTTTGTGAAGTGGAGCTGCCCATCCCCAGATCACTTCTGTTAAGAGAGGAGAAAGGGTGAGGAGGGAGGCAAAGAGGAAAGCAGAACCAGCAGATGACAGAGCAGAAATCTACATGCCTTCTGAACTCTTTCAGTATCTAGAAATTACGAGAATCTGATTTTCCAAAGGAAGTCTGAAAACCAATCCCTCGACCCCACCGCAGGCTCTCTCACTCTGTATTTCTCATCAGTCTTCTGTTCCTGTGGTTAACCACTTACTGTGAAAGCAACAAGCCAATGCTATTCCCTCCGAATAAAAAAAAAAAAATGGTTTTTAAAAAATGAGACCTAGAAGGATGATTTAACCAGACCAATTCTGCACATTTGTAGCCCAGCAAGATCACGTCCCAGGGATTCTGGGTAGCAGCTAATTTCTCCTTACACAGGGACTGACCCCTGCTGCTTGCCATTAGTTTTTGGTGTGGACCTGTAAGTTTAGAGAAAAGTGCTGCTGAATAATTATATTACTAAGCATTATTTTTATTAGTTCTCTTTTTATTCCTATGAGAGTTTCTCTAGGGAAGCCTGCATTAGATCTAGAAGACTATAATGTGGAATATGCAAAAAAAAAAAAAAAAAAGTGGGGGATATGAGTGCTGGCTGAACATTCTTCTAGCTGCTATACCCCCAGGGGTCTCACCTGGAGCTGTATTTAAACTCACATATTTAAATCTAGAGGATAATTTCTACTGTTCAGTGCCCTATGGGATCTACAACTATTATTCGTCCCTTAGATATAAATAACCAAATGACAGGCAAAAGAAAGGAAATGAGTCCAGACACAGTCTCCATAAAAAAAAAAAAGTTAAAAAAAAAACTATAGAAATTGCTGAGATTGCCACAGTTATATTCTCCTAAGAGGGAAAAAAAGTGATTATAATAAAATGATATTAATCAGTTGACTATTGTTTTCAGGCAAATTCTCTCCAGATTAAAACACACTGCACCTCAGGATTGCTTTTTCATCCCTATAATCTAAATTTTGAGTACTTACTTATTTAACCATTTTCAAAACTTTCAAAATTGGTAATAATGGTGATCCGATTCATTTTTTCAGATTGGATCTTGTTAAGGGCATAGATTAAAAATGCATAAGTCCCTGCTGGGTGTGCCTGAGTAGCTCAGTCCATCAGGCATCTGACTTGGACTCAGGTAAGGATCTCACAGTTCATGGGTGACAGCGGCACCATCCTTAGGCTGTCTGCTGTCAGCATGGAGCTTCTGATCCTCTGTCCCCCTCTCTCTGACCCTCCACTGCTTGTGTGCACTGTTTCTCTCAAAATAAATAAATACACTTAAAAATAAATAAATTAAATATAGAAGCCCTCACTGAAAATTTCCTGAAGGAAATAGGTAGTTGGGTTTTTTTTCCCCTGTTCCTAGCTCTCCCTCTGTCAACACCTGTTGATACCTATTGCGCTAAGGACCCTGTTTCTCAGTATGGGAGGGGGTGACTGGGGAAGGTGTTGAGGGAAGGAGAGAATTTAAAAGATTAAGAGCAAATCCACCAGGAAGAATAACCCTCCTACCTCCAGGAGTTTGCTGAAGTCCCATTAGATGCTGAGCAGGGCTCCCAGACTCAGGAGCTCAGAATCAAGGGGCTCCGGCCAAGGGAGCACAAGCCTATGTGGAGGCCAAGATCCACCAGAGACACACTGTACCTTAGAATCTTCTGTTATGTGCTTGAATGCCAGACTACTATGTGAGTGGTGAGTTGGGGACAACCTATATTTCTGTGAGGAGAAGTACAACGTGTGTCCCTCCATCTCCCGCTGGCCCATGTGCCTGGGAGTGCTTGGAAAGCAATCACCCCAGAGGCTGACCTGTCACTGCTCCCAGACACCCCACACTCAAATCTGCCTACCCAATTCAGTCCTACTTGCTGAATACACATGTGCCATTTTGCAAGCAGCGTTGGCTCTAGTTGCTACTTCGGCATCATTTTTTAATTATTATTATAACTGTCGTGTTGTTTCAGCCATGGTTGTTTTTTCATGGATACCTTTGGATGAAATACTAAAGAAACAAGTGAAAATAGGGACAATGAATGGAAGATAAGGCTGTTTGGAAAATGTGGACGTGAGGGATTCAGAAACAATCATGAAGAGCGTAGGACACAGGTAAGAGATCACATGGTGGGGAAAGTGAACATCAATGGACTTTGGTATCCCACAAGAGAGAAGCCCCAAGGGCTGAACCTGGTCCTGCTGTCATACAAGCCACCCAGTTTCCAAGCCCAGCCTCTCCCATAGACTGGACTCGGGTCACATTGGCTTTCTCGTGGTTTTTCAAATGTGCCAAGTCTGTCTCACCCATTGTATCTTTGCATATGTTGTTCCCTGGGCTTGAAATACCCTTGTTCCCACACTTACACTGTTCCATGTCTACCCATCTTTTGGGTCTCAGATTAAATGCCCCTTTATCCAAGAGGCATTCCCTGATCCCCCCCAGGCTAAACAACATCTATTTACATCCTCTCTCGGGCCCTGTACCTTTTCACACTTACGACAGCTCATAATGATACATGCATCCTTCATCACAGCCACATATTTTTAAAAATTTATTTTAGAGAGAGTGAGCAGGGGACAGGGGCAAAGTGAGAGAGACAGAGAATATCTTAAGCAGGCTCCATACTCAGCACGGAGTCCAACATGATCTCACGTCTCTGGCATGGCCTGAGCCAGTCAAGAGTTGGACACTCAACCAATTGAGCCACCCAGCACCCCAGCCACACAATTTTATGGATGTAATTTCTACCTCCTCTCTGTTCTATCAGCTTCATGAGGTGTAGGGAATTTGTTTTGCTCATAACTGGGGATCTATAAACACAGAGCTTACACATGTTGGGGGGGCGGTCGTGATTGTTGTTGAATGAGGAAGGGTGAACACAGGTGAGGAACTAACAAACTGGTAAAGTGATGAAAAGGATTAGATTGGGAAAGAAGAGTTAGGAGGCAAAGATTGTTTTGGATGATAGCCATAATAATAACCCTCATTATCTGTTCACTCCTTTCTACTTCTCAACAAATTTAATGTCCTTCATTTCATGAGGACCCCAGTAAGACAAGAAATATAGTGGGGCCAGTGCACAGGAAGCCATGGGCAGCTTATTGACCCAGCTCTAGAAACACTCGCTGTGTTTGTGGTAAGGAGTTATTTTTAGCAACAAAACCTAGCATCTCTCTCCCATTTTAGGTTTTCCAACATGCTTTTTTGTGACCCTTTTCTGGCACACCCATACCTGAGACCATTCCTATTCTGGTTGCAGCTGGATTGTTGATGTTTCAACAAAAGGTTCTGCAGACGCCTTCAAAGTTACTATCCATTAGGCACCAAAATCTTCCCTACAGCTTAGTTGGATCCATTCAGATCATCATTTCTCTTCCAGTGATATTTGAAAAATTTCAACATAGAGACAATGAAAACAATTTCATTAAAAAGAAGGAAAAGATGGGGGTGTGTGTTATCTTATTAGAGTAACATAAAATAGATGTGTATCTGATTCTGCTTAATTCCCAATCTTCTCTCACTGAGAGACTACAATATCCTAGCTCTGCTCATGGTCCTAGGTGGCATCCATCTATATATACTAAGATCCCATAATTACCTCCACCTAGTTGTCTTTTTTTATACAGCTCTAGTACTTCTCAAAACCCATCCAAAATATCGTTGCAGACTATCACTGCATTTAAGTTGGCTTGGTAATACTTACAACTTTCTGCTTTCCCTCCTCCTGTTATTGGCGCCACAGCTGCTCTTTTCCTATTTATCCATCTCTGTTGGATGGTGCACTTGCACTTCTGTGCATGGTATTACATCGTTGCAGGGAAGAGTGGCCTGTGGGCCTGGAAAACCATCACACTAATTTTTATCTGATGTACCGTGTGCACTCGGCCCCCAGCAGCCTTCTGTGCTGGGCTCATTTTTCTAGCACAATGCCTGCAGAGGTATCCCAACCTTTGCTTCTCTGAGCATGCTCACTGCAGCCTTAAGAAGCAGACAATTCTTCGCAGTCCTGTTGGCCATGTGACTGAATGGCCAGGAGCTACAGTTATACAGTCTGCCCTGGTCTCACACTGTCCCTCTCGCTGGTCTGTGGCAACAGACTCTTGGGTTTCAATGATCACTCTAGCTTGGTTGACCCTTGGGTCTCAAACATTTTTGTGATCTGACCCAGGATAGGAAGGAACAATTTATGGGAAAGGCACATTGGGAAGACTACTTCTCACAGTGGGGGTGGGGGGAAAGGCCTCTTTTTCCATGCGGTTTATAAATCTTTAGTCAATATGTAAATATTCTGGATTACACTCAAATTGCTGCTTTCATAGTACAAAAAAATCCTTAATATTTTTCTTTTCATTTTAAATCTTTCCTGAAATAATCTACAATTGCATTTTCAAGTTCATTAACATATTGCATATTTATACCATCCTATCTATTAATCGGGGTGGGTACTACTATATCTTTTTCAGGTAATGATACTGAACTCAACATAGTTAAAACGTCAGTGGTAACACAGCTGGTCAATAGAACTGAGACAATACAACTCAGTCCTTCTGATTTGGAGCCCATTGCCCTTCTGACAACAGTATGTGACTGCTGGTGCTAGCAATAAAGTGATTCCCTTTATCAGTGCTCCTCTGGGCCTTTCTCCACACACCCGTGCATCTCTTAGGCTTTGGGGATATGGTTGGGTGTGTGTGGATGGGAAGAAACTGTGAGGAGCAAATAGTGAAGTATCAATAAACAGGTAAGAGAAACAAATGGAAGGATGGTGGTCCAAAAACTCTGGCGCAGGGATAGCATTGGGGAAGTGAATTTAGAACTTCCAAAAGATAAATAAAGAAGTGAAAGCATGTGATTGCTATTGCCTCTCACATGAACACAACATACACACTTATTGCAATGACATGAACATCTTACAGCCAGTGGATTCCTGACATCTTGAGAACTAATGAAGCTGGACTGTATGGGGGAACCAAAAATAGGGTATGGCATTCCTGGACTCCAGTCCTTACTGTGTCACTAGTCACATGTCTTCTCATTCTAAGATCTTCTATTTATAACCAAGAGAAAGGAAAGATTTTTTTTCTCTTCCATGGGAAATTTAGACATTAATGAAATGTTTTGAGCCAAGCGAACAACTCTTTAACATCACTGTTATATCAATGACTTACCACTAAGCCCAACAGCCACAAAACCATAACATTATTCAGCCTGTCCCGTGTTCATCTCAAGAGAACTTATCATGCACATAGGCTGAGCTCTTGAAGAGCTTCTTTGTTGAAGCGGGTTGTGCCGATGAGCTATTTTTCACTTCCAAGGCAGTTTCTCAGTAAGAGGAAGAGAATGGCAGTGGAGAAAAGTTTCATTTGTCTGTTTTCCAGTTTTTGAGTTATTACAATGGTGCTATCATTGAAAAGGTGCAAGAGGTGTAAAGGGGTAGCGATAGATAGATAGATAGATAGATAGATAGATAGATAGATAGATAGATAGATAGATGGCATAGGACTGTTGTAAACTGCAATCATCTCAGTAGTTAAAATGAATCAAGAGGAGGACTTGTCAAGTATTAGCAAAGATCAAATATATCTATCATCTTTCCTGTCATGGAACACTTTAAAAATAATCGTTATGTAGCGCACAGAAGTCAATAAACAGGGGTTTACATATAGGAATGACACCACCCATGTATCTGATTCTTCACCTCTGGGATGAAGTGTAGGCCAGCAGGTGGTTCTGGGGAGGGAGGTCAGAGATGGACACCTGAAGAAGCCACCCCGGACACACAGTTTCTTTTAATGAGTTTTCATTGACAGTTTTTATTGTCCTGTCTTGGCCACAGGTTTGGTGGCACTCTAAGAAACTTGTCAATCTGGCATGATTCTAAGCAAAACAAGGACCACTTGGGATTTATTTATTAATGCTGATTTCAGGTCTTGGGTGAGAGAGCCACAGGAGGTGTCAACTCATGTTTCTGTCTGTTCCATGACTGGATAAGTGTATGCTACTTTCTATTTATAGAAAATAGCACTTGGCCTGTTCTCGCGGTGCTAAAATGGATAAGGATGAATAGTGCAGACAGTCCTGTCAACTGTACTTTAAGCTGTCTAAATGGTTTCTACAAATTCCCACCTACAATGGACAAGGTCAAAAGCATCAAGGAGGTGCCACCTCATTAAGACTGAAATGCACCTGGCTCCCAGCCCCACACAATATCCTTGATACTAAAATTAGTCCTATAAATGCCTGAATACTCCATCTTCCATCTTGCATTTGGTCCCATTAAGCACAGAGGACAGTTAATAATGGAAGAAAAATTAGTCTAACCAAATTAATTGGACTCTAGGAGAAGGGAGGGTGAACACTGCCATTCAGTCTATTTCTGAAGGAACAATGGGACTCTTATTCGCATAATACGGATTGCCTCTATTCTTGTTTAATTCTTTCTTAGACTTCAGGTGCACTGTGCTCCCAAGGGAAGAAGTTCAGAAGAGTGTCTCTTCAATTCCTTCAAGAGAAGAGTGCTACATATACCTACACAAAACACACACACACACACACACACACACACACACACACATCAATCACACAAACAGAACCAAGATAACTAATGGTTCATGAAATGATATTAGTTAACCCTGCATGATGCCTTGCTCTGTAGCAATCTTTTATCAGGGAGTTGAATCAATGTCTATGAGGCCTAAAGAAAATATACAGTATTCTTTGAATATATTGTTATCAGAAGAATGTTATTTTCATAAATTTTTTAATGTTTATTTTTGATAAAGAGAGAAACAGCATGATGGGGGAAGGGGAAGAGAGAGATGGCAACACAGAATCTGAAACAGGCTCCAGGCTCTGAGCTGTCAGCACAGAGCCTGACTCAGGGCTTGAACTCACAAACCACGAGATCGTGACCTGAGCTGAAGTCGGGTCGCTTAACTGATTGAGAGACCCAGGCCCCCAGAACAACGTTATTTTCATGCTTACCTCTGACAAGAATAAGCCAAACTAGGATGGGAAGAGAAATAGAGATTATTTAATTGAACCCTTTCTCTGAAAAACCAGGCAGCCAATGAAGTTTAGAGACTTACACAGGTGACTTGCCTGTTCCTGGCAGAGCCCTGGTCAGACTCTAGGTCTTCTGAAAGGTTCGGCATTACTCTTTCCACTGAACTTCCTGCCGCTGCCATATTAGAGTTCCCCATTCATATAAAAATAATATATTTTCTATAACCCTAGTTTCCATACTTCAGGAAGCATAAGAATCATGTAAGATCTTTAATAAAATTCAGATTCTAGACAATCGTCCCCAGATATTCTGACATACTGGGTGATGCCAAAACAAACAAATAAAAGCCTAGTTTAAAACTGTTTTTAACAAGCCTATGGATCCATAAGTGATTCTAATGAGGTTAGACCATGGAACCTACTTTGAGAAACACATGACTGGCGCGCCTGGATGGCTCAGTTGGTTGAGCGTCCGACTTCGGCTCAGGTCATGATTTCACAGTTCGTGGGTTCGAGCCCCAAGTTGGGCTCTGTGCTGACAGCTCAGAGCCTGGAGCCTGTTTCGGATTCTGTGTCTCCCTCTCTCTCTGCCCCTCCCCTGCTCATGCTGTTTCTCTCTCAGAAATAAATAAAACATAAAAAAAATTTTTTTAAAGAGAGAAACACATAACTGATTCTAATACTGCCAAATGGGTCAAGAGACAATAAGATTCTTTTTCCATTTCATAAGAGACAATTAACCTCCCCCCCACCCCCCGCTTTTACCTCCCAAACTGAATAAAAGTAATTTCTGTCATCTCAGCTAAACCTGTACTTAGAAAGATTTCAAAGGACTTCCGGTCCTATCTCCTCTGCTTGCTTCCAGATTCTCGGCCACCGACTCATGCCTCATTTTCTTCAAGACCATCTTCTGGTGCTAAAAGGAGATTGAGGGTTGATCAAAAGATAAACACACCTAAGCCCCCAATTTTACCTTATCCCTCTCTAGTTCACTTCCTGGAGTGAGTTCAACTTTGCACACAGTTGAAGGCTCTGTGGCAGGTTCTGCGATGGTCACTTTGAGGCAATGAAATCAGTAGCCCCCATAGCTTCGTCAGACACCCATATCTCTTACAACATTGAACACCCTTAACTTGTGATGGAGCAGAAGCTGTACAGACGTGTGGAAATTCAGAGAGGGTAGAACGCGTCCGGTGCCAGGCAGCACCTGGGACATAGTGCCTGAGCAGTGAACAGGTCAGGGAGGGCAAAGGGGAAACACCACTTCCTGAATGTGTACAATGTACCAGGTCTTTTATTGACAGAGTGGAGAAAGAGAAACAAAGAGGCAGCAGCATTTCTCTGGAAGGAAAGAATAGATCTTTGTTGAGCTAAACTGTGTAAGTGATGGGCAATTAAGATACTATGAAAACAGTCCGTTTGTGTATAATCCAGATAAACCACGAGTGAGACGTCAGGAAAAACTGTGAAAGACTGAAATTAAAAGAAAAAAATCAGGGAGTCTGTCTAGCATTCCCTTGCAGTTTATCTCCTCCTTTTATTTTTTTTTGAATTCTTTTAAAACTGTAAATTATAGAACATCGATGGAAATGCAAATGACTCTTGTCCATAGACATATGAGTTGTGTCTAAAAGAGATAGGTTTTTATTGTCCCGTGAATATTGATTGATTTTGCTGATGCATATATGAGTTTCTTTGAATATTCTTTAACGGCTATAAATCTTACTAGTCCTTTCATTAAATGAGTTAAATGAAATATTTGTCACATGTTCATTTTTATTCATTAATAGTTATGATTTTAGCTTTTAAAATATATATGTATTCTTTAATAAAACCAAAATGAAATTGTTCTGCATAAGAAAGTAAGATCAGTTTGGTTTCTCCAGAGAGACTAAAAAAGAGGGGAGGGGGAGGGGGGGAAGAGTGGCAGGTGTAAGGGTCAGTAAATTATGACAAGAATAAAGCTTTAGTGGAAAGACCAGTGGACTCTCCCACTGGCAAGCACAACCTAGAGGCTTTTAACGTTTTTGATTGATTATGCCTCCCCTTTCATTACTCCCAAACTTTTAATATTTTCTTTTAAATTAGTTTATTTATTCTGAGAGAGACAGGTGTAAACAGGGGAAGGGCAGAGAGAGGGGGAAAGAGACAGAATCCCAAGCAGGTTCTGTGCTGCCAGTGCAGAGTCCAACATGGGGCTCAAACTCACAAAACCATGAGATCATGACCTTAGCCAAAACCAAGTGCTGGACACTCAACTGAGTAAGCCACCCAGGCGCCCCATTACTCCCAAACTTTGAATGAATTCTCCTGTTCAGACAGCATGAGTACTGGTCAGTAAAATTCAGTAAGGAACAGATTAGGCAAATGGAAGAGGCAGAGATGAAGTTGGCAGTGCAGTAGAAATACAAGTTAAAGCCCTAAAAGCCCTAGTAAAATAAAAGAATTTTCCAGATCCTGCAAGATATCTGTAAAGACACTGGGATATCCAATGCATGTTTGATGGGTGGTCCAACTAATATTTATTATTACCTTTTAATTAACAAAATTTATTTTTAGAGCAGTCAGACTCACAGAAAAATTGAGTATAGAGTGCAGAGAGCCTCCACAGACCTCCTATCTCCCCCCACCCATGATCTCCCCCACTATGGACACCCTATACCACAGCTTGTTATAAGTGATCACCTACATTGACACATCACGATCACCCAAAGTCCATGCATTTGATTAGGGTTCATTCTTGAGGTTGTCCATTCTCTCAGTATTGACCAAGGTATCATGACCTGCATCTACCATTGCAGCATACGATGTTCAGTTTTAAGGGTGAGTTAATACCAGCTGAGAGACCCAGCCAGAGCTAGGCCCTGACATCCAGGTACCACATTTCACATCTTCCTCTAAGTAACAAGGTAAGGTAGCCCTTATTAGCTCTGTTTTAGACAAGAGGAAACTCAGGCTTGGGGATGTAAATTGACTTGATCCAGTGCAAACAGCTTCTAAGAGACAGAGCTGTAATGTATCTGTACTTGTGAAAATAGTATGAGGTGAAATACTATTTTTTGCTTTTTGCTGAGGTACTAAGCAAGCAAAGCTCTGCCCAAAACATCAACAACATCAAGAAGACCCGGGAGAAATCTATCACAAGTCAGTTACACCTCAGCCAGCAGAGCTGAGCTGACAAGCCATACTAAGGAAGGGACCTGGATATATTTTAAGCACTTTTTGGAGCCTCTCAAAAATAAGGAGAAAAAAAAACAAATGGGTTTATAATTGCAGTGCTCAGTCTCAGAGCTCCTTAAATGCAAAGGATTAAGTCCTCACACCTTTCAGGATGAATGATAATTTACCAGTAAAGAGAGACATATTAGGCCTGTCATAGGCAGATTTTGTAATAATCAGGGCTGCATTTGCAAGGGAATCAAGGTTCCACGTTGTCAGTTTCAGCTTTTCTAGTTAAATTAACTTCTTCTCCAACAACACATCCTTCTGGGAGGAAATGGAGGAAGGAGTCAGGAAAGGATATATTCAAATGAAAGCAATATGCCACTAAATTTATCCGCCTTTATTTGTTGTGAGTTAGAAGAAGACACTGAGATCAAAACACATGTGCACATATTTGAGAATCCAAGCTCTTTTCTGTGTTTCTCTTGTAAATCATTGTTGCTTCTCTCTACATCTCCCCTGTGCAATAACATGGCCCTGAAATTGTCACCCTCTCGTCCTCCAGAAGCCACCTCCCTCCCATACACCTTTCTTTCCTTTCCTCCCACTAGAATATCTGCTGAAACAGCATCTGCCACATCCTCAAATAAATCTTCCTTAACCACCCTACCTTAACCTTGACCTTTACTCAGCCACTTCTCTTCAGTTGCTCTTACTCCTTTCCTACCCTTCATTTTGCCTCAAAGTACTCATCACTAACTACAATTATAATACATCTTGGTATGTCTGTTTATTGTCTATCCTCTTCCCACCCAGCCACAAAAACATACCTGCCCTGAGAACAGGGGCATTTTTAGAAATGGTCATTGATATTTTCTCAGCCTCTAGAAGAGTTTCTGGGACACAGACAAATCCTTCATAAATATTTGTTAAAACAATAAATGAATAAAATCCATAATGGGATGGGTAGGGAAGGAAGGAGCCATGCGCAGAGCTGTCTCTAATTTTCCCCTCTGCTCCCAACTCAGGGATCTCTTTGGACTCAGAGGCCAGTCACAGATCTGCCATCACCAAGGCAGTCCTTAGAGGGACCTATGAAGTTGTTTGTTTGTAATGTCCTATTACACTGGTTGAGGCTTACCAAGTCTATTCCTTCACCCACTGATGGACCCACAAGCTACTAATATATCTTACCAGGTACTTATGCTCAGAAACCTCTGGCAAATAAACAAAAATATCATAATGGTGCCCCAAAGAGTTTGGCAAATCGATAGATCTATAAGCACGGAAAGCTTTCTTTTTTGTTTTCAATTTTTTTAACTTTTATTTGTTTTTGAGAGAGAGAAAGAGAAAGAGAGAGAGAGAGAATGTAGGTGGAGGAAGTACAGAGAGAGAGTGAGACACAGAATCTGAAGCAGGCTCCAGGCTCCCAGCTGTCAGCACAGAGCTGGACGCAGGGCTTGAACTCACAAACCATGAGGTCATGACCTCAGCCAAAGTCGGACGCTTGACCAGCGGAGCCACCCATGTGCCCCAAACATGGGAAAGTTTTCTTAGTTACAAGGTTACCTAAGGAAAGAATTCTGAATTCAGGTTGGAAGGAAAGAATTCAGAATTACACAATTGAATTCAGACCATTCGTAATTTGTGTGGCCACAATCTATCTTGTCTGGGGTAGACCTGTGTTTCAAACCCTTCCAGATTCAGAGAACTCTCTCTCCTTCCTAAAACCTGTGCCTAGCTTTCAGTCTACATGTAGTGTCCTCATTCATTCCCTTCCAGCCCTGGGTACTATTGTTTGCTGCACTTTTCTGGGCTACTGCTGTGGCCTTTACAGAGGTACCGTGTCTTGGCACCTTAGAAAGGAAGGGCTAGGGTTAGGGTCTTTTGCATATATTGGAGGAACGATTGTTCCTTCCAGTACATTCTCCTGGCCACGTCATCCATTGTGTTATCTTCCTTGATTCACTTCTTCCAGTCCTAAGCCCAGAGCATACACACAGGTGAGGAAGGCAGTAATATTATGGAATGGAAAGTTCATGGGCTTTGTAATTACAGTTGAGAGATTAAATTATGGGTTTGGAACATTCTAGATGTGGAGCCTTGGGAAAATTAAGTTTTCCAAGTTTTAGGAAATTAATCTACAATATTGATGTAATGATACTTATATTACAGGACTGTGAAGATACAATGAAATACATAACAAATTACATATAGTAGTAGTAACTTACTAACACATTCTTTTTTACAACTCTTTTCTCCAGGTAGTTGACATTGCATGTGTGCTCATTTACGAAACCCCACCCTCACCCCCAAATTGTTTTTAAATGAGCCTCTTGGCTTCCTCTTTACATGTGTTCCCTCCATGGTAGGCGCCATCTTTCCTGAAGTCAGTGGATGTGAATGAAGTCTCTTTGTCCCATCCTGTCACTCTGCTCACCTCCAAGCCCAGCTTACTTATGATATCACGCACAAACACTGCATCATGCATGAATATCTCAGCCTCTCAACTACTTTCCCAAACAGATCTTTAAAATTTCCTGTAGCAAATGAATGGTCAAGATACCTAAATCCCAAATAACCTCACTCTTCAAGTTAACACATTATATGCATTCTCTCATTTAATCCTTCCAACCACCTTCTGCTGTCATTATGTTATTATAGGAATTGAGAATTCCTACAGATCAAAAAATCTGGGGGCGCCTGGGTCGCTCAGTCGGTTAAGCGTCCAACTTCGGCTCGGGTCATGATCTCACGGTTCGTGGGTTCGAGACCCGCGTCAGGCTCTGTGCTGGCAGCTAGCTCAGAGCCTGGAGCCTGTCTTCAGATTCTCTCTCCCTCTCTCTCTTACCCTCCCCTGCTCACGCTGCCTCTCTCTCTCACAAATAAAATAAATTAAAAAAAAATCTAACTTGACCAGTTAGTAAATGGCAAAGCTGGCCTCAAAACAGGTCGATCTGATGCAAAAGCCCAATTTTGACACTTTTTCTACATTGCCTCCTTTGACAAATCACCATTTAAATTATTCCCATAAAGGAATAGGCTACATTTTCAAGATACCTTAATAGCATCCAGATAGAACACAGTATTTTAAACACTGAGTATACTGGTTACTTATGTGTTATATAATATAAATAAAATGAGACTCTTCTAAGACAAATAATCTCATTAGAATCACTGATTCAAGAATAAAAGTGACCAGGGCTCCTGGCTGGCTCATTCAGTAGAGGATGTGACTCTTTATCTCAGGGCTGTGAGTTCAAGTCTGACATCGGGCATAGAGATGACTTAAAAAAAAAAAAAACTGGAAGAATAGAAGTGGCCACAAGATACTGAGTGCCTTCTTGTCATACAGGCACAGTATGAGAACCTAGTGAAAAATCATCTGCCTCATGAACCAAGCAGGGATTTGACTTACTCGCCGTCAGCTAATTACTTGTGGATATTAAATAGGTTACTGATAAAAAAAAAAAAAAGTTCTACCTCCCAGTACATAAAACTGAAAGACCTGCCTGACCTTAGAAAAATATTCTCAACCATACATAGAATACTAACAGGACATTCTCCTATCACTTGCCTATTCCTAAATTTCAGAAGCTATCAAAAAGACTGCAAGAACTTACAAGAGCTCTAAGTTTCACCATAAAATAACATAAATCCACTTAAACTCTATTGGAAATGATTTAAATAATTATAATAATTACCCTCACAGCATTATCGCACACTAGCTGAAACACTCCCAGCATTTCTAAAGTAATGTGATAATATGCTACCCATGTGACATAAAAAATCATTAATTTTCAAAATGACAGCTGCAGAAATCTCTTCCTTTTAATATTGGAGAGAAAAAACGTTATCTCCCAATTGCGATACATGCTGTTTCTACTTGCAAGTCTCTTAAGAAGTTGTAAAAGAATAACATCAAGATTCCAAAAAGGGTTTTGATGTGGAGCATGAAACAATATATTTGGCAAAGTTGATCTTCAACTGAAGAACAAAGCAATGGTGAGAACCAGCAAAAATTTTAGGGTATGAATGCGGAACCATGGGCATACCTAGAACATCCTATTTTAAGGGTCAATTCAAGTTGGAATGAAAGCTAAAAATAGTCACCTAGGCCCACCGGACTATCACATTCTCATTTTGCATGATGTTGCATTTTCACTAAAGTCCTTCAGGAGGAGTTAACGGTCTCTAATTCCGTGAGATAGCCATAGGAATTTGCAGAGTGTTTATAGTTTTTGAATGATTTCTTTGCCGCTCCACAAACTGAAGTCTTGGCGACAGCCATATAGACTGTGCCTTTTCCTTGTTAAATGTTGGTGGCAATTAATTTTCTTAACAGATATGGTATGTAATCAGAGGGAAGTGCATATTCCTGTTTTTCCCTCAGTTTTCTAGGGAGGAAATGGAGATAATCTTCCAAATCACCCAATGAGCATGAGTGCTCACATCCATAATCACAAGAATTAATCTTTCTCTTGAGCTCTAGAACAAATTTCCAGCCATTTCCCACACATTCAACACGGTTGCAGTAAAGCTGAACTCTTCCACTTCCCTTTCCTGTAAGCTGCTTCTCTGCTGAGATTCTCTGTCTTGTTTAATTATGTCATGACGTCCTAACCATGTGTGCCAATTTGGGAGTTCCCTTCAACAGCTTTCCATCCTCATCCACTGCGTGCGGGTACCAAAATCTCAAAAATTCTGTCTGGTGCAACACTTCTGCTCTCAGCTGTATTCTCGGGTTTGGGTTCCCCCACACACACACTGGCTGTTTTTGTTTTAGCCTAGACTAACTCCCATAGCTTTCTAGTTAATCTCACAAACATTTGCCTCTGTTGACCATCACATGCCCATCCTTTCTCAACTAAACATATAAACCAGGTGAGTTCTTTTTCCTCCTCAAAACCTCTGTGGCTTTCCCATTACCTCCCAGATGAAATCCAAAATCTTTCTCTAGGGACTTTTAAATAACCAGTGGCAAATTATCATTCTGGTCTTGCTCCTTTGTCTATCATGCCATGTGCCCTATGCTCTAGTCAGTTTCAAAATACACCCTTCACTTGCATGTCGTGATATTTTTGCTCCGGTTGGTCCCTCAGTTCTTAAGCCTTTGTTAAAATCCTTCTTGTCCTTCAAGACCCAATTCAGTTGCCATTGTGTCTTTGAATTATCTAACCTCATGTCAGGAAAAAAACTCATTTGGATGCTTATAGTTTATTTGTACATATTCTGGGCCCTTATTTCATTCTCCTTTCACACATTCTCAAAAGGCAACAGACGGAGTTTAAGAGAGCATGCTAATGACATTAGAAAGACACCGGCTACAATTGCAGCTTTACCCCTTCCTAGCTGCATGACCTTGGGCAACATACTTGGTTCAAACCGTCTCCGCTTCCCTTCATCATCCCTAAAATGTGGATAATAATAGCTACTGCACATAATTATTATGAGGATTAGAGAAATCGAAATGTTTATAAATATCTCCTATAATTTAAATTGTTAACTGTCACAAAGAAATATTTTGTCTTGATGGCTTTCACTAAACAAACTCCTCTAATATTTTCCCTCTGGGAAAATAAAAAGCAGGAACTTAGAAAACCTGAGACACCGACGCAACAACACAATTGTCAGAATTTTGTGGATGAGTTGGAGAAGTCTCATAGATTGTTTCATCCCTCATACACCCACAAAGATGTAGGACCCCATCAGGATACAGAGGAGAGCATGAAGTAGATCTCTTCCTAGAGACTGGTATAATGATTGTACTAGCTGTTATATGCCTATTCCCTCTTCTCTCTCTTGCCCTTTATACTGTAAGCTCTTTGAGGATATCACTCCTGTCTCACTCCTTCCTGGGTAACCTCAATGCCTAAGTGGGGTGTATTGAAGTTAATAATGTTGAACTGAGTTGAATTAAATTTAACCAAATTGAAGCTAATCAAATCTATGCTAACTAAATATGTGCATTAAAAAGAAAGAAATATGCAGTTTGAGATTCATTTCCTTCCTGCTGTGTTCTAGCTCCTTGATCTGCTGCTCTTCATTTATATTAGCACAAGAACCACCTCCTAGCCTCCCTCTTCCTTGTCTTCCACTAGCTTCCATCTGTTGCTTGTGCTGTATTATATCCTTCCTGGGAAGAGTTGCTCTCCCTAGTTATTTCACTTCGGTATACCCTCCCCCTTCATGATGGACATGTTATTTGTGCAATCTGGAGAGTGTTTCATTAGCAAAGATGTGTGCCCTGGAAAGGAGGCGTGTTTGCTATTCATATTATTATGCTGGATCTGTGATTGCTTTTCTCATTTTGGCTCTTCTGTGCCTCTTCAATTTGTCTCCCTTTTGCTCATCTCCTTTCAAAAACAGCCTGACTCCAGTTATAATGGTTTGAACTTGCAACAGATTAGCTGGGTCTTCTGATTTCTGTGGAACTTCACAAGAATGGGGAAATATGTGTAGGAGCTTTTCAGCCAAGGGACTTCCACTTGTTTTCCTCTGTTCCCATCACCAGATACGACCAGGCACTTCCCAAAATGAGTCTACGGCATGTTTGCTGACCTATTAAACCATCTCCTGAAAGCAATCATTGAACTCATCCATCTGGCCTGTCAGGACACATTTCTCTCCTTCCCCCGGTGAAATTAAGAAGATTGAATCCAAGGGTAATTGTAATCTTGTTATCAATAACACCTCTTTCATAACATATTGCAGGCAAGGCATTATTTCTATCAGCTGAAAAGGTACTGGTTAATAGCAGGATATATTTTTTGTATCATTTATCTTAAATCAGTGTCAATGAACCACCTGAACAGTGGAATAAGCACATGAAATTCTGATCCCCACATCCAGAAATTCTGATTGAGTGGGTCTGGAGTGGAGCCAAGTATCTCTATTTTAAACAAATTCTTCAGATGATTCTAAGCCATGTAATTTGCAAACAATACATTGAGTAATATCATTAGAGGTGTGATAAAGATCTATGAGATTTTTTTAAAAGCTGTAAAATTTGGGGAAAAAATTCATACAAATGATCATTAGGGGATAAGACAGTGGGTAAAATGACTGGGTTTTCAGCCAACTGTTTGTCAGATTATGCAGATAAATCAGAGTCTAAAGTTCAAGATTGTGTATAAGAGTATCTGACACAAATCTTTATTTTTGCATTTTGATACTTCATCCACAACCAGTAATAAACAATGGCTCCAGGATGAGTGTCTATTGCTATGTAATGAATGAATCCAAAGTTTAATGGTTTAAATTATTATTTCACAGTTTCCATGGGTTGGGAATTCAGGAAAGATTAGGGTGACAAATGATTCTGGTTTGCCTGAGACTCAGGGGATTCCTGGGACATGGCATTTTCAGTGCTAAAGCCAGGAAAGTTCTAGGCAAAGCAGGATGGGTTGATCACCTTGGGATTACCTGGGTGATTCTGGCATAGTTGGGCATAGTCAGGATGTCAGTAGGGTCTACTATCATTTCGAGGCTTGGCTGAGGTTAAAGGATCTGCTTCTTTTTTTTTTTTTAATGTTTATTTTATTTTGGGGGGTGTAAGGGCACAGAGGGGGGAAGGGGCAGGCAGAGAGGGAGGCAGAAAATCCCAACAGGCTGTGTACTGTCGGCACAGAGCCTGATGTGGGGCTTAAACCCATGAACTGTGAGATCCTGAGCCAAAATCAAGAGTCGGTCGCTTAACTGACTGAGCCACCCAGGCACCCCAAGGATCTACTTCTAACATGGCATTCTTACATGGCTGTTGGCCAGATGCTTCCCTTCCTTGAGGGCTACTGGCAGACTTTGGTTCCTCAGCATGAGTAGATACATGAGTGTGTGTAGAATATGGGAGCTAATTTTACCCAGACTGGGCAGTACAAGAGAGGGACCAGGGAGGAAGTCGCAGGGCCTTTTTATGACTTAGCCTCCAAAGTCACACATCATTACTTCTGTTTTATTCTATGTGTCAGAAGACAATCACTAAATGCAGCCCACAATGGATGAAAATTATTCTCTACCTCTTACAGAGAGGTGTGCTAGTGAATTTGTGGATCTATTTTAGAACTACCACAGCAACCTATATTTTCTTCAAATTCAAAACTGTCTGGGAGATGATCTAGTAGCTGTTACTGCCCCATACCACTGAGAGAAGTTCAAGTTAGAATAAAATAATCTCCTGACTTTTCTTTGGCTAGGTGCATTGTAGCTGACCTTTCTGACTTTTAGGAATTATGTTCTTGTTGCTTTAATAAAAAAGAATAAACTTTAATGCTATTTTACTCAAAGAAAGTTCATATTTCTAAGTAAATGCCAGTGGGTGTCCTTCATAGCAGAGAGTGAGATGGGAACTTGGCAAGTTCATAATTAACTAGGTCAGTGTGTTCACTCAAAGCAGAAACCTGGTGTCCCAAATTTATTGTGTTTCATTTTTATTTGCTTATCTGTCAAATCAGTGGCTAACCAGAGAATGGAAGCCAGACTTCAATAAATTAGCTATGTGGCTATAGGCAAGTACTTTTCCTGACTACTGACCTATGCATAAAGTGAAAAATTTGTCTAACTGTTCTTTAAGGTCTTTTCCAGTTATAATATCAGAAGATATCTGAATCAGTAGGAAATTTACTAGACCTTGAGAGAGAATGGAACATGTCCATATGTCTTTCACTTGTTGAATCTGGAAGGGTGAGGCCTATATTGAAATAACAATCCATTCTATTGATGAGTTAGTATAATATTCTAGTTACTCCTTAAGGACAACACAGTATCTGAGAGATAATACAATATCTGATGAACTGGATGAGGAATAGATCATCAAAGGTCGAAGGATATATCACCACCCAGAAATCAGACCATCTTTGAAAATAAAAGTTCATGATAAGTGTGACGCATTCAAAATCCCAAACATGCAATGTGCAGTCTCTTCATCTTTTATCCATTTTCCGTGCCACGTGTTACAAACTGACATGTCATATGTATCAACTCAATTGTTTAGTCAAATTCCCTCTTCATCATCCAAGAGAGTCATCATCTTTACTTAACAGTAAGCACTAGCAGCCTTAAATATTATTTAAATTTCTTCTTCCATATTTATTTCCCTTCCCCTTTGTATTTATAAAATTTAACTAATTTAATACAGTCTAATACAGTTAATTGGTTTTTTTTTAATTATTCCTCTAAAAACCCAATGACTTGTTTTCTGTTGTATTAAAAAAGCTTTTCACACATAGAGATATCAAACTAGTATCCTAACATCATAAAAATTCTGATATATTTAATAGGAAATCATTGCATTTAACAATGCCACATATTTCACAAAATGCTTTCCCACATATTGCCTTATTTAAATTCTTACAACAAATCTGAAACTGATGAAGCAAGCATTCTAATCCCTATTTCCAAATAAAGAAATTGAAGCTCAAAGGATTTCTGATGTCTCCAAGGTCATAATATCTAGAGTCAAGAAAATACAGATGTGTATTCTAGACCCACACTCGAATATGCAACTCTTCTGTATCTTGAGTTTCTTTCCAAAATACAAGGTATACAGTATGTATATCTCATGCATAAACATAAGCTCTCATAAAAGCAGGGGAATATAAATTCTCTCACCACAGATAAAGAACAAACAACTCTGAGTGAACTGTTACCAGGTAGAATGAAATGAGCCAACAGTTACGGACAGAACGTGACACGTTCTTTCACCTAATACACAACAAAGGAAGTTCAGAGAAGTCTAGGGGAAGAGTTGTCCACGCTGTGAAATGTTCCTGGACTCTAATCTCTCCTCGACTGAGAGGCATCCTTAGCAGTACACAATGGCCTAACTATTTTGCCTTAAGCACAGACTAACTCAACACACTAATATCAGTTATCTTCAGCATTTGGCACACATACAGATACCATATGGCACAGGTAGTATGTGATGACATTTAACTTAGGCAAATTCAAATATGCAAGGTCATAAAAAAATAACTTTAATAAAAGTAACTTTTAAAAATAAATATGTTAGTTTTTTCTAAGTTTTTATTTATGTTTAATTTTTATTTATTTTTGAGAGAGAGAGTATGTGTGTGCAAGTGGGAGAAGGGCAGAGAGAGAGGGAGACACAGAATCCAAAGCAGGCTCCAGGCTCTCAGCTGTCAGCCCAGAGCCTGATGTGGGGCTCAAACTCAGGGACTGTGAGATCATGAACTGAACCAAAATTGGACGCTCAACCTACGGAGCCACCCAGACGACCCCTTAGTTTTTATTTCAATTCCAGTTAGCTAACCTACAATGTAATATTAGTTTTAGGTGTACAAGATAGTGATTCAACACTTCCATACAATACCTGGCACTCATCACAGCAAGTGCCCTCCTTAATCTCCATCACTTATTTTATCCATCCACCCACCCTCTTCCCCCTATGATAACCATCACTCTACAATTAAGAGTCTGTTTCTTGGCTTGCCTCTCTCTCTCTTTCCTTTTGCTCATTTGTTTTGTTTCTTAAATTCCACACATGGGTGAGATCATATGATATTTGTCTTTCTCTGACTTGCTTATTTCGTTTAGCATAATACTCTTTAGTGCATCCGTGCTGTTACAGATAGCAAGACTTTATTCTTTTTTATGGCTGAATAATATTCCATTGTATGTGTATACCACATCTGCACTATCCATTCACCATTCAGTGAACACTTGGGCTGTTTTCCATATCTTGGTGATTGTAGATAATGCTGCTATAAATATCAGGGTATGTGTGTCCCTTTGATTTAGTATTTTTGTATCTTGGGGGTAAATAGTAGTGCAATTGCTGGATCATTTTTTTTAATGTTTATTTATCTATTTTGAGACAGAGAGTACAAGAGGGGGAGAGACAGAGAGAGAGGGAGGGAGAATCCCAAGCAGATTCAGCACTGTCAGCACAGAGCCCAATGCGGGACTCAGTTTCACAAACTCCCAGATCACTGACCTGAGCTGAAATCAAGAGTTAGACTCTTAACAGACTGAATCAACAAGGTGCCCCTGGACCGTGGGTTTGTTTTAAACTTTTTGAGGAACCTCCATACTGTTTACCACAGTGGCTGCATCACTTTGATTCCCAGTGCAACAGGGTCCCCCTTTCTCCACATCCTTATCAGCACCTGTTGTTTCTTGTATTATTGATTTCATTCATTCTGACATACGTTAGGGGATATCTCATTGTACTTATGATTTGTATTTCTCTGATGATCAGTGATGTTGATCATCTTTTCATGTGTCTGTTAGCCACCTGTATATCTTCTTCAGAAAAAAAAAAGTCTATTCATGTCTTCTGCCTGTTTTTAATTGGATTATTTGGGGGTTTTTTTGGTGTTGAGTTTTATAATTTCTTTATATATTTTGGATATTAACCCATTACCAGATATGTCATTTTCAAATATCTTCTCCCATTTTGTATGTTGCCTTTTGTTTTCTTCTTTCTTTCCCTATGCAGAAGCTTTTTATTTTAATGAAGTCCCAATATTTTCTTTTTGCTTTTGCTTTCCCTGCCTCAGGACACATACCCAGAAGAATGTTGTTACAGCTGAAATTTCAAAGAGGTTATTGCCTGTGTTCTCCTCTATGATTTTTATGGTTTCAAGTCTCACCTTTAGATCTTTAATCTATTTTGAATTTATTTTTGTGTGTGGTGTAAGAAAGTGGTCCAAGTTCATTCTTTTGCATGTTGCTGTCCAGTTTTCCCAGTACCATTTGTTGAAGAGACTGTCTTTTTTCCTTTGGATATTCTTTCCTGCTTCATCAAAGATTAATTGACTATATAATTATGAACTCATTTCTGGATTTTCTATTTTGTTTTATTGACCTGTGTCTATTTCTGTGCCCATACCATACTGTTGGTCACTACAGCTCTGTAATATAACTTGAAGTCTGGAAATGTGATGCCTCCAGCCTTGTTTTTCTTTCTCAAGGTTGCTTTGCCTATGTGGGGTCTTTGTGGTTCCATACAAATTTTAAGATTGCTTGTCTTAGCGCTGTGAGAAATGCTGTTGGTATTTTGATAGGGATTGCATTAAATGTGTAGATTGCTTTGGGGAGTATAGACGGTTTAACAACTTCATTCTTCCAACCCATGAGCATGGAATGTCACCATTACTTTGTGTTGTCTTCAATTCTTTCATCAGTGTTTTATAATTTTCAGAGTAAGGGTCTTTCACACCTCTTTGGTTGGGTATATTTTATCTTATGGTTTTTGGTACAATGGTAAATGGGATTGAATTCTTAATTTCTTTTTCCATTGTTTTGTTAGTGGTATATAGAAATGCTACAGATTTCTGCACATTGATTTTATATCCTGCAACTTTATTGAATTTGTTTATTAGTTTTATCAGTTTTTTATTGGAGTCTTTTAGGTTGTCTATACAGAGTATATCACCTGCAAATAGTGAAAGTATGACTTCTTCCTTGCCAATTTAGATGTCATTTATTTCTTTTTGCTGTCTGATTGCTATGGCTAGGACTTCCAGGACTATGTTGAATAAAAATAGTGAGACTGGATATTTTTTACTCCTGACCATAGAGGGAAAGCTCTCAGATTTTTCCCAGTGAAGATGATATTGGCTGTGGGGGGTTATACATGGCCTATTTTGTGTTGGAGTATGTTCCCTCTAAACCTCCTCTGTTGAGGGTTTTTATCAGAATTGGAAATTGTACTTTCTCAAATGCCTTTTTCTGCATCTAGTGAAATGATCATATAGTTTTTATCCTTTCTTTTATTAATGTAGTTTATCACATTGATTGATTTGTTCTTTTTCTAGCTCCTGTAGGTATAAGTTGAGGTGGTCTATTTGAGATTTTTCTTGCTTCTTGAGGTAGACTTGTATTGCTGTATACTTCTTCTTTGCACCACTTTTGTGGCATCCCAAAGGTTTTGGACTGTTGTGTTTTCATCTTCACTTGTTTCTATGTATTCTTTTTATTCTTTGTTTTTCTGGTTGACCCATTTATTGTTTAGTAGCATGTTGCTTAGCCTCCATGTACTACTTGTGGCCTTGCCAAGTTTTTTCTTGGTGTTGACTTCTAATTTCATTGCACTGTGGTCAGAAAAGGTGCCTGGTATGATTTCAGTTTTTTATATTTGTTGAGGCCTGTTTTGTGACCTAATGTGTCATCTATTCTGGAGAATATTCCATGTGCACTTGAACAGAATGTGTATTCTACTGTCTTAGGACGGACTGTTCTGAATATATTTGTTGAGCCCATCTGGCCCATATTGTTATTTAAAGCCATTGTTTCCTTACTGATTTTCTGCTTAGATGATCTGTCCATTGATATAAGTCAGTGTTAAAGTTCCTACTATTTCTGTATTATTATCAATGAGTTCGTTTATGTTAATTATTAATTGTTTTATAGATTTGGGTTCTTCCAAGTTGGGTGCACAAATATATACAATTTTAAGATCCTCTTGTTGGATTGTCCCCTTTATGATTCTATAATGCTGTTCTTTGTCTCTTGTTAGAGTCTTTGTTTTAAAATCTAGGTTGTCTGTTACGAGTTATTCCAAGTACTTTGGCTTTCTTTTGACATCCATTTGTGTGATAAATGTTTCTCTATCCCTTCTCTTTCAATCTGAAGGTGTCTTTAGGTCTAAAATGAGTCTTGTAGGCAGCATATAGATGCTCTTGGATTTTTTTAATCCATTCTGACACTAAGTGTCTCTTGATTGGGGTGTTTAGTCACTTACATTCAAAATAATTATTGATATTTATTACTATTTTATTACTTGTTTGGCAATTGTTTCTGGAGATTTCCTCTGATCCTCTTGACTTTGTCACTTATAATCTTTCCACTCACAGAGCTCCCTTTAATATTTCTTGCAGGGCTGGCTTAGTGATCACAAGTTCCTTTAGTTTTTGTTTGTTTGGGGAACTCTTTCTCTTCTATTCTGAATGACAGTCTTGCTGGATGGAGTAGTCTTGGCTACAGATTTTTCCTATTCAGCACTTTGAATATATCATGACATTCTCATGTCATTATTATAACAAAGGCATCAATAACATAAGCGTCCCCCACTCTTAAGAGTAAAGGCATTATGAAGAAGAGGTCCTGCAGAGCCCAGAGCCTGGCACTCAAGGGAGTGTCTCCTGTGTGTGCCACATGCCCTCTGATGGTGTGTTTTAGCTGCTTTATCCTGCAAGTCAGTCATCTGCAGAGGCTCTCCTTGCCTGCTGTGTGCACTGTTCGGTCCCTGGCCTGAAAACTGTGAGTCTTAACTAAGTGTGCTCTGTTCTGCTTATGAAATGAGACCCGACACCAACTCCATGACAACAGAAGCCCTGCAGAACTCTCTGATCAGGAGATGTGGTGTGGGCAGGCCTTTGTATTGGTCTTCTGGAGGAGGGGCCTGCCACAAGGGGACTGAAGCACAACTTAGGACAGTCTTGCCAGAGCACAGCGGGTGCTGGGGGGGGTGGGAGGAGGGGGTTGGACTTGGTGGAAGCAAGTGAAGCAGCCAGTGGAGGTGCCTCACTGCTTTGTAGCCCTTTACCTATGCTGAGGGGCAGGAGAGAGAAATGGCAGTGGCCAGCTCCTTTGTTCCTAGACAGATCTCTCCTGGAAGGCTGCCGCTCAGGGGCATGTTCCGAGAAGAGCAAATAATCTCCCCCATAGTGTGCACCAAGTTTTTCAGATCACGGTTTCCACCCTGTCTGCTCTCAGGTTGTTTGCCTGCCTTCTCTCCAGGAGCAGTGCGGTGCCCCTGGGGCTCTATCCCAGCCAAGCCCACTAACCTTTCAAACTCCAGGCTTTAAGCTCCCCTGGTTCCAAGAACTCATAAAATTAAGCCCCTCTCTTTTTGCAAACCAATGACTTTGGGAAATGTTCCCCTAACGTGTTCCCCTGTGCACTTCCTCCCCCTTCCCCCTCTCTCTCCTTTCTCTCTGCCAATGGCTCCCTCCCCTCCACAGCACCTGAGATTCATTTCTTCTCTCACCATATCGCTTCACTCCCTACTTCTTAGATGAGGCCTCTTCTTGCCCTTTAGTTGTGGATTTTGTTCTGCTGGTCTTCAGGTTGAATTCTGGGGGTATTTAGGATGATTTAATAGTTATCTAGTTGTGTCGGTGGGACGAGATGAGCCTAGAGTCCTCCTACTCCACTGCCATTTTTAGGACTTGTCCCCAAAAGAAACATGTTTAGACCCCATGGTTCTAACCACAAGACAACCACTTCATTGACTAGGAAAGCCATCCGAGATGGGTACTGGATGGACGCTCATAAAGAAGACCTGACACTGATAATGAACACAGACGCATGTGGCTGTGTCGTCCAGCACCAAAGCAGATACAGAAAAATGGTCAGCTAACTTCCTCTTAACAGAATATAAGACAGGAACATAGGGGTGCCTTGGTGGCTCAGTCAGTTAAATGTCTGACTCTTGATTTCAGCTCAGGTCATGATCTCACAGTTCGTGAGATTGAGACCTTGAGTTGAGCTCTGTGTTGACAACATGGAGCTTGCTTGGGATTCTCTCTCCCCGACCCCTCAAAATAAATAAGTAGACATTAAAAAAAAAAGAAAGAAAGAAAGGAATATACTGAGTTACACAGGAGGCATCCAAAAAAACTGCAAAGATCAAGGAGTCATGTTTTCAAAGGCTTTTCCATAGATCTCTTGCACACTTTCCTCTACACCCCACCTCTGTCCTATTCCCCTTTGCTAGCTTGAAAAGACAATCATTGCATTAAGTGATTAAGTGCTCCTTTTCTTCTGACTCGTAGTTCATAAGACCACAGCATGAATTTCAATTAGCTTTTTTTTTCCTGCATGAAAGGAAAGAGAAAAGAAAACCAGACCTTGGAGAACAGGGTTGTTGGGAAGCACTTTCAATACCCAAATGCGATTTTACATCGGGCAACTTTATGGTAAGAGGGCGAACGGACCTGAGTTTCAAATATTCCTCAAATGAGCAATTGTGATACGAATTCACTGTTTGACATCTTCTGTCAAACCAGAGAAGTGTGCTTTATGGAAATACTATTTGTAGTTAGAAACCTTAGTTAGTTCCAGTTGAAAGGCTGCTAGCTGTGAAACTTTGGGTAAATTGCAAAAACTTTCTAAAACCCTGCTTCCTCGTCTATAAAATGGGGAAATATTTATAATCTGCATTGCAAGCTGTTTATGACTATTAAGTGAATTTTATATGTGGAGCTGTTTTGTAAATTCCAAAACATCCAGTAGGAAAGATGAAGATGCTTAGTGCTAGAGGCTAAGGACTGACAGGTGGGCTGTCTGAGTTAAAAAGGTGGCTCCACTCCCTCCTGCGATTTAGCAGTATTTGATCTCTCGGTGCCTCAATTTCCCTTCTGGACCATGATGCTGATTCACCAAGTATTTAGCCTAGTGCCTGCAAACATGACTTAAATGTCTACTACTAACTGTTATTGATGTTTTGTTATCATAATGACAGCAATGTGAATGGAGAGATAAACAATAGAAACAAAACGATGGCTCTACCCAAAGTCAAGTCTCTCTTAAGAAAGAAATAAAATAGTGTGTAAATGACCCTATAGACTCAGAGTTTAAAAGTGAAGCTGATTATTTATAAGAACTGCTTTGCAAGAACGAAGGAGGGAATGTTCTCCAGGTAGAACAGAGCCCAGTTCCTTAACACACCAATTGTTCTGCGTCTTTTTCCCAGAACTACATCTTGATACCCACTTTGGGAATTGCCCACAGTCGCCAGGGGAGGAAGCACCATATGAGTCTCAGGTAGGGTTGGTGAGGGCCCTTAATAATCAGTGAAAGATGCCTCATGGTATTCAGCAAGGGATGGGAAAGCTGGCCCTATTCAGGAATTTGCTCTTTCCAAGAAATAAAACACAATTTCAAAAGGTGAAGACAGGGGCACCTGGGTGGCTCAGTCGGTTAAGCGTCTGACTTCAGCTCAGGTCATGATCTCACAGTTCGTGGGTTCAAGCCCTGTGTCGGGCTCTGTGCTGACAGCTAGCTCAGAGCGTGGAGCCTGCTTCAGATTCTGTGTGTGTCTCTCTCTCTGACCCTCCCCTGTTCACACTGTCTCTCTCTCTCTCAGAAACAAATAAAACAAAAAGAAAAAAAATTTTTTAAGGTGAAGACAGCATAAGGCTCCCACAGTGTTAGGTCAGTTAGCACTTCAGACCTATAAATGATCACAGTGTTTGTCTCAGATCATGAAGAATCCACCCTTCTCCCACTACAGAAAATAAGCCTGTGCCCATAACTTCTCCAGCAAGTTCCCTCTGTCTTTCAGGCTCTCCCAGTTAATATCAATCTTTTTTTTTAAATATTTTTATTTATTTCTAGGGGAGAGAGAGAGACAGCGTGAGCAGGGGAGGGTCAGAGAGAGAGGGAGACACAGACTCTGAAACAGGCTCCAGGCTCTGAGCTGGCAGTCAGCACAGAGCCCGACGCGGGGCTCGAACCCACGAACCGCCAGATCATGACCCAAGCGAAAGTCGGACGCTTAACCGACTAAGTCACCCAGGCACCCCCCAGTTAATATCAATCTTAATCCCAGAGGAAAACAACAGGGAGTAAGAGAGCAGAACAACAGAAATAACAACAATGGCTGTAATATGTTCATTTATTATGCTCCTGTGAAAGGCCTGTGCTGAGATAAGTATTTTATGCCCATTATCTCATTTAATCCTCATTAATATCTTGTGGAAATAGGACTCTGGAAAGAAACTAAGGTTTGCAGAAATAAGCAACTTGTCCAAGCCCTTACAGCTAGAAAACATTGAACCTAGGATCCAAGCCTAGTTCCACCTTACACCCACATGTTGTATCGAAGTTAGGAAAAGTCCCTATTTCTCATACACAAGAGGCTAACACAGGGGCTGTCCAGGTAGTGACTCAGTGACTCCTGTGTCATACCCACTGTTGCACACATTTGTTGAATGAATGAGTACATACAGGAATCTGCTTTTTTGCTGCTAGTGGTGTTTTGAATGGGTAACATGGAAAGAACCACAGATAGGGCAAGTAAGTCCCTTTTCTGAGAACAGCTTAAAATCCAAAGATACAAAACAAACATTCAGGGAAAAGGAGTCACATGGAAAGGTAAGGGCTTGCTTGCTGCAGACAGGTGTGACTTGCTTGTGACCTGAGTGACTTGCTAAAACCAAGTGGGCTGCTTCCCAGCAGCACCAGGGGAAGACACAGGTCTTTTTAGTAGTGGCCAAGGCACACATGACATGGAGGGGCCATTGATGTTGCCTTCCCCTGCAATTGACCACAATGCAGAGAGAGAGAGTGTCATTAATAATCATTAGCGTAAGGCTTACAGGTGCTACAGCAGATGTTGCCTGGCAGGAAAATTGGCGGGATCGAACACAAACCGGGAGGTAATTTTCATCCTGGGACAATCCTCAGAAGACATCCAGCCTGATTCAAAATGTGTTCACTCTCCCAGCCTTCACAGGTAATGAGATCTTCACTGTATGGGACTCACCCAGGAGTTAGGGACCCCCTCATGTGCTCCCAGTACCCCACACCCCTCCCCCATCAAAACCTCTATCCCACTTCAGTCTGTTTGTTTCCATGTATTGCTCACGCACTAGATGGTCAGTTTTTTGAAGACAGGAGGCATGCTTCATTCATCTCTAGAATGCAGCACATGATACTGGCTTAGGCATTGTTGAATGAATGAGTGAATAAATGAATGAATGAACCAATGGATGGATGGATGCATGGATGCCCGGATAGGTGGAAGGGGTAGTCTAATAAGTACAATTGTTCTATCCACTTTGACCCTCAAATATAACCTTGACAGCCATTTCCTTTCACAAAGAATATGGCCTTTGCCCTTGGAAAACTTTTTTTAAATTTTACAATGTGTTTGCATGCCCATAACCCAATTTCAATCCCAAAACAGTCCTTTGTGACACCTAGCGAAAATGTGATCCACCCACTTCAAAAATGAAAATGAGGAAAACAGTTCACAAAAGATATGTGACTTTCCCAATATCAAGCAGCAAGTATGTGGCAGGCTTGGATTTTAATCTAGATTTCCTAAGCACTGCCATGTGGAGCCTTCCCACCAATACATCACCCCACCCCTCCACCCCCATTATTTCCTTGCTACTAGAAAAGTGGCTCTCACTCAAGATGGGCTCTACTCCCTATGACCTCCAACCAAGACGTCAAGCTGAGCAGACTTCTGTATACTTATAGCACAAAACACAGACTCCTTAAGGTCTCCTGCCATTTGGGGCACCTGGGTGGCTCAGTCGGTTAAACGTCCGACTTTGGCTCAGGTCATGATCTCACAGTTTGTGGGTTTGAGCCCCACGTCAGGCTCTGTGCTGACAGCTAGCTCAGAGCCTGGAGCTTGTTTCAGATTCTGTGTCTCCCTCTCTCTCTGACCCTCCCCTGCTCATGCTGTCCCTCTCTCTCAGAAATAAATAAAACATTAAAAAACAAACAAACAAGGTCTCCTGACATTTATTCTTTACTGACTATGAGATGAAACTGCCATTTCTATTCCCATAGAACTGGTGACTAGAGACCAGAGCTGAGGACAGAACCAGCAGTAACTGTTCCATATTATACTGAGATTCTCCAGCAGTGGGGCCACCCTGTCCCCTGCAGGGGGACACCCTGTATTTGTTCTCTACTTTCTAGAGCCAAGCGCCTTAGTAAAGATTAGAAGTGACCACAAGTAGAAGAAAATGGTTTTCTGTAGCCATTTGTTCATCCAATATAAACAGAGAAATCATACAACACGGCATTTCACCAAGGGGCCCGCTTCACTAAGAAGGAGGCTCTGAGGTGCACCCATAACCATGGGATTCAGTGGTTGTATCACATATTGAATCGTCCAGAAACATCCAGCTTGACATTGCATTGGAATGGTCTGCCTCTCCACTTCCGATCTCCCTGGCCATCACCCTGGCTTCTAATGAGTGCAAGGGAAACTTTGAATGAGATATTAAAGTTTAAAATGTGTCTCCTTTTAATAACTGCAAGTTTCTGGGAAATCATGGAATCTGACCCAAATGGACTAGAAAGGGATCTTTCTAGAGTGAAGGGAGATTTGGCATAGAATGGTCGGGAGGGTAACTGTAGAAAAACAAAATCATTTCATGTTTGTACCTTTCTTAATTGAGAGTGCTTAATACACCGGCTGCATTTGTGGTTTCTATCAAGGCCCATTCCGGGAGGACACAGATATGGTGCCCAGACTGCACAATTTAGTGTCCACACATTGACACTTTCCAAAGGTTTCTTTTTCTCTGATGGCTGCAGAATTACTTCCATCCCCAAGGGCTTTCTGAGCCTGGACTGCAATTAGTAAGAGCCCTCTCTGCCATTCCCACCGTCTCTCCCTCCATAAAAGAACCTTCTTCCCTATTGTCTTCCTCATTTGCAATTCATTCTCCTGCTCATCACAGCTTTGTCTGGAGGAAAGAGTGCCCTGGCCTCGGTCTCAGTAATTCTCTCTCTCTTCAATTATGGGAGAGGGAAGCTGCAGCTGACTCACTTCAAAGATTCACTCTATAAAAAAAAAAGTCATTGATTGGAAAACACTTTAAATAAAGTGTCCTAAATATACTTAACGGCTCTTTCATTTTAAATGAATACAGGGAGGTACAGGGGGGAAGAAAAACTAATTGAGCTTTAAACAATATGCCTTTGAAAGGTTGGCCATTTTTAAGTGGCTTTGTATTGCTAAAGAGTTTGGAAATCTCCTGGAATGGGAATTCATTTGTTTGCTATTATTTTCCACCTTAGATAGAATAGCAGTATACAGATGTGTGTGTGTGTGTGTGTGTGTGTGTGTGTGTAGACAAACTATATCCCAAATGAAGAACTTTTACATTGTATTATATATATGCCTTATATATGTACACACACATATTTGTAATATACATGTACACTCCCCTCACAAGAAAATACATAAAGAAACATTTTTTGAGCGAAACATTTCTCTCACCAAAGAAGTCCAGAAGAAATAATACACAAATACTTGGACTTCTTTTCTGTCACTATGAATGAACCACTCATGCTTCTACCTACAGCCAGCTCCCCTCACCCCCCACATTAGCACAGCGTCCCATCTCCCCTCTCGTACAAGTACACATAACCTGCCTCTCTCTTCAGTCATCCGTTTTGCATCTCCTATTAGCATGAAGCGCCTTGCTACTTCTCCAACTGAAGAGATAATGATAATAGGGGCGCCTGGGTGGCTTAGTCGGTTAAGCGTCCGACTTTCGCTTAGGTCATGATCTCGCGGTTCTTGGGTTGGAGACCCACGTCGGGCTCTGTGCTGACTGCCAGCTCAGAGCCTGGAGCCTGTTTCAGAGTCTGTGACTCCCTCTCTCTCTGACCCTTCCCTGTTCACTCTCTCTCTCTCTCCTAGAAATAAATAAAACATTTAAAAAATTAAAAAAGAGATAATGATAATAAACTTGTTTTCAGTCCACCTTCTCCTCCACCCACAGTCCCCTGTGTCTGCTTCCCTTTATAATAAAACTCCTTGCGAGTTGTCTCGCAATGTTCTCACTCCATCCTTTCCTAAACTCAGTCCACGGAGACTTTTGCCACTACAACTCTTCTGAAGCTGCTTGTGTCAAGGTCACCAGTCACCTCCCTGTTGCTAAAGCCTGGGTTAATTATTAGTTCTCATCTCGATTGACATATCAACATGATTTAACATAGTTATTCATTACTTACTCTTAGATACATCTTTTTTTTTTTTTTTCACTTTTCATCCAGGACACCATTTAGTTTTGATTTTTCTCCGAAGTCTGACCACACTTTCTTATTACCCTTTGTAAACTCTTGTTCTTTTCCCTGACTTCAGAGCCAAAGGTTTAGTCCTTGAACACCTTCTTTTCTTGGGGTTTCCATCCAGTCTCTTGCCTTTACATTGATCACTATACTGATCAGTCCCAATTATCTTAAAAACTCCACCTCATTCATATCCTCTGAACTCTACTTGCTACACCCAGCTGCCCCCTAGACGAATCCCCAATAGACTATCTCAAATTTAACATGTCTAGAATTGAAATCCTGATCTTCTCTCTAAAACCTGCTCCACCGGCAGTCTTTCTACCTCAGGTGATGGCTACCCTGACCATTTTGATAGGGCTTTTCTGGTTGATTGATATGTTAAAAGTATACAAATACTAAAAAGACACAGAGGAAATACATACTATGAAGAGAAAGAAGCCAATCTGAAAAGGCTATATATTATACGATTCTAATCATATGACATCCTGGAAAAGACAAAATAATGGAGACAGAAAAAAGATCAATGGTTGCCAGAGGATGGGGGAAAGAGATGAAAGGCAGAATATAACGAATTTTTAGAGTTGTGAAAATACTCTGTGAAAAAGTCAATCAATCAATAAACAAAAGACTCAAGATCATTGGTGCTTGGCTCAGAAACCTCTATGGCTTTCTATTTTATCATAGTAAAAGCCAAAGTCGTTACAGGCCCCATAAAATAGACACCTCCCAACTCTGATTCACCTTCTCCTTGCTCTTTCTGTTCTAGCCATAGAGGCTGCAATTCTCCTGGCCTTCCCACTGTAGGGAACACTCCCTTGCTCTTTCAGGTCTTTCCTCAAAGGCCATAGTTTTATTGAACTCTCCTCCTTGAACTTCCCTTTCCCTTTATCCTACCTTACTTTCTTATAGCAATCATTTTCTACTATATGAAAGAATTGACTTATTAATTATTTTTTGTCTCTTTCTAATAGAATATAAATTCTACAAAAACAAGGATTCTTTTTCTGATTTTGGTTTTTCTACTATGCTATCTCTAATGCCTAGAAAAGTATCTATCACATAATAAGTGTTTTATGAAAACTTATTGAGTAAATTAAAGGTTCACTCAACAGTCCTTTACTGAGCACTTACTTTGTCCAAAGTGTGTGTCAGGCACTGATGAGAAGATATGGTGATGAATAGAACATGATTCCTGCCTTCAAAGGGCTTATCATAGTCAAATATTAATACAATTAGCCCTGCAAAGACTATCCATGAGTAACTGCTGGAATCCTAAAGAGGTTTTTTTTCCACCAATTTGCCTCATGTACAAATTCATTGATGCCTGAAATTCCATAATTAAAGATTAATCACTCTGCAGCTTTGTGGCCTTGAGCAAACTACTTAACATTTCTAAGTCTCACGGTTTTCACTTGTAAAGTGAGATAACAGTGCCCGTCTCATTGAGTTGTTGTGAAGATCCAGTGAGTCAATCCTTTAAAAAGGCTTAGTGCCATCTCTAACACGCAGTAGCGTGAAAGGATGTCAGTTACTATATCCATTCTCTTGACTAAAAATGCTTATCTTTATTGAAAAGCAACATCTTTTCATGGAAGTACTGGATCGTTGTGAAAACCAAATAGAGCAATTGCCAAAACCATGATACAGGGTTATCATTCAGGCAGGAGGAGGGAGAAGTAATCATATTTGTCATATACATCACCACCCAAAAAAGGAAGGACATGTGTTCACAACTAAGTTCTATATCAGAGATTTGCTAAGGAACAGAATAGATCTAGGAAAATATCAGAGAAAGAAATCATCCAGTCTCCTTATGTAGAAGCAATGGATATTTCCATATATGTCCTCAATGATTGCTCTTTCCTACTTTTTTTCTATTAGGATTAAACAGAAGTAAAGAAATAGGAAAGACACCATATTACTAAATAAAAGGCAGATCTTTAAGACAGTTTGTGAGCCACTAACGTGCTGGCTTCTTTTATTATTTTATAAAATTTCGTTCTCAGAACACCTCTGAGTGTTACGTATCATACTTATTTTATAGTCATAGAAGTAAAGGCTCAGTGATGTTAAATTGTCCAAAATCATGAAGTTGGTACATAATGGAGAGACCCAGGATTCAAAGCAAAGGTTGTCAGTCTAAACGTTAACACCACTCTATCTCATTTCCAGTAAAACCAGAAAGCTATAGGGAAGCAAATGCAAAACCCACACTGAACAATTCCTCCAAAAGGGGCCAGGAAAGGACTTGCAGTGGCTCACAGGAGCCAATTGTGCTCATGCCTTCCAACTTAAAATTGAGTGGCTTTATGCTGGTGACTTGAAATCAGCCACCAAGGCAATTCAGTTCACTTAGGCCACTGAACTCAGCAAAAGCTACAAATCAGGGCTTTCTTTTCTCAGAGTCAATTTGCCAGCATACACAGCAGAGCCCTTAAGCATTCAGCCTTGGAATCCAAGAATGCCTGACGTCCCAGTGTCTGAGAGGCATCCACGGGTTTTAAATGACCAGACAACTCAACCCCACTGGCATTTGAGGAGTGCCAGTCTTCCACTTCCCAGTGATAATTCCTGCCAGCAACATGATATCATGAACAAATCCATCAGATCCCTCCCCATGATTTGGTCTCAGAGGGGAAGTGGGAGAGAGGACTGAGGCACTTTGACTGACAGAAAGGAGGGACAAAGAAAGGCTCACCTGTGTGGCAAATAGCCCCTTAAGGGAGACCCTGGGGGCACCATAGACCCACTTTGCCTGCCTCATGGCTGCCCATGACCAGATCTGAATGCACAAGAAGCCAGTGGAGATAGTCACAGTGTGGTGTGACTTGAGAGGGAGCGCCAGGGCTCATGCCTCATATAACACTTCTTCATCCAATTATGCCTTTTAAGCATGCCTTCATTGTTTTTTCTTTTGTCTCTTTTATCAGTAGAAAAACCAAAGCATGAATAAGCATATTCACGGAGGCCAATTTAAACAGACACAGATCAAGATTTAGTTAGAAAATGTGATGGGGTGTTCCAGAAGGTTAGAAGGTTCTGGCAAAATGGAACGACTTTCTCTTCTGGTAAATAGAGGAGATGCCCCTCCCCAAGCAAGTAGAAACATCTGGATTTTGCTGAATAAAATGAAAAGAATCTTTTCTGAGAGACCATCCAACTCTTCCTGAAGGTATGAACCAGACCTGGGAAACAGAGGGTGGTAGTGTTCACGGTAGCTGCTTCTTGCTGCACTAAAGGGGAAAGACAGAATCAAAAGAGTGTGATTGGCGAAAACAGGCCAGGGATGTATTTCTTCCTGACACCTAGTATTATTCAAATGACAGCAGATATGACTGAAAGCATTTATCACATTCCCTGACTTGCTTTAATCTCCCACAAAGAGAAGCTGTGCTCAGCGCACTGGGCGGGGTAGTGTGGATAATGAGGCAACAGACCAGGCTGCCAGAGTGGAGCATTGATTTTAGGTGCCAAAAATAGAAGCTGCTACAGTTTCCAGCCGGCTGCCCCATGTCTAGAAGTGGATTATCAGCTGAACAGCACAAGCACTGGGAGATGTTTCCAGGCAATCAGATTGGCTTATACACAGGGCATTGATTCTCCAGAAACATGCCATGTTGACCAATCAAAATGGCTTCCTCTTTAAATAAAGCCTGTAGTCTCTAAGGCAGTATTCACAGTTTCAAATAGCAATAATAACCTCTGCTTACAGGGCATGTTCCAGGAATTAGCACCTGGCTCGGGTTAATGGTATAAAGCACAGCTTCTCCTAACTGGCCATTAATCCCAAGTAAATACCTAGCAACTCGATTTCTGTGGCTTCAGGATAAACCTGAAATCAAATGGCCTAGTCACACCAAGCAGATTTAATGCAGGAAAAGCTAATGACCACAATAGCCTCCCTCTCTGGGTGCAGTGCAGGGGGAAGCTAATCTAAAGAGCATTTTTCCTTTCATGATGTTCAGCAAAATGCTGACTTCCAAGCAAGAGCTGAACTCCCTTAGTAGGTAGAGATGCCTCAAGGACCAACAGTCAGAAAGGAATGAGCTGTGAGCTGTTGTTCTAGTCAGTGATGATGGATTTTGAACCGATTCATTCACATCATCTGATGTCCCCCCACTCTCCCCCACCCTATGAGCAAATAACATGTGTCTAAAGGTTGGCGAGGTCTGCTTAAACTTCTGTCTGTGACTAAGCGGTCAGCCAAGTTAGCTAGTGACGGAAGGCCTGGCTGGACTCTGGCATTGTGGTAACGAAGCCAGCACAGCTACCCGACTGAAGCTCAAAGAGATATGCTTGATCGTTACAGAACGTGTTTGTTTTAGTTCTGTAATTCTCTGCCATCATCATGCCTGATGATTTTCAAATTGTATTCTGTGACTTCTGGAGTTTCAGAGAGGTGTCCTGTAGACTCTGAAGGGGTATGGAAACAGTCTGGGGGAGGAGGGTCCAGTGATCAGACTCTGGGTTTAAGCTACAATGAGTCTATGCATTTATTTACCTGTTTTATAGACTGCAGGCCTTGGTAAATTTTCATTACCAAAATAGCTTTGCTATGAAAACTGCAGTTCAAAAACATCTGAGTCTCACCAGATTTCTGACCTTAGAGATGAGGAAATGGCTTCCCTACACTCCACAGCTTCACAGCCACCCTCCAACCCCATCAAGCTCAATCCTGCTTCCTTCCCTCAGTTACAACAGCTTTCATTACTTGCTGTACTCTTGTGGAAATTTATAGCGCTGCCTCATTTTCCTAGCTACCGTTTTCTCCAAAATGTTGTATCCTCCTCAGAGGTAACAACATTTCTTATCCTTTTAGTGCCTAGTCCACTATTTTATACAGAATAAACACCAGTTCCTTGGGGCAATGATCAATAACAACAGTACTGAAGGTGTTGGTCAAAGAAATAGCCTGTCTATCTAATGGTTTAAACAGTTGCTTTTGGGTTTTGTTGATTGCAGAGTTTGGTTTTGCTCATGTGTTTTTCTTGAATTATCATGAAGTATTGATAACAGTAAGCTATGAATCTGCTGACATTTGTTAAATGAGTCAGTGATGACAGAATTCATCTTTACCTAATGATCTCAAGTTAGCTACTCACTGCTCCAGAATTCATATTCAGGTTTACAATGGGCAGGAGGCAGGTAGAAAAGAGAGAAAATTTACCAAAACCTGTTCTTAAAAACAACAGCAACAACAACAAAAACGTTTTTGTCCCAGAAGCCTCATAGCTTAACTTCATGTAAATCTCTGTCAAGAACTGGAAAGGGTCTGAGAATTTACGTTACTCCCAAGCTAATGCATTAAACTGTCACAGGTTCATGGATGTTGGCAGAACAGATGAAACTCCTGGATCAGAGATCCAGGCCTTTATTACCCATGCCAAAGCAAGCATCATATATATCAGGATGTCTGTGTCAGACCCTCTCGTTCCCAAGTCCCACAGGGGTGACATCCATGGGACCAGATAGATGCTGCACAGGGAATGGGTTGCATTACAGGAGAGATCTCTGAGCTTGGGGGCCCCCAATGTTTATAATGGGCAGTAGGCATGCCTGCCATTTGCTTCAGAAGTAGACACTACCTCCATTTCCCAAGGCTGATCACTTTGCGTTCTTGAAAGACTAATTCAAGATAAAGGCCATCAGTTCCTCTCTTCTTAAGACCTGCAGAAGCAGGAGAAACCCATGAAGGATTGTCTCCAAACAGTCTGATGAGCCAAGACTATGGCCTATTGTTATGCCTATCTGTATTTAAACTTTGTGACAGAGTAATTATCCTTTATTGATAAATACTTTGATGATAATAGGGGCAATGATATTACATCCGAAAATAAATAAATACTATCTTAGCTCACTAGATGGCTCTGAAGGTAAATAATATTTACATACAGTATACACATTAAATTATATTAATAATGCAAATTCAAATTATATATATGCACATGAAAATTATATATAATGTGCATTATTCTATATTAAATTATATTCATAATAATGTGAATTCTATTTGTTTTCAACTTTTGTGATTAACCCATAGCAAAATCATGGAAAACTTTTGATTATTGGAAAAACAGCAAATATCATAGACTAAGATACTTCTGGAATATGAAGCTGACATAGAAATGTACATACACCATTGCTGCAAATTAATTGAGAAAGTTGAATAAAATACAACAATTTAACTTCCTGAAACATAACTAAAGTTAACACCAAGAAAGGAAAATCCCCAGGTGCTAGGAAAAAAGCACCTAGAAGTCAAAGTAATAAGAACTGAAATCAAAACACTTCACAGATTTTTAGAAATCAAAATAGGCTTTAAAAACTAGGAAACTGAAGACTGTCTGACGCCTGCAGAGGAGTCAGTCCAGGCTATTATCTTTAAAACCAAAGGGAGCCAGAGCCATGGTACCTGCATGAAGGTAAGAGGCACAAATACTTACCCTATCTGTAAAACAGGGATTTAAAAAAAAATCCCTCTTGACCCTGAGGGATGCAACAGGGAATGCTTCCATCCATTTAAGCCCTTCTTAAGAAAGTGTCTGAATCGAGGCCAATGCCATTTGTAGGAGTGGTATTTGAGTTCATACACCCAAAGGATACATGAATTCCAAACCAAGGAATCTGCATTAAAAAACGACATAGATCAGGGTGGCTGGATGGCTCAGTCAGTTAAGCATCTGACTACAGGTTCATGAGTTCGAGCCCTGCATTAGGCTCTTACAGCTCAGAGCCTGGAGCCTGCTTCAGATTCTGTGTCTCCATCCCTCTCTGCCCCCTCCCTCTTCCTCCCTCTCTTTCTCTTTCAAAAATAAATAAACGTTAAAAAAAACCACACAGATTTTAACAGAAACCAGTACAAAACTGCATTGTAAGGATGCTTCTATAAAGAAGATTTATAACTACTACTTTCACGGAAAATGGCCATCGTTGAATCTGGTTTCATAACCAAATATTATAAATAGTGTGAGGAAATATGATTAGAAACAATAAGAAACATAAGTAGATGGAAGAATGTGCAGCCAAAAAATTAAAAACTAGTAAACCAATATGAAAGAAACTTTTGAAGTATTGTGTTTAAGATGTTTAAGAAGACAGAAAACAAATAGAAACCTAAGGCAAGTACAGGACAGGGTAAAGAATTTGGCAGAATTTTAAGAAGCAAAGGGAATTCCATAAATGAACAAGATAGCCAGGAAATTAAAACATAATAGAAGAATTTATCAGTACAGACAAAAATAAAATTAATGAATTGGAAGAAAAATCTGAGGGAATCATCCATAATTCAGCACACAGAAAAGATAATTAAGAGATATGTGGCTAGAGAAAAAAACAGGCATAGCACACATCAAAGAAGCATTCCTGATGGGGAAAAGAAAATAGAGTCAAAGAGAAAATTGTTATTCAAAGAGCTAATGAGAAAGAATTTCCTGGAACTTAAGAAAGACACATTAAAAGAAGCACACCAAATCTTCTGCAGAATAAATAACCCTACACCTCGCCATATTATAGTAAAGCTATAGAACATCAAACACACACAGACAAATGGTGAAAACAGCAAATTTGTTTGGGTGTAGGCTTAGCTACAAAATAAAGAAAAATACAATGGCTTCAAAAAGATTGGAATTTCTTGTCTTTCTCATGTAATTGTTTGAAGCACCTCTGTCCAAAAGAGATAAAATGCAAGCCACATACATAATTTTAAATATTCTAATAGTCACAGTTTAAAAAGTTAAAAAGTTATGTTAACCTTAATATTTTACTTGATTTAATGCAATACATCTAAATATTATTTCAATGTGTAATCAACATAAAAATTCTAGTAAGAGGGGCACATGGGTGGCTCAGTAGGTTTATCATCCGTCTTTGACTTGGGTAGTTATCCCACATCTATGGGTTCGAGCCCTGCATCCAGCTCTGTGCTGATAGCTCAGAGCCTAGAGCCTGCTTTGCATTCTGTGTCTTTCTCTCTCACTCTCTGCCCCTCCTTTGCTCATGCTCTCTGTCTCTCAAGAAATAAAATTTTAAAAATGTTTAAAAATTTTCTTTTAATTATAATAAGTGTAACTTTTTTTTACTAAATCTTTTTAATTATTTTACATTCATAGCAGCTCTCAATTTGGATACTATACGATCATTGAAAATACTTGACCTGTATTTGGATTTAATAAAATTTACTGTCAAAAAAGTAGAATCACATATATAAAACTGCTCCAAACATTTTTAAAAGTTTTCAAGTTTTCAATCAAACATCAGTGTTTAAGTTTGTTAGTTAAAATTCTTAAAACTGTAAAATTCATTTCCTTACACACACTAGGCATATTTCAAGTATTCATAGGCACATATGGCTAGTGGATACCACTTTAGACAGCACAGCTCCAGAGGTAAATGTGCCAGGATGAGATGTAAATCTGGTCCTGGACATCTTCTGCAATTCTTCAGCAGTCCTCAAGTGAGGAGGGGGAATGTTTCTCACAATCCATGTATACCTCATAAGAGCCCCTAGTGGAATAAGTATACTTATACCCTTTGAACAGTCTCTATAAGAATGTCTGACACATAGTTGGTGCTCAAATAACATTCATGGAAAGAAAGAATATTATACAGACACCTATTTACCCACTACTACTATATTATAGTCAGGTTAAAAAATTCTACTTTCTTGGCTTAGTCAGTAGAGCATAGAACTCTTGGTCTCAGGGTCATGAATTTGAGCCCCACGTTGGGCAAAGAGATTACTTTTTAAAAAAATTATATTTTCTTGGCCATCCTAAGGAATCTTCTGGACTATCTCATACCCAGTAGGGTTAGATGATTTTCTTCTCTGTTGAAAACCTGTAATGGCTCCTTTAGGCAAACAAATAAAATGCAAATTCCTTAATGTAGCCCTTAAGACCATCAACAATATACCCTATAACTTCTCTCCTCTTCCCTTCCCTTCCCTTCCCTTCCCTTCCCCTTCCCCTTCCCCTTCCCCTCCCCTTCTTTCTTTTTTTGTAACTACTTTCTATCACAGGCTAGAGTCTGCAGTTTGGGGAGGATGCTTATTTAAAGGGAAAGAAAAATGTCTTTCTTCAGTAAGAGAACTCCAAAAAGGAGTGGCATGCATAGACTTCTCATATTAAATTTCCCGATAGCATAAGCATCATGCACTTATAGGAATCAAAGTTTTCTACAAACAATTCCAAGTAGTTCTGTTAGGTATTACAGATTTGGTTTTTAGACAGAGACTACATAACCAATTGTGCCAACTCAAATTCACACGTGAATCTGCTCACGCACTGAATAGCAGTTTTCTTCTAATTAAAATAGAATATTGAACAATATTAACATTAAACAGTTTGATTAATTAACATTAATCCTTCTGAAGTTTTGCTTCTAGATGGTGCTCTAATCACATGACATACTTTCTCACATACATATATACTCTTGCCAACCTATCTGCCTAAAATGTTTTTCTTCCTTTCTTGACTGATTGGATAAAATTCTATCTTTTTTTTAGTAGTTGGCTCAATTATTTTCTCTTTCCTGAAGTCTTTTGGTGGTTTATCAAATCTGAAGTAATTGCTGTCTAATCTATGATGTATGACACTATCCTATGCATTTTTATTAAGGTGTAATTGACATATAATATTATATTAGTTTCAGGTGTGCAATATAATGATTTGATATTTGAATATTATAAAATTATTGCCACAGTAAGTCTAATTAACATCCATCACCACACACAGTTAAAAAAATTGTTTTTCTTGTGATAAGAACTTTTAAGATCTACTCTACTCTCCTAGCCACTTTCAAAGAAACATATTTTTAAACTTGCCTTTTTGTCATAGTTTATAATCAGTATGTCTGTCTCTCTCTAGATTATAAACTTTAGTAGTAGAGGTAATATATCTTAGCAGTCCCTATAACCATAAAGAGAAGATACTAATGCCTGTACTATCTGAACCCTAAGAAAATGATAAGGATCAAGAAGACATGTAGATTTATGTGTGCTTTAAAAAAATACAAAATACAAAAAAAAAAAAAAAATACAGTGGGTTGCCTGTCCGACTATTGATTTCAGTTCAGGTCATTTTCTCACAGTTGTGGGATCAATCCCCTACCGGGGCTCTGTGCTGGGTGTGGCGCCTGCTTGAGATTCTCTCTCCCTGTCCCTGTGCCCCTCCCCTGCTCATGCTCTGTCTTTCGGAAGGAAGGAAGGAAGGAAGGAAGGAAGGAAGGAAGGAAGGAAGGAAGGAAGGAAGGAAAGAGGAGGGCAGGAAGGAAGGAGGAAGGTAAGGAAGGAAGGAAAGAGGAAGGAAGGAAGGAAGGAGGAAGGGAGGGAGGGAGTGAGGAGGGAGGAAGGGAGGGAGGGAGGAAGGGAGGAAGGGAGGAAGGAAGGGAGGAAGGAAGGAAGGAAAAGCAAGCAAAGTATTCTAAAAATGAGAACTAGGCTATTATTAATATAATGTGGGAAATACATTAGATGTACCAAAACATCCCTTATAAAGTGAGCTGTTTCTGCCTAGAAAAGACCTGAGTGTGCAAAGTACTACTCCAAGATTGTCTGAGGATAGAACTGATCTGAGCAGAAAACAGGGAAGAAATTGCCACTTTTTCTGGAGAAAGAGGGAAGAGGGAAGAGAGAAAAGGTCCTTCCTTGTGACCCTCTCTCCGCTTGTTCGGCCCTCCTATCTTCAAAAAAGCTACTAAACCAATGGAATGATTGAAAGTAAGATGATAGTGTTTGGGGCCATGGGATCCTAAGCGATGGAATTTTTTGCTCAGATCTGAAGGACAACAGAACCCTCTGGGACCTTTTGGTTGCCTTAATGTTGGTTTTAATAGTAGTCATGATGGCATTGGTACCTGCCCAAAAACTAGTTTAGTGCTATTCACATAAGAAACTCGTATTTTATTAAATGAGAAATAGTCATTCAACTGGAAATATGGAAAAACTCCTGAACAAAGTGGTTTTGCTAATCCTGTCATTTTCCACTCTTCTTAGCAGTAATACTCTTTACAGATACAATCTTTGCTGATCTCCATTACATAAAAAGTTATAAACAATGAGCAGTTCCCTCAGAGGGATTGAATCTCTGTAGTTTCATAGATATCAGTTTATTGTTTGTGTAATAGGATGTAAATCCTGAAGTTTCAACTAAAGTATCACTATGAATATCACTGATATTTATAGCAGATAATTGAGACAAGGTTCCATAAATCTTGGATCCCTCAGAAAGATCAAGGATATAAACAGGTTCAGAACATAGAGAAAGAAAAAGGTTTGTAACATTTTATTTAGAAAGAGCTGTTGATCTGTTGAGTCCTCCCCTGCAAAGTGTGGGGGTGGGAGGAAGGGCACTGATGGTGAGAGAGATGCTCACATTTAATCCAGGAAATAAATGAATAAAATGGACCTTTAAAGGCATTTTTTGTGTGTTCCATACAAGCCTAATGAAGCCAAAGTAACTATCCTATGGCAGAAGGAAGAGGTGCTTCAATGGGATTACTCTATTCTTTTATGGTCTTTCAAGAAAAAAGGTTATAAGAATATGCTCTTGTAAATTTGGACTATTCATGAGAAAAAGATCTGGGCTATCGCCCTTTGAAATCCTGCCCAAAAATTCCAGTGGAAACATAAGAGAATAGCAAAAACACCAAAGAATTGGGCACTGAAAGGTATGTGACAGCTTGAGAAATAGAATTCATTGCCTGTGTTTTATGAGTTGCCAGTAACTGAAAGATCTGAAGAACCCATTAAAGTACGAAGGGAGAGTCAATTCCAACCATTGGCCAGATTCAGGGAGCCTGGAAGTAGCCCAGGCAAGCAAAACTTGCCTTATCTCTTCACCTGTTCTCTATTCACCCAACCAGGGTCCCAAAATAGCACAGTTGCTAGTGTGTAAAGGAGTGGGTGACATATTAAAAAAAAAAAAACAAAAAACGAAGAAAGGCTACAATCAACTATATGCCCAGGGAAAGGAAAGGAAATGAGGACACTGAGTAAAATACTGAAGAAAATTGATTAATATCTTGGATAGGATGCATTCCAATGACCAAGAAAAACAGTATTTGTTCTTTTTCACTCATCATCATAAGACTGTCCGTTTCCTAAGAAGGAGAAGAGATATGCCAAATCTCCCTCTAAGGACAAAGAAAAATAACTTACTCACGGAAAAATTGTTAATGGATCAGGGTTGGTTAAAAAAAAAAAAAAAAGATGACATTTTGATTACATCCCGGGAGTTCTACATTCACCATACCAGTCACATTTGCAGAAGTCCTAAAGCATTTCTTCAGAGTCCCTAGAAGATTAGAATCCAGAATATCAGAGTTTCAGTTGAGGCCATTCAATACTCATTTATTCAATAACCATTCTTGGGGTGCCTACTCTGGGATGAGCCCTATACTAGAAGCTTCCATCTATAAATGTCCTTTATCATTGTGGTAGCACACACTCTCCAGTGATGTAGGAGGCCAAGGCCTTTTCACACATCCAGTTTCACATATTCCATTCCAATATACCGAGATGTAGTCAGGGCCAGGTGGTTATCTGTATTTGTCTCCCAGAAAAATAAAGTTAGAGGCGTTAGACAACTTAACAAGACCACAGTAATAGTGAGTGTTGGATTGCTCCTTCCCATCCAAGCACTTGACCGTCTCCCCGTGCTCTGTCCAATTCAGCAAGCACACTCAATGTAGCGACCTGCCACTTTGCATGCTTTCTGCAAATAGTCTGTGCAATACATATACTCATTACTGGCTGCATTAATTTTATTCTACCTTGACAAATTTTCATTTAGAAACTTCACCCCTCATTTCCTGTCTCTGTCGGCTTTTGGGTTAGCATTGGTGCAGAAGTCTTGGCCCTCTGCAAAGTAATTGCGATAAAAAGAAAAGTTTGGGGACTATGTTTTCTCTTCGTAGGGTTATAGATGTGTTTCCTTTGTTTTTTAAATCTGTATTTGCATATTAATTATTTCAAAGGACTTCTTTAAATGGAGGTAGGCATCTAACACAATGCAAATTCTTAGAAAGTAATCTTTTCAATTCTAGAGTACATTAATCATTTTTGAGCTAGGAAACTCTTCATTCCTGCATTTTCCAGTATTATACGAAATAGGTAATGTATTAGTCTACTTAGGCTGCCATAGCAGAATATCATAGACTGAATGGCTTAAAGAGTAGAAATTTATTTTCTCACAGTTCTGAAGGCAGTAAATCCAAGATCAAGATGTTTCTATCAGTGTTGGGTTTTGGTGAGACAACTTTTCCCAGCATGTAGATGGCCACCTTCTCACTGTACATACACATGGCCTTTCTTCTGTGCACATGAGGTGGGGTGGAGGGGGGAAGAGAGGGAGGGAGGGAGGGAGGGAGAGTGAGAGCGAGCACCCATGTTGGACAGATACAGTCTCACTATAACTCTGTAATCAAATCCCCCCTACCATTTTCATTAAAGCAAAAAAGAGTCCTCTCCTTTCTGAACCTCTTCAACCAAATAGCCTTCACTGGAAGACTGTATGACCTCACAGATAAGTGAGTAAGCTCTGGACACAGACTTATTATCTTCAAGTTGCAGTATACCATTTACTAGCTGCATAAATAGGGCCAGTCATTTAAATGTCTCTCAGTCTCAATTTTTACCTCTTTAATGAGGACATCAAGAGCATTTCTTTGACAGAGCTGCTGTACAGATTGAGAGACTCAGTATGATTTTCTCTAATCATCTTTTCCACCTCACCCCAAAATGCTCCTAAAATCAAGCGCTCCAAGGATCATTCTGCACTAGGACTTAATTGACCTGCAGTGTGACTACTCTGAAATAACCTTCTCCAGATCCATTCCCACTAAAACGGTAACTCTGGAAACAGTCAGAGGGAGGACGGACTCGTGTAATCACTCACCCTCAGCAGAGGGGTGCTTTGCAGGAAACAGACTAAGAGGCAGGAGCTCCTCTCCAACTATGATTACTTCACTTCATAATTTTTAAAAAAGGGAAAAATTACTTCTACCCAGGACAAGGGAGTTCCATATCTTGTTTACCATTGTCCCCAGTGTTACCACAGATTGGAACTATGTTTCAAAATTTTTTGTTGAAGGAAAGGAGGAAAAAGGAAGAGAGAAGGGGAGAAAGGGAGGAAGGAAGAGACGGTCCTTTTTATTTTAGACAATATCTAACATAAAATCAAATGAGACACAAAATTGTCAACCCTCACTGTCTCATCTATTTCCACATGGGGTTCTTTAATCAAAGAAATTTCTACTTTTTTTGAAGTAAGATTTTTTTTTCCCACTAAGTTGGAGACATTTTCCAAGGTAGCATAAAACTTTGAGCTTGTGGCCCAACGTGTCAAGACCTGGGAAGCCATCGCTCCCATTCTCAAAACAAGGAAAATTATGAACAAACTGAAAATTAGCAACTCTTCTTAGACTCATCAGAAAATCAAAACTGCTACCACCAAATTTGGAGACAGACAGGAAAAGTATAGAGAATTACAGCTAAACAGAGCAGAAGCCCAGACACAGAATTCCACACAGTATTCAGTATTGGTAGAAACACTTTAAGTATAATTGACAAGAAGGAAGGAAGGAAGGAAGGAAGGAATCAAGGAAGGAATCGAGGAAGGAATCGAGGAAGGAATCAAGGAAGGAATCAAGGAAGGAAGGAAGCATAAAAATTAAGTATAATTGACAAATTACTGGAGGGTCAGTATAGCTTAGTGTGAGAGTCAGAAATTCCAAAGGGACCCAGTCAGAGGAAGCCCCCAACACTTTTGTGAGTTTTGCTACTAGGAGCCCTACCATGTGTTCAGTGATTATAGCTTATGGATAAGTGAAAGAAATGCCAGGAATGTTATGAGTGACAGGAAGGATATGCTAAGAAAGAAGAGAAAATTGGGTCATACAAAATGCTTGATTAAAATAAAGGCAGAAAAAGAGTGGAAGGAAAAAAAGAAACAAAAATCAAGAACAACAAATAAAACACAATGACAAATAGGGTAGCTATTAAGTCACCTATATCAATAGCATTTAAAAAAATTTTAATATGTATTTATTTTTGAGAGACAGACAGAGTGTGAGCAGGCAAGGGTCAGAGAGAGAGGGAGACACAGAATCTGAGGCAGGCTCCAGGCTCTGAGCTGTTAGCCCAGAACCCCACACGGGGCTCAAACTTATGAACTATGAGATCATGACCTGAGCTGAAGTTGGATGCTTAACTGACTGAGTCACCCAGGTACCCCTATCAATAGCATTTTAAACATGAATGGTGCAAATATATCAGTTAAAAGACAGAAACTGCTAGAGTGGATAAAATAACAATATCCAGCTTTGTACTGATTACAAGAAACTCACTTAAAACTATAAAACACAAGTAGATTAAAAGTAAAAGGATGGATTAGTAAAATCTTTCTCCCATTCGGTAGGTTTCTTTTTCATTTTGTTTCATTTGCTGGGCAGAAGCTTTTTTTTTTTTTTAATAGTTTATTGTCAAGTTTGTTTCTATATAACACTCAGTGCTCATCCCCACAAATGCTCTCCTCCATGCCCATCACCCCCCTTCCCCTCCCCCCACCCCCATCAATCCTCAGTTTGTTCTCAGTATTCAAGAGTCTCTCATGGTTTGCCTCCCACCCTCTCCCCAACTATTTTTCCTCTTCTTCTCCCCCACGGTCCTCCATTAAGTTCCTCCTAATCCTCCTATACGTGCAAACATATGGTAGCTGTCCTTCTCTGCCTGATTTATTTCGCTCAGCATAACACCCTCAAGTTCCATCCATGATCCTACACATGGCCAGATTTCATTCTTTCTCATTGCCATGTAGTATTCCATTGTATAGATAAACCACATCTTTTTTTAAAAAAATGTTTTATGTATTTCTAGGAGAGAGAGAGAGACAGCGTGAGCAGGGGAGGGTCAGAGAGAGAGGGAGTCACAGACTGAAACAGGCTCCAGGCTCTGAGCTGGCAGTCAGCACAGAGCCCGACACGGGGCTCAAACCCATGAACTGCGAGATCATGACCTAAGCAAAAGTCAGACACTTAACCGACTAAGCCACCTAGGCACCCCGATAAACCACATCTTCTTGATCCATTCGTCCGTTGACGGACATTTAGGCTCTTTCCATGTTGTGGCTATTGTTGAGAGTGCTGCTATGAACATTGGGTACATGTGCCCCTATGCATCAGCACTCCTGTATCCCTTGCGTAAATTCCTAGCAGTGCTATTGCTGGATCATAGGGGAGCTCTATTGTTAATATTTTGAGGAACCTCCGCACTGTTTTCCAGAGGGGCTGCACCAGCTTACATTCCCACCAACAGTGTAGGAGGGTGCCCGTTTCTCCACATCCTCACCAGCATCTAGAGTTCTCTGATTTTCTCATTTTAGCCACTCTGGTGTGAGGTGGTATCTCAGTGTGGTTTTGATTTGTATTTCCCTGATGAGGAGGGATGCTGAGCATCGTTTCATGTGTCTGTTGGCCATCTGGATGTCCTCTTTGGAGAAGTGTCTTTTCATATCTTCTGCCCATNTTTGTTGTTGTTTGTGCTTTTGGTGTCATATCCACAAAGTCATTACTAACACCAGGGGTAAGAAGCTTCTTCCCTATGTTTTCTTCTATGAGTCTTACTGCATCAGGTCTTATATTTATGTCTCTTGTCCATTTTGAGTTAATTTTTGTGAGTGGTATAAAATAGGGGTACAATTTCATTGTTCTGCATATGTTGATATCCAGTTTCCCAATACCATTTGTTGAAGAAACTATGCTTTCCCCATTAGGTGTCCTTGGCTCTCTGTTGAATATTAGTTGTATGTGCATGGGTTTAATTCTGGCCTCTTTATTCTGTTCCATTGGTTTATGTATCTCTTTTTATGCCAGTACCATACTGTTTTAATTCCTATAACTTTTTTTTAACTAGTGTCATTCAAAATCAGGAGGTGTGTTGTTTCTTGCCTTCTTTCTCAGGATTGCTTTGGCTATTAGGGTCTTTTGTGGTTCCATACATGTTTAAAGATTTTTTTTGTATTTATGTGAAGAATATCATTGGAATTTTTATAGGAATTGCATTGAGCATATAGATAGCTTTGGGTAGTGTGAACATTTTAATGTTAATTCTTTCAATCCATCAACACAAAGTGTTTTTCCATTTGTTTGTGTCCTCTTCAATTTCTTTCAACAAAGCCTTATCATTTTATTGTATATATATTACACTTCCTTGGTGAAATTTATTCCTAGGTATTTTATTGTTTATAATTCTATTGTGAATGGGGTAGTTTTCTTCATTTCAAATATTTCATTATTAGTGTATCAAATTGTAACTGATTTCTATATGTTGATTTAATGTCCTGAAATTTTATTGCATTTGAAACCAGATATCAAATAAGGGCTTAATATCCAAAATATATAAAGAACTCAAACAACTCAATAACAAGCAAACAAGCAATCCAGTTTAAAAATGGGCAAAGGAACTAAATAAACATTTTTCCAAAGACATCCAAATGACCAATAGCTACATGAAAAGATGTTCAACATCACTAATTTAATTATCAGAAAAATGCAAATCAAAACCATAAGGAAATATCACCTCACAGCTGTTAGAATTGTAGTCATCAAGTAGACAAGAGATAACAAATACCAATGAAAATCTAGAGAAAAGGGAATACTTGCACATTGTTGGTCATACTGTAAACTGTTACAGCCATTAGGAAACAATATGGAGGTTGCTTAAAAAATTAAAAATAGATCTACCATATGATCTGGCAATTTCATCTCTGGGTATATGCCCAAAAGAAATGAAAACAGAATATCAAAGAGATATATGCACTCCCATGTTTATTGCAGCTTTATTCATACCAGCCAGATATGGAAACAACTTATGTGCTCATGAATGGAAGAATGAAGACGATGTGAGATATATATATAGATATACAGATACACGTATACATACAGACAATGGAATATTATTCAACTATGCGAAAGAAGGACACCCTGTAATTTGCAACAACATGGATGAAATTTGAGGACATTCTGCTAAGTGAGATAGACAGAAAAAGGAAATGGCATGTGATATCATTTACATGTGGAATCTAGCTAAGTCAAACTTGTAGAAACAGAATGTAAAATGCTGGTTACCACAAGCCGGGGGTTGGAAGGTAAAAGGGATGTTATTTAAAGATACAAACTTGTAATGAATAGTAAATAAGTCCTAGAGATCTAATGTACAGTATAGTGAATACAGACGACAATATTGTATTGTAACCATCCAACTTGCTAAGAGGTTAGATCTTAGTTACTCCAACCACTAAAAAGAAATAATTATGTGACATGATAATAGTGCTAATTATGACCACAATGGCAATCATATTGCAATATATAAATGTATAACACTAACATGTTATACACCTTAAATTTACATAATATTTTATGTCAAATATACATCTGTANTAAAAAAATGTTTTATGTATTTCTAGGAGAGAGAGAGAGACAGCGTGAGCAGGGGAGGGTCAGAGAGAGAGGGAGTCACAGACTGAAACAGGCTCCAGGCTCTGAGCTGGCAGTCAGCACAGAGCCCGACACGGGGCTCAAACCCATGAACTGCGAGATCATGACCTAAGCAAAAGTCGGACGCTTAACCGACTAAGCCAC